>NW_006788168.1:3379992-3390682 GCF_000442215.2 Lipotes vexillifer
CATTTTTGCAATTTGACGTTAGGTAACAAAGCCTTAATAGCGTGCCTACTCTTTGACACAGCCATTCTCCTACAAGAAAAATAACTCAGGATGTGCACAAAGATTTAGCTAAAGAATGTTTACTGAAGCATTGTCTCTAATGTTAAAAAGTTAAAAATAACTTAATATCCAAGGAAGGTTTAAATACATCCATTTCACATGGGACACAGCACAGAAAAGCACAGACTGGAACCTAAGGTCAGATGACCCAGGTCAAGTCTCAATTCTGGATCATTCTGGCACATTCCAGCTTTGGGATCTTAGCCTTTCTGTGCCTACATATTCTAATCTGTAAAATGGGAATGAACTAGTAGCTCCTTCACAGAGTTGTTAAAGGAATTAAATGTGTTTTATTAAACGTTTGTTAAATGTTTTTTAAAACATTTGTTAAAGCACTTATAACAGTATCTACCACATTGTAAATCTGTTTATAAATGGCTAGTTCTGGAAGTATCTCATCTGCAAACTCTTGAAGTGAAGGAATGTCACGGTCTACTTTGGTGTCCTAAACCTAAGCATGGTACCTGGTACTCAAACCTAGCATGGTACTTAGCACAATGAAGGACTAATGACACGTGTATTAAATGTAAGAATAGTGCTATTCTATCTGGGTTCTAAATTAGTGAATAAAATTTGAGAAGAGAACCCAAGGGTTGGAAAGCAAGTCTTACAGGTAGTGTAAGAAGAAACTAGATTATGATGGAAAATCACATCATTGTAGGAGCGTGGAATAATGGTCTGAAAGACGTTCTTGGGTTCTGGCTCTTCCACTCACTATCTGGGTGGGCTTAGGCCAATTTCCCTAACCTCCAGCCAGGGCTTCCTCTCCTGTCAAAGAAGGACAATAATACCCACTCTTATAAGCTTGTTGTAAATTTAGAAGTAACGCTAATTAATAGTTTGTGTTACTGTGTGCCAGGCACTGGTCTGTTGCTCTTTTCACGTTATCTTATTTAATCCTCAGAACAACCCCATGAGGTACCGTTGCCGGTTGAATTGTGTCTCCCAAAAGATACATTGAATTTCTACCCTCAGGTACCTGTGAATGTGACTTTATTTAGAAATAAGGTCTTTTCAGATGCAGTTGGGGAAGACAAGGTCATAGTGGATTAGGGTGGGCCTTGTAAGGTGGTCCTTATAAAAAGAGATTAGGATGCAGACACAGGGAGAATGCCACGTGATGACAGAGGCGGAGACTCAGTGATGAGCCTGTAGCCAAGAAACAACAAGCATTGCTGGCAAACAGCAGGATCTGGAACAGACGAGGAAGGACCCTCCCTTAGAGCCTTCAGAGGGAGCATGGCCTTGCTGGCAGGTTGCCCTTGTGCTTCTCTCCTCCAGAACTGTGAGAGAATAAGTTTCTGTTGTTTTAAGTCAGCAAATGTGTGATAACTTGTTACAGCATCCCTAGGAAACTAGCACAGGGACCACTGTGACAGATGTAGAAACTGAGGCACAGAATAGGTAAGAAGGCTGACAGCTGTCACACAGCTAGTGGGCTAGCTGGCATTGGAAGCCAGGGCGGACTCTGGAGTCTGTGCTGTTCATTATTAGATGATATTTAGCTGGATCCTGGGTAGCCTCATTGTTTACTTGGGGTACATAAAAGTTACTTTCAACTTTTACACTTGGATAGGTTTCACCATCCACTAACCCCAAAAGGCATTCTTCTTCTTTTTTTTTTTTTTTTGGCTGCGTTGTGTCTTCATTGCTGCACGCAGGCTTTCTCTAGTTGTGGCGAGCGGGGGCTACTCTTCATTGCAGTGCAGGGGCTTCTCATTGCGGTGGCTTCTCTTGTGGAGCACGGGCTCTAGGCACGCAGGCTTCAGTAGTTGTGGCACGTGGCTCAGTAGTTGTGGCTCACGGGCTCTAGAGCACAGGCTCAGTCGTTGTGGTGCACGGGCTTAGTTGCTCTGTGGCACGTGGGATCTTCCCGGACCAGGGCTCAAACCCGTGTCCCCTGCATTGGCAGACGGATTCTTAACCACCGCGCTACCAGGGAAGTCCCAAAAGGCATTATTCTGTGGTATCAGTGATTTTGTCACATGGTTGTCGGAAGTTTAGCCCAGCTGAGTCTATGTTCCAATCATGCAATTTTCACAAGCATCACATAGCAAGACCCCCCTACCCGGTTGCACCTGGCAGGCTGGTACTGAGGTTCTTCCTCTGTGTCTCTTGGGGAGACCACTCAAGCAGCTAACACCCTCCAGACGACAGCAGAAGCAAGCTGCTTGATGCACAGCGTCTTAGGGGCCCTTGCTGACTTGAAGAGAGAAACAAGGAAGTGAATAAATGAAACCTGAATTACTCCCCAAATTCCATTTTGCCCAAAGCTTTACCTTCCTCTTCCATCCAAATGACTTTTCTAATTTGCAAATACTAGAAAGGTTTTCAGATTTGAGCATCGTCTTCATTTATTCCATTTTCTCTGTCTCTGTCTATTGATATTCAAGGAAATGCCTGCCTGAGAAAGGAAATGAGAGGCAATCCAAGAGTGGACTCCCAGCCGTGGCATAGCCGAGGCTTCATTTAATGAGTCATAACTTCTAAGACACACAAAACTTGCTGGGTAGCTCCCATTTACTTCCTTGGGGTTTTTTTTGTTGTTAACCCTGTGACCTGCAGCTTTACCAAGAGCCTCCCCGACCTGATTCCCCAGAGAACACAGCAATATGATCCACGCAAGCACTTGGGATCTTGGTTTTCAGATGCAGGGCACAGAGAAGCCTATTCATCGACTTCCGTGGGCTCCAGGCTGCAGCAGGGTGTTATTCAGGTTGATAAAAGCTTCCATCCCCGGGGAAAAACTCCTCCGTCCTGGCAACCGTGACCCTGACTCAAGAGTGTAAGCGGAGCCCAGGCACACCTGTACATCTGACAGATGAGCCAGGCGCAGAAAAGCCTCTGCTGACAAGCTTATCGGACAGCAGACACCTGCAGAGGGGCCCACACCCTTTTTCATGATGCCTCCGACAGCAGCCCCGATCCAACCCGGTCAAAGAGAGGTGACTTGGAGATTCACAGAGGGGCTGGATTATGCCAAGCCTGAGCGTCATGCTTGGAAGGAAATACCACCCCCCATTCATAACACAGGCTCTGTTCGATGGAATTCGTTATGCACCCCACTGGGTTTGTTCCAGATAAGATCCTATTTCTGTCTTGGTGAGAGAAGGGTGAGGGCAAAGGCAATTTTGATTTATTAGGCCTACTTATGTGCCTGCACAGGAGTGAGAACTTTATATTTAACATCCTGTTTAATCCTCCCAAGAACCCACGTGACAGAGCGCCGCTTCTGTTATCCTGATTTCACAGACAAGAAAACTGAGCTTGGAGAGGTTGTCACTTTGCAAGACTGCACGTCTAATTAGCAGCCAGGCAGGATTTGAAAAGGGTTCCCCCAGGGTTTTATGACCACTACCTGCTGTTCCCAAGCAAATCAACTCAGGAAACCCAAGGTCCAGGGGTTTGGGGCCCATTCATTCTGTTTTGGGTCTTTCATTAGTGAGACTCATATTGCTACACATTGGCTCTGTGGAAGGTCAACTTGCAGGCATGACCCTGTTTCTCAGATCTCCGGGTGGATGTGCAGAACGCCTGGGATGACCTAAGTCAAAGCTGACTTTGCCTTCAGACTTTGTGCCTGGTCTCACTGTGTCCATTTAGAGGCTCATCAGTTTATACTTTAAAACAGTGGTCCTCAACTGCAGGCAGTGTCGTTGCCTAGGAGGCATCTGGCAATGTCTGGAGACATTTTTGGTTGTCATACTTGGGAGAGGGTGTGCTACTGGCATCTAGTGGGGAGAGGCCAGGGGTGCCACTGGGCATCTTACAATGCACCTGACTGCCCCACAGAAAAGAATAATCTGGCACAAAATGGCAGTAGTGCCAAGGCTGAGAAACTGCTCTGAAATCTGGTTTGAGTCTCCCGTACATGGGAGGTTCTTAGCACAGTGGCTGGCACACAGCAACCAACAACTCTCGATCATCAGTCATCCATTTCCAAGCGTTACTGCATGATGGCTGAATCGACGATCCTTGGTAGCTGATCCTGGGCGGCAGGGAGGAACTGGATCTTCCCTCCTCCCAGTGACTGCACAGGGCACGAGAGCCAGGCCGAACCAGAATCTGGCCACCCGGTGCCCCCCTCACACTAGCTGTCCCCACAGTGTGTATAACTCCTTACGAATCCGTACCTTCATCGAAGGGTTTTGTTCTTGTATTTTAGAGAGGCAAGGTAGGCTAAGTGATAGCAGTGGGTGGCAGGAACTGATCTCTGGAAAGAAGTTTATTGAGTCTGAACTCAAGACTTTGGTGGACATGGGGGAGGGGTGGGGCTCTAAGTGCAGGGTTGCCTGGGGAAAGAACACAGTCCTTGGAGTCAGAACTGGCTTTTGACTCGCAGCCCAACCCCTTCTTGGAGCCGCCATTTCCTAATGTGTAAAACAAGAGTCATAATTCTTACTTTCCTGGGTTGGTGTGAGAATTAATTGGAATAATGAATGCAAAGTGCCTAACACAGCAGGTGGCATAATAGACACTTAAATGGTCCTGTGATTAGGAAAAGATTAGGACAGGCAGGCCTTGGAGGGTTGCCTGGGTGCCGCCTGTTTGTTAAAATAGTGGCCTGTGTGCTGCTTGGAGGGCTTTGCCCGCCTCTCCGCTGGTCACCATACCCCCAGGCACTTGCCTGTGTGGTTTGTTTGGTACCGCGGGTTGGGATGTCCTCTCCAGGGCCGCCTGGGGGTTCTCAGGAGAGGACTCGAGCCAGCGTTTGCTGAGACATGTCTTGAAGATTGGAAAATACCTACATGCCTGAGGGAGTGGGTGAGAGGATGTAGAAGGTGGTGTGTAAATGAGAGTCCCGCCCACACCAGTCACCAGTGCGACCCTGGCTGCGAGACTTGTACTGTGTGAACCTCAGTTTCCTGCCCTCTAAAACAGGTAATATCAGCAGCTTCACTGGAGTTACATGAGGATTCAGTGACGATGATGAAGGCGATGATGACAATGATAAATAATCAGTAGGAAAGCAACTGGCCAGAGTGGGAACTTGAAAGAGTTAATTTGTTTGTTTTGATTTTACTGTTTTCTTAAAGAATAGATAAATTCCTCACGCAAGTAAGGATCTGCCTCGATGATTCTGCTTCACCTGCCTAAACATTCCCCCATCACACACAACACAGTCCTCCCACCCGTGTGGACTCGACACCTCCCTTTCTCTCCCTCCATCCCTTCTCAAGGCCACCTCTACATCTTGGCCACCACTGAGCTACTCAGAGCAGCCTTGTTTTTCTTTCCATGCAAATCCTCTTCCTCTCTTGAAGCTCTGGGCCCATCTCTCCTGGTCACCCATCTCCCCTGAGTGCTTTGGCCGCTATGCCCTGAGCACCGGAGAATGGCCACTGTGCTTGGAAGCACCACGGCCTCACGAAGGGCCGAGATGAAGAGTTCGTGGACTTAGGCTTTGCTCAGAGTGTCTGTTTCTGGGGAGAGCTCTTAAACAGAGGCAGTTAGTGCTTTGCCTTCACCTGCCACATCTTTTCACTACTATTTGCCCAAATTTCAACCAATATATTTTCTTGCTCTAAAATACTACTTAATAGAACTAAGTCTGCTTCCATAGCTCTTTCCTCCTCTAAGCCTCAGGGGCCATGTGATATTCGACTTTGTGTCTCCAGATTTTAACAATGAGTAAGAAACAGGGTGGACAAGCTTAGCAAACAATGATGACCAAAAGAACCAATTTCTTTTGTTGTTTTTCCCCTTTGGAACCAATGGTTTTTGCCTCCCCTCTCTGCCGCCCAATTGCTTATCTCATGAAGGTCTGGGAAGATGACTGAAGCTGTGGACAGGCAGACGTTCAGTCTTCCTCGTGGCACTCCTGGAATCACACTGGAATCTCTGACCTCTGCAGTCCGCTCAGCTGAATCCTGATCACGGGCGCACATCACTGTTTTCACAAGGGCAGAGAACTGGGCCTCGTTGTTCTCTTCTCCTGAATATTCTCTGGGTCGAGGGGGGCTCTGCCGTCTAGACATGTACTTTTTCCACAAGCCAGTCTACAGGCTGTGGCCCAAATTCAATGTCCCCCGATGCCTCCAACCTCCAGAGTCTGGCTCTTGGTTGCCCCACCCTCCATTTAGCCCCTCACCTACTCAACAGAGAGCTTCACGCTGGCTTCTGCGACGCTTTCAACTGGTTCTGCTTATTTGTTGTTTGTTGCATTTTTCTTTTTGCTGCTTTTAAAGAGGATTCTTCCTGATGGAGGACGAATTCTCGGAAGGCAGGCACTGACCTCGCCACCGTCTTCTTCCAAGCAGAACCCAGGCCCAGGCACACAGCAGATACTCCACCAACTGCTGCTGAATCCAATGGACTCAAGCAAACCCTCCCTTTCTAATTCATCTTCCTCCCAGCTTATCCCGATGACAAAGGCCAGAGTGTAGCAAAGTAACCCAGAGTGGGGATTTTCGAAAAGGAAAAACAAACAAAGAAAATCAGGTGAACTGAAAAGGAGAAAAGGATGGTAGGGACAGGATGAAAACACCAAGACCGACAGCCATCCTACCTGCCCCTTCAGCTCCCGATGAAAAGAAACCAGAGCCATCGGATTCACTTCAATTGCTCTTCTGGCCTGAAATGGCTCCCTCCCCCAGGCCAGAAGGAAAATTCAATTAAAGGGTCCATCTGCGAGGCAGCAGCTGAAGAGGAATGATTGTGGGGAGGCCCACATTTTCATCAAAAAGGGCCCGTGTCCTTGTATCCGCCCCCTCCCCTCTGCCCCCCTCTCCCTCTCACCCCTCACCACTAAACTGCAATTCTCTCCAATTAGGCAGCTCAGAAAAGCGGCTTTCATCTGCTCCTTTCAAATGCAAAGACTCGGTGCATCCCACAGACACGGGGCTCGCAGGGAGACAGACAGAGAGAGGAAACCCACAAAAAAGCCCACGGAGGTTGGGGATCAGAAGCCTCGCGCCCCAATTAATCCTACCTCATCAGCTGGCTTAGTGGCCGGTGGTGCTGCCCTGTGTGGACCCGCAGGCTGCTCCAGGCAGGAAAGGCAGGATGCGATTACAATAAATAAATAAACAAAAATCACAACCAGGCAAACTTCCTGGGCTTCAGTGAGAAGCCGAGGGAAAGGCAGAAGGGAAGGGTTAAATGGAGTGACCTCCAGAATGAGCCTTGACCCTCCAGAGCCTTTCTGCACCTGGGGCCACCTCCCTGCATCTGTGTCTGTTTGGGGGAAATGGGAGTGGGCCAGGCTGTAGGGACTGGAGAAACCCAGCACCGCTTGGCTGTGTGCTATTCTGCCAGAGTTCTCTGAGGCTGTCTGAACATGAACCGTGGTCCTTCCAGGGACCGAGGGCCGTTTCCTTCTCCCCACGTTCCCTTCAAAGTAAGCCGTGCTTATGACAGTGTCTTGGGGCACGTCTGAGCACAGACCCCACAAAGGCCTCTCAGGCCTGTACCAGTAGAGTGTCCTTCAAAGGACCCCTCCTTTACCTGGGGGTCTTATTGGGCCTCTTTCCTGCCTCCTTTCTCTCCCCTGTGATTATTCTTTTTTCTTTTTTTTGCGGTACGCGGGCCTCTCACTGTTGTGGCCTCTCCCGCCGCGGAGCACGGGCTCCGGACGCGCAGGCTCAGCGGCCATGGCTCACGGGCCCAGCCGCTCCGCGGCATGTGGGATCCTCCCGGACCGGGGCACGAACCCGCGTCCCCTGCATCGGCAGGCGGACTCCCAACTGCTGCGCCACCAGGGAAGCCCCCCCTTGTGATTATTCTTGATTAGAGGACTGGGTGGCTCACTGCTCCCCTCTCTCTCCTTAGGTGACAGGAAGGATCGTTTTGGTGTGGGAGAGCGGTGACTTACTAATTCAGGTCCGACATGAGGCAGGATGCTTGGGGTCCTGGTATGTGGCTGGGAGATGGTATCTGTATTAGTCTGCTAGGGCCGCAGAAACTGGGGGCTGAGACCACAGAAAAGCATTTTCTCACAGTTCTGGAAGGCTTGACCTGGGATCAAGCTGTGGGCAGGGTTGGTTTTATCCTGAGGCCTCTATCCTTGGCTTGAAGATGCCGTTTTCTCCCTGTGTCCTCACATGGTCCTTCCCCTGTGCGTTTCTGTGTCTTAATCCCTTCCTGACTTGATGCCAGTCGTGTGGAATTAAGGCCCACCCTACCGACTTTATTTTAACTTAATCACCTCTCTAAACATGGTCACATTCTGAGGTACTGGGGGTTAGATTTTCAACAGAAGAATTTAGGGGAACACAGTTCAGCTCATAACAGACGTCTTGGTAGTTCTGCCTTAAAATGGACGTGTTCTTGGCCACTTTAATTGGTTCACCTCAGAACCTGTAGGACTTTGAGAAGACATCAACTTTACAAAGGACCAGACCTTCTCAGGACAGGCCTCCATAGCTGGTATTAGCGTGCTCCTATTTTATTAAGTGTGAAATAGAGTTGGGGACACTACTTAGGACTATTATGCAGAACTGAATCGGAGAGATTCTATCACACAAACACCATGAATTTGATCGAGAGCGAGTCTGGAAAACCTGTCCCTGTCCCGGTTGATATCAGCCAGGCCCCACCAACCTCGCCAGACCCCCATCATTTTTCACACATGGCCTCGCTCCACATTCCTCTCTCCAAACCTGCATGCGTTGTTCCCTCTTCTTCTTTTTTTTTTTTAATAAATTTATTTATTTATTTTTGGCTGCATTGGGTCTTCGTTGCTACACGCGAGCTTTCTCTTGTTGCGGCGAGCGGGGGCTCCTCTTTGTTGTGGTGCGCGGGTTTCTCACTGCGGTGGCTTCTCTTGTTGCAGAGCATGGGCTCTAGGCGCGCTGACTCAGTAGCTGTGGCTCGCGGGCTCTAGAGCTCAGGCTCAGTAGTTGTGGCTCATGGGCTTAGTTGCTCCGCGGCATGTGGGCTCTTCCCGGACCAGGGCTCGAACCTGTGTCCCCTGCGTTGGCAGGCGGATTCTTAACCACTGCGCTACCTGGGAAGCCCTTGTTGCCTCTTTTTGAAACACTCTTTGCTTTCTTCATCTGCAGAGTATCGCGGAAGGAAAAGAAAACAAGTAGTTGTAACAACGTTGTTTGACTTCTCTCCCGGGGGAGACGATGCTCATACAGATACAAACCGTTGATGCTCCTGGACCAGGCCCTTCCCTGTTCCCTCTTCCCTGCCCACCAGTTATGGATGACGCACTCGGTGCGGGGAGCACGGAGGGTGCATCCCATGCTGTAGACACATGGATGGATTCTTAGTCACTGTCTCGAAGCAGAGCTCTTCTCGGGCGGCGTCTCAGGACATCTCTTTTGCGTCCAGCTTCCTTAAAGAGCCCAAACCACACAAGCCTTAAATTAGGCACACTTGTCCGGTCACGTGCTATACTTTCAGTTAGATGTTGAACTGGGCAAAATTAAACCCTTTCATTCTTCTGAGAGTGTGGATGTCACAGTGTCCCAGGGAGTGCCTTGTCCATCCTTCCCCATGCCATCGTCTTCTCTGTTTTGGTGGTGGTGGTGGAGGGGGGATTGCAGACAGGCCTCTGATGACCTTGAACTTCAGCATCTTACTTACTCTCCTATTCCTACACCCTGGGCCTCCGGCTCCTCCCATGAGATAGGGCAGTAGGATGGCTAAAAACTCAAGCTCTCTTTCAGATCACATGGGTTTAAATCTGATTCCCTATTTTTTTTAATTGTATGAGCCTTATTCTTTCATTTAACCTCAGTTGCTCATCTATAAAATGGGGGTGATGAGAACCTACTTCCTGTAAGGACCTAGAATAGCGATTGGAATCAAGCACGTGTTCTGTGAGTTCTGGTGAGACTCCTAGGTCTCAGATGACTTCGAGGCCTTTTGAAATTCAGCAAATCATTAATCCAGAATGTGTAGGGGTGGCATCCAGAAAGAAGCACCTTTCAAAGCTCTCTGAGGTCCTGTCGATGCATTTGCCTTCCAGCAGAGCAAACCAGGAAAACCTTTTCTCCATTCAGAGTAGACAGCCTCCCCTTGCTCTCCTTTTAGGAGAAGCCCAGGTGCCCCAGGTACAGCAGGAGTCCTGATTGTGCTTGCCTGGGATTTAGTTGGGTTATTTGCTGACTTGGTCAGTCAGGGATCTTTAGGGAATGTGTTTGCATGAGTGATGTTCTGCGTGGTTTTTGGTGGGGGAGGAGGGGGGAGTCGTGTGTTTGTGTGAGTTGTATGAGAGAAGGGCAACTGGGGAGAAGCAGGGCATCTGTCCCTCACCCCGACGTGTGGACTAGTTTGGGGACTTGATGAGGAGAGGACATAGAAGCTGATGGAGCTGTTTCTATGCAAGACTTTATGCTCTGGGCCTGGAAACAGCCAGAAGTTGGGAAGGAAGGTCTTCTGGCCACGTAGATGCCCGTATTTCAATGGCTGCTCAAGGGCGACCAGCTTTGGGAGTGTGAGGGGATGGAAGCCTTGACAAGGACATCAGTCACCTGCTGATGGCCTAGCGTGATGAGGGTGGGGATGATCCCTCAAGACACTTGGTGAGGCCAAATTTCGCAGAGCCTGGGGCAGACAGGCATGTTTGTAAGGGACCCCCCAGGGGTATGCAGTGAGCCAGAGGGCATATTGGATAAAAACCCTGTCAGGTCTGGCATTC
>NW_006788168.1:3390692-3406201 GCF_000442215.2 Lipotes vexillifer
CATTCCTGTCTAAGCAGTTGGTTTTGGGGTTAGCAAAACCTAACACGCTGTATTTTTTTTTTTTAATATTTATTTATTTTCTTTGTCTTCTTTTGGCTGCGTCGGGTCTCAGTTGCGGCATGCGGGATCTTCGTAGAGGCATGCGGGATCTTCGTAGAGGCATGTGGAATCTTTCCTTGCCGGGCAGGTGCTTCATTGCACCACGCGGACTTCTCTCTAGTTGCGGCATGCAGGCTTCTCTCTAGTTGTGGCGTGCGGGTTTTCTCTCTCTAGTTGTGGCATGTGGGTTTCCTCTCTCTAGTTCTGGCACGTGGGTTCCAGGGCACATGGGCTCTGTAGTTTGTGGCACTCAGGCTTTCTCGTTGAAGCACATGAGCTCAGTAGTTGTGACGCACGCGCTTAGTTGCCCCGCAGCATGTGGGATCTTAGTTCCCTGACCAGGGATCGAACCTGCGTCCCCTGCATTGGAAGGCGGGTTCTTTACCACTGGACCACCAGGCAAGTCCCACGTGCTGTATTTTGAACCAAGAGGCTCTGGAATCCTAGGACACTTGAGTGACATGTATTTCTGGTGACACAATCTCCCCCCACCACCCACGCCCCCACCCCATCCCTCTCATTAGAGACGTGTCCAGGACAGACTGCCTGGTATGACCGGGAGTTTAGAATAAGAAGAAAAGAGGAAAAGTGTGCTAGCTGCTTACTCCATTACCCCAAGAATGGAGTTCACAAATGCTTCTTTGTCTGTAATCTGTGGCCCTGACCTTCAGTGTCCATTGCTCTGTTCTTCGCTAATCTTACCTCCTCCTCCCTCTATAATAAGAACAAAGGACGTACCAAGGTAAGGAGGAGGGACCCTCACTGCCATTCAGGACCAACATTTTACCTGATGGAAAATGAGACACAGAGCACCTATTTATTTACCTCCAGTGTTTTGGGTTATCTACACAATGGCTTTAAAATGCAGTAGGTAAAGAAAATATACTAATAAATCCCAAACACTCTGGACCCATGGTTTTGCCATCTTGTGTTCAACCTCCATTCACCAATTTTACTCTTAACTAATTTCAAGTCATTCATTTCAGGAAACACCCAGTTGAGCGCTTGCTGGATGCCAGGAACTGTGCTGAGCTGGGTTTTTTTAAACAAGGAATTTATGTAACTAAGTTGAGTTTCTCTACCGCTACCTGCCGATGCATTCAGTCCAGCAGAGGCATTAATACACGTGACATGACGAAGAAGGAGGTGTTAAGTTTGTAAAACATGGAGGAAAAAAATAAGCATGTAAAACAAGAAATTTGTCATCCCGTGGTAAGTTCATGGGCCCTGAGTATGTGAGAGTTGTGAGCGTGTGAGCTGCCTGTGTTTTTTTTTAATCGATGCATAGTGTACAGCTTGTGAACGGTCCAGGTCTTGAGTAGAATGCCATGAGTTTTGACAAATGACACAGACAGGTAACCCACACCCCTGTCAAGGAACAGAACACTTCCATCACCCCAGAAAGTTTCCCAGTGACCCTTCTCAATCAACACTCACCCTGTGTTTATTTTGAAGGTTTCTAAAATATCCTTATGTTTAAGTCAAGAAATTTCCTGAACACTTATGAAGCGACCCTAAGATTGTGTGTTTTTGTTTGTTTGGTTGTATTTAGATGGCTTGTTCAGCAGTTACTTTGGACATATTCTGAATGAGAGCTTCACTAAGTGCTGCCAGACGCTTCTTCTCAGGGAGGATATTCATAACATTGACCTACTGGGGACTTAGGGGGAAACCGTCTTTCTCCTCTTGCGTCCATTCAGCAACAACCCCTCAGCTGGTCTGGAAAACTCTATCAGCTCATAAAGGAATAAACACACATGGTCACTGCTGAATTCTGCCCCTTGGACAGAGTATGAGTAAAATTGAATAAGAGTAAAATTGGTGAATGGAGGTTGTTTTCACAGAATATGTGAAAACAGTAAAATATCAACAGTAGCCAACAGCGGCTACCACTGGGGCCAGTTCTCCACAGGGTTCTCACATTTCTACATGTCTTGTAAACAGAGGCATCCACAGATTTTGTTCCAGACCATCCTCTCAAAGGTATTTGCCTAGCGGACAGCCTCAGAAGACAGAGGTCCTGTCTCATTCCAAAGCAAAGTGCAGATGTATCCAGTACAATAAAGATAATGTCTCCCTCCAGGGCCAAGAGCAGGTTGTTTGCAGCCTACTGGAAGAGATTTGGGTTTCCTAAGTTGGGGTTCCTCTCCTGCATTGCAGCCCCCCACGTGTGTAGGCATCACCTGGCCCTCTGCACAGCATCCTGTGGGAACTGGGGCCCAGGGAGCCGGCCAGGGAAATGATAATCCTCTGGATGCTGCATGCTGGAGAAATAAACTCTGCTTCATTTGACTCAGGGGTCTTGTGTCTTAGCCAGCATCCAGAAAACTGTTGCAGGGCAGGCTACTTGGTGAGCTTGCAGGTCGAGTGAAATCTCAGACTCTTTGCTGTTGTTGAAGCTATAAAAGCCCAAACTGAGTCTTTGGCAAGTTCTCTTCTAGTTATATCATCACCCTCACAGTTGCCTCTAAGAGGGGGTGGCTCACGGGCTAAGAACATTCACTTTGAGTTCAAGTCTCAGCGCAGGTATGAGTGTTAGAATCCTAAAGCAGAAAGAAGCCAAGCGCTTGGCTGCAGAGATAAGGAGGAAGTGGGCTGCGTGGATGGTTAGCTCCAACTAACCCAAGCTCTACTGCAGCTATCTGATTTACCTCCTGCGATCTTGCTTGCCTTCTGCGAGCTGATCAAACCTGACAGCGCTCTCACCGTGTTCCCCGCTCCCTCGTCTCTAGGTCTCCTGGGAAAGCAGATCAGCAGACCATGATCTGCAGAAGTACTGCACCGAGACCATAAGTTGAATTTTTAATTTGTACAATTTTTGTAGCTTTGTGGCTTTATATACTTCTAAGCATAATGCGTGATGATTGTAAAACACTAAGATTCAGAAAAAATCACAAAAAGTAATATAGGATGTTCATAATCACACCCCACGGGAGGCAGTGCTAACATTTTGGTTATATCTTTCCAGATGTTTTTCTGTACGTACACATGTTGTATATTTCTTTTTGGTTTGTTTTCTTCACCTTTTTTTCCCTTTTCTTAAACAGGACTTTCCTTTTTTCTTTTAACAGTATAGTGTGGATATCTTTCCATCTCAATGGATAAAAACATGTAACATCGTTTTTCATGATTGTATAAAATAGATGTATCCTATCCTTATTTATTTAACCAGTGTCTTTTTAGTGAACATGTAGGTTGTCCATTATTTTTCACAAATAATGCTCTTATGACCTGCCTCTCTGGCTCTGTCTCTCTCTCTCTCTCTCTCTATCTTTGCACGTGAGTTGGAATATTTCCTTAGGATTAATTCCCAGGAATGGAGCTACCCAGTCAATTGCATCCAAACTTGTTTTTCTTCAACCCCAATAAATTTTTCTTAAAATTACGAGGTTGTGATGATTTGCCCGGAGAGAACAAATAGACAAAAGTGCAGGAACCAGTTCATGTTAGATTGCTATAAGGAGAATGCATTAGCATCATCTGAATCCACTTCTCTGACCTAACAACGGGACATGGCTGGGTCTTAGAAACAACTGGAATGAAGACTTCTGATACCACAAGACTCTTACTTCACATCGCTATTCCTCTTGATTTTGACAGTCTAGTTCTTCTGTGTTTGTAAGTGGAAAACACGGAAACAAATGGCTCCCAAGTTTTAAATTGTATAGCCTCAACTTCAGAATTCCTGGGGAAGGGGCTCATTGACCTTGCTTGATTCTAGCACCCACCACTGGCCCAATCAACCATGGCATGGGCTCTGTCCCATTGCTCTCACACAGCAGATCCCATGGCAACCACAGGGATGACGGAGATAGTGTTTTAAGAAAAAAAGGTGCTGGGGCAGACAGTTCCTCAGAGGTCTGCTAAATCATTCACGGACATGTGCAGAACCAAAATGTAGTTGAAAATCTATTAGGATTTCATTCCCTAACCACCTTTCTCAAATTGGAGATCACTTTTCAAGTGAAAGTTTTGACGACTTTAAAATGAAAAATTTTTTAAAGTCTTATCTGAAATTATAGCAGAACATGAGATAATATAAAGAGAAAGCATAGTGAACATTGTAATTACATGTATGAAATAACTTGTATAGTTAGTTACACATATGAAATTATAGAGATGAATGAAACAGTGAAAAATAATATTGTCTGTTAGTATGATTGTGTGAGAATACAGTATTTTTATTTTGACTTTTATGAGTGTTCAGTATACTCAGTAGTGCTATTAATTATATTGCAGGGCACAGGTCGTACAAAGAAAGTCTTCTGGTAACATTTTAATAGTATGATTCTACAGCAAAGTATACTGAATTGCAAAAACTACAAAATCTATTGTCCTCTCTTCCCATGGATCCGCCTCCATGGGAAGCCAGGGACTACCAGAATGTGTGCATTTTGGGGCCTATCACTCTTTTCTTCCTTTTCCAGAACATCACCTGCTAGCCTTCTTCATAAAAATCTCACTTGCAGGAAAAGCACCCTCGTCTTTGAACCCACCTTGTTCATCCACCTCCATATCCTTATTTTAGAAAAGAATTTATCCTACCTGAGCCATTTAACTGGGTAACCTTTGGCTGGTGCTTGTACTGCCCTAATTCAACTTCATGAACTGGACATATCGAGGGTCTTGCCCCTTCCCTCATTATTTGCTACCACCCATCTCTCCATATTGCTCAAAATTCACCTCCCCTCATCACCCCAGTGTCATGGTGCTTCTGCCCTCACCCTTTGAACCTGTTCAACATCTGGCACCTCCGTTACTCATTAGGAAACTCAGGTTTATTGCCGTGCCTCCAGGGTGATAGTGAAAATATTTGACAACCTGTACTTCATGGTCACTGACTCATCACAGTGGACAGGTCAGTGATGGGCAGAGTCCTGGAGGAATCTGCAGTACAGAGCATTACTGCTTCTGTGGCTGATCACCAGAGGGTGGGAGAGACCTGGAGCCCAGAGGAGGAACCAGGAATACTGGAGCAAGGGGAGAAGCTCTCAGGAGACTAGAAGTAATTCATAGGGAAATATTTCAATAATTTAACAACCAGTGTGACTATAACTCTTTAAACAAACATATATTCTATTGATGTCATTTTCTTATGACTATGTGATCTTTCTTCCCATTTGGATCGGAAATTCCATGGGGTCTAAAATTATGCTTTAAACTTCCTGTTGTCCCATGAGACCCAGCCCACAGTCATCCTTAGAGTAAGAATAGTATTTCTGTGCCATGTGATTCAGGAGATGTCAGGTTGGGAAAAAACCCTTGGTGCTCAGAGATGGGTAGTACCCGGCTTAGAAAACTGGAATTTAAGATGGACCCTTCCCATACCCAACATCAGGAAGAATTAATTTCTTATCCTCTTTGAGATCTGGGTCCTTGTAGGATCCACCATCTAACTGTCTCCTCATTTCAGAACATCTGGAAGGATGCTTCTTTGATGCAGATTAGGACTTGTGAATACTTTAAAAAAAAGAAGAAAACTCAGGTGGAAAGGTCATTTGTTACTGCCTAGAAGTTACTATCACACATTGTACTCCCTCTGAACCCACCTTGTGGTGGTGGCAGGAGTGTTAGGGAGGAAGGTAGAAAGTACAAACCTGTCCTGCAATAGTGAGGCCAAGAATGCATCCTTCAGATGTGCTGTGGTTGTTGGGAGTAGTTGAAAGAGTATCGTTTGTACCACCTTCAGGAATACCCTGGGCTCTTAAGGAGCTGGCCTGGAAATGTTGCCAGTTTGTAGAATATGATTTTCTCAGTTGCCTCGTCTCTAAAGGAAGAAGCTGGACTGTGTTTCAGTTATCCTGCTGCTGTGTTACCAACCACCTCAAAAGTCAATGGCTTATACCAACAACATTTATTTGTTCACCGTTCTGCAATCAAGCTGGGATTAGCTGGGTGGTTCTTCTGCTGGTCTCGCTGGTGTTCACTCATGTGGACGCAATCTTTTGGCAGCTTGGCTGAGGTGGGGCTGTCCAAGATGGCCTCATCACGCGTCTGGTGTTGAGCCAGGGCTGTCAGCCAGGATGCCTCAGTCTTCTCTCATGCTGTCTTTCCAGCAGGATAGCCTGGGTTTCTAACATGGTGCAGCAGTGTTCTGAAAGGAGAATGCCCCAATGCATAAGCACTTATCAAACTCTTTCTTGCATTATGTTTGCTGATGTCCCACTGACCAAAGCAAGAGCCATGGCCGAGCCCCGGATCAACATGGGAGGCAACTCCACAGGGTGGGCATCATGGCGGCCGTGATGTCACAGTCCACCACAGACCACATGATCCCTAAGGTCCTTTCAACTCCAACAATCTATGTGCTCTCATTTTTTAAAAAATGAATTTATTTATTTCTATTTTTTAAATTTATTTTTGGCTGCATTGGGTCTTTGTTGCTGCGTGTGGGCTTTCTCTAGTTGCGGCGAGCGGGGGCTACTCTTCATTGCAGTGCGCGGGCTTCTCATTGTGGTGGCTTCTCTTGTTGCGGAGCACGGGCTCTAGGCGTGCGGGCTTCAGTAGTTGTGGCACGTGGGCTCAGTAGTTGTGGCTCGCAGGCTCTAGAGCGCAGGCTCAGTAGTTGTGGCGCACAGGCTTAGTTGCTCCGCGGCATGTGGGATCTTCCTGGACCAGGGCTCGAACCTGTGTCCGCTGCATTGGCAGGCGACTCTTAACCACTGCACCCCAGGGAAGTCCCGTGCTCTCATTTTTTAATATCAAGTTTAGAAACACACCCCTGGAACACAAACAGCCTACAAATCCTAGTATCACCAAGAGGACAAAATAGGCATGATATTTCCCCCCTGTGACACGCAGCCCTTTCATATATATTTTGGCACTTTAAAAATCTTATTTATTTATTTATCTATTTGTTTAGCATATTTTTTTTCTCTTTTCATTTATTCAACACTCATGCCTATGTATCAATGTGAAAAGGTTACAGCTCTTTCAGGATTGTACATCAGTTTGCTATAATTATATTGTAGTATAAATGGCTGAAGAGACTCTGCAAGAGTCAATCACTGATCTTGATTACTTTTTTTTTTTTCTAATTTCAAATTTTTCACCCCTTAAGATTGCACTACGCATTCATTTTACTTAGAGGGCAGTTGTGCAGAAGTGTGGCAGGAAGAGGAGTTAAAGAACGAAATTTGAACCTGAGTGTTTAGAAAAGGTTTTCACATCAATCTGACCCAAAGTGTATCACCAAAATCATAGAATCCGTATTCTCATTCATGATAGCAGACTGAACTCATGCATATACTTGTTCTCCATCACCAAATCTCCTTGAAATGACAAAAAAAAAAATGTGTTTTAAAAGAATAAAGCCTTATAAGCATTGGGAAATAGGAAAAGGTTCATTCAAATAGAAAGTAAATGGGATTCGATGAGGGTTCCTCAAACTCAGCATTATTGACACTTCGAACTGGATAATTCTTTGTTATGGGGACTGTCCTATGCATGGTAGGACGTTTATGAGCACCCCTGGCCTTTACCAACTAGTTACTAGAGACACCGCCGCTAACTCATGACAACCAAGTATCTCCAAACGTTGCCAAATGCCCCTTGAGAGCGGCGGGGGCAGATTGTCCTGAGCTGAGAGCCATTTGATTAGGTGGTCTGGGTGGATTGGAGCCCAGAGCACATGCAAGAAGAGGCTGCTTCAGAGGTAAGAGCCCTTCAGGAACTTGCCAGTCAACTCCAGCTAGAGCAGGAGTGGGCTGTGCAGGTGGCACGTGAGGTGAATAGTGAAGAAGCCCTGTCTGCAGAATAGCTGGGGCTGTGTCCCAGGCATCTCCCCCCTGGCCCGCAGACACTGGCTAGCTTCAAGGAATTTGCTCCCAAACCAAAGCTCCTGGAGCTACTATTTAAACAAATTGGAGGATCTGGGAGGGAGACCATCCAGTTTAGATACTGAGGCTGGAGAGAGAGGCAGAGATTCAAACGTCTACAACAGCATGGAAAGGGAACTCTTAACCACTGCACCCCAGGGAAGTCCCGTGCTCTCATTTTTTAATATCAAGTTTAGAAACACACCCCTGGAACACAAACAGCCTACAAATCCTAGTATCACCAAGAGGACAAAATAGGCATGATATTTCCCCCCTGTGACACGCAGCCCTTTCATATATATTTTGGCACTTTAAAAATCTTATTTATTTATTTATCTATTTGTTTAGCATATTTTTTTTCTCTTTTCATTTATTCAACACTCATGCCTATGTATCAATGTGAAAAGGTTACAGCTCTTTCAGGATTGTACATCAGTTTGCTATAATTATATTGTAGTATAAATGGCTGAAGAGACTCTGCAAGAGTCAATCACTGATCTTGATTACTTTTTTTTTTTTCTAATTTCAAATTTTTCACCCCTTAAGATTGCACTACGCATTCATTTTACTTAGAGGGCAGTTGTGCAGAAGTGTGGCAGGAAGAGGAGTTAAAGAACGAAATTTGAACCTGAGTGTTTAGAAAAGGTTTTCACATCAATCTGACCCAAAGTGTATCACCAAAATCATAGAATCCGTATTCTCATTCATGATAGCAGACTGAACTCATGCATATACTTGTTCTCCATCACCAAATCTCCTTGAAATGACAAAAAAAAAAATGTGTTTTAAAAGAATAAAGCCTTATAAGCATTGGGAAATAGGAAAAGGTTCATTCAAATAGAAAGTAAATGGGATTCGATGAGGGTTCCTCAAACTCAGCATTATTGACACTTCGAACTGGATAATTCTTTGTTATGGGGACTGTCCTATGCATGGTAGGACGTTTATGAGCACCCCTGGCCTTTACCAACTAGTTACTAGAGACACCGCCGCTAACTCATGACAACCAAGTATCTCCAAACGTTGCCAAATGCCCCTTGAGAGCGGCGGGGGCAGATTGTCCTGAGCTGAGAGCCATTTGATTAGGTGGTCTGGGTGGATTGGAGCCCAGAGCACATGCAAGAAGAGGCTGCTTCAGAGGTAAGAGCCCTTCAGGAACTTGCCAGTCAACTCCAGCTAGAGCAGGAGTGGGCTGTGCAGGTGGCACGTGAGGTGAATAGTGAAGAAGCCCTGTCTGCAGAATAGCTGGGGCTGTGTCCCAGGCATCTCCCCCCTGGCCCGCAGACACTGGCTAGCTTCAAGGAATTTGCTCCCAAACCAAAGCTCCTGGAGCTACTATTTAAACAAATTGGAGGATCTGGGAGGGAGACCATCCAGTTTAGATACTGAGGCTGGAGAGAGAGGCAGAGATTCAAACGTCTACAACAGCATGGAAAGGGAAAAACAGAAAGGAACACAAAGCCGTCTCTCTTTGGAAATGATGAAGCCTCTAGGTTTTGTACCAGTTTCTTATCATGCATATTTCACCAAAGCCCTCCAGTTCAGGGGGAAGGCTCATAGAGGGAGGGAAGGTTAAATCATTGAAGAAGAAATGCAATCCAGCTGCTGATTCTGCTGCATTTATTACTTTGTTCATAACAAGAATGATCAACAGGATTATGAGACATTTGATAAAATCAATACAGGTATGTGCAAAAGAGAAAAAGATACACAAAAATCAATACTAATAAAAAGTTTTTCATCTTAATAATAATCAGGTGAATGCAAATTAAAACACAGGAAAATGCAAATTAAAACATCTCATGTTTACCTGTTAGAGAGGCCAAGAAAGAAAGAAAGAAAGAATAAAAAGAATGATAACACAGTGTTGGTAAAGCTCTGAAGAAATGGACACTCTCACGTACCATCGGTGAGAGGACAAAACCCTTTAGGAAGTGAATTTGGAAAACCCCATCAAAATTAAAAGTACACAAACTCTTTGACCCAGAAATTCTTCTTCTAGAAACTGTCCTGCAGACATAGTTATCTACACACTCAAAGGTATATGTGCTAGGCTGTTCATGGAAGCACTACCTGTAATATCGAAAAAATAAGATGAAACTTGAGTGGCTTTCAATAGAAAGCCACTATAATATAGTATAATGATTATATAGAATATATATGCAGCCCATTAGTAGGATGAAACAGACCTGAATGTACTGATAAGGAAAAGATGTCACTTAGTAAGTGAAGAGAGTAATGCTCTGAACAATATGTGTATTATGATGTCATTTATGTACAAAAAAATCCCTGCATTTTGACATGTGTACATGAACATATATGTGGTGTATAGAAATGCAGAAGGGGGCTGGCAGGGAGGAGTAATAGGGAGGGGTCATTTTTATAAGGGTCTTAGGACACCTTTGTAAGCTTAGAAACAACTTTTACAAAAAAAGGTAAACAAGGAATGTTCACAGAGTTCATAAACATCATATCCACTCCCTTTATTTAAGACAAGGAAACTGACGTTCCAGTCGAGAACGCCAGTGTTCTGATTCCTACTGTTGTACTCCTTCCATTTATCATGTTTCTTTTAAACTTCTAAGAATTTTGCTGTCCATTTATCACAGCTGTTATCTTAATTAATTGTAGTTTTGCTTATTTAACAACTGCTGGGACTTATAAAAAAATCTAATATATTTTATAGAATAAGCATGCCCTTTTTACATGAGATTTCAGGTATTTATGAAAACAAATCCTTACATAATTTATTTCTCCAAGCATAAAATTTTCACGTGATTTTAAATCATGGTTTCCCTGGAACAGATCAATTTATTTTGGTCATTAGTGCAAACATTCAGAGTAAGAGAGGCAGATGACAGGAAGAGTGTGGGCCACGTGGGGACAGTGTCCTGTCCTGGATGCTCTGGGGAGACCCACGCTGGTCTCAGAGACTGCATTCCAGCGTAGGTGAATAACGTGTATACTGGGAGAAAAATGCAAAGATTTGTATAAACAAAAGAACGATTAAGGACAAACAAATATTATCCTGTCTGAGAATGTAAGAGAAGAGAATGGACATGGTGAAGATTTCATTCCAAAGGTGTAGGATATATATTCAGAACTGGCTTCGGGGGAGGTAAAATTCAAGCCAGATTTTGAAGGGATGGAGGTAGTTTCAGGATGACAGATGCGCTTTCAATCCTGGAAGAATGTCGGGTAATTCGGACAGGATCTCAGATCTGATTTCTCTTGCCTCATCTTCAATTACCCAATATTGTGGATCCCAAGAACTTCGTGAATCTGAGCAGAAACAAACAAACATAAAAACCACAGCTGACCCACTTTGGAGACGTGGAAACTTAGTAAATGATCTTTTTCCTAGGACACTGACCAAAATATTTTTCAAGGCTAAAAATGGACCGTCTTTAGCTTCGAAAAAATTACTGCACATTTTAAAGTGGATGCAGTGTCACATTGCAGTACTTAGAATTTGACTAAAATGTCTAATACTTACTTATTACCTTTGATCTATCTTTAAAATTGACATTTCTATTTTTAATATAAGTCAATTGAAAAAAAACTCAAAGACAGGCCAAAGTTGGGTGCATTTCAGGGACAGTACCCAGTTCTCCCAGTGATGATTTCTGCTTTCCATCCTGTTCAAGATTTGGTATAAATGCAGATAAAATGTGCTCACACAAACATGTATATTCCATGTTGTTTAGAGCTGGGAACTTCTCTAAGAGGGGGCAGTACAATCCATGCCTGTCAAAATAGCAGCAAGATGCTCCGTAGGGGAGATATCAGGTATCGGGGGAGGCTTTTCGTTTTCTCCTTTATTTTCTTTAAGTGGAAAAGCTATCTTGCTTCAAAGGAGCAAGGCCTGTGCTTCCTTGCAAGCATGCTCTTTATCTGGAGGTACGGAGTCTTTGCTAACTGGTGCCCATTGCCCTCAGAAGCACTTTCTGGGTTCACAGGAGGAGAGGGCAGCACTGATGTCACCAGCTGATAAGGCCAGGCAGCAGCCCAAACCTGCAGGTCAATAGGGAGGGAGGCAGGCGGCTGCCACTGCCCGGGCAGACAGCTGGTGTCTGCTCTGATTTCACTTCCTCTCTGGCCACAGCCCATCGCTGTGGTCACACGGGTTGAAGGAGAAAGCAGATCATTTCCACTTATCTGGACAATTTAGACTATTTAATTGGGTTTGTTTTAAAGTCTTTTAGATTTCTAAACGGAGATTAAAAATAAACAACCCCCAGATCTCTCAGTTTTTGGTCTACAAAGATACCCTTAGCTATAAACGCCCTACTATTCAATCAGGCCGATGTGAAACAGGACATTGAAAGAGCTGTAAACTGTTCTTGTTCACCGTTTAATGGTGCTCGCTTGGAAGCTTAATTAAAAGCTTTTATCCATCAATAGCACCACTGTCTCATCCCTGGTCACAGGTGGAAGAAATGTCAATTCCACGTGCTTAGGTAGTTCTCAACACCTCAGGGCGTGGGTTAGCAGAGCCAGCTGGTGAGCAGAACTGAGATAGTTCATAAATTAAAAAAGAATACTCAAAACTTCTCTTTAAAATAGTTTATCATAATTTAAACTTTTATCAAAGTAATATATGTACCTAATTTACAAGGTCAAAGAATACTACAGGTCATTTAAAGAAAAAGGTATCATCCCTTTCCCCTGCCCTCCACACCTCTGAACCCCAAGCCCCCAAGGCAACCAATTTTAATTCTTTTAGTGTTATTTCTGGTATCTACCTCCACTTTTCTAACTATCATACTTATTGTTTATTTTTCCAATTTAGATGTGATCTATTGACTTCTTATGTAAATGATACTTGGGAAATCTTTCCTGGAAAGTGTCACAGATACCCGCAGCTACACACACCTGTACACGTTCTCTCCCCACATCATCCCAACATAGTTATTAGATGTTTACATTACCGTTAGATGTTTACATTATTATGACTATAGTTCATGGTCAGTTTTGTTCACAATGGAAATACATAATCGTAGCATATGATTATGATTATATTTTCTCTGTTCCACGATTCTTTGTTTTTCCTGGAGTAAATAATTGTCTGGTTTCTTTGTTTAATTTTCAATGTTCCTATAACTGATACTTCTACCAGTTTTCTCAAGAAAAGAGATCCTTTGATTTTCTTGGAAATATCTCCCCTGGAGCCCTCTACCCTCTATAGACTTGATGCACGGCTATCATCCTGTGTCTTCATCACCTTCTAGGGAATTCCGTCTGCCCGTATCCTTTAGGGGATGTCTGGGCCCCATGTCTTCTTTTTTGAGTTTATCCTTTCGTTTTGGTGGAGCATGTGTGTCAAGGCATTGAAGGTAAAGTTTCAGACATGGCACATCTGAGTCGTCTCCATTTAACCCTCACACTTGTTTGATCATTTAACTGGAACAGAATTTTCGGTTGGAAAAGTTTCCTCTCAGAATTTCAAAGGCATTGATTGCTGCCTGGTCTTCTAGCTTCCAGCATTGCTGTTGAGAAGTTTACTAGTGATCTCGATTCCTGATCCTTTGTAGGTGACTTGCTTCTGAAGGCATTTGAGGCCTTCAGGATTTTCTGATTTCCCTGTTTCTGTGCATCTCACCCTACCTTCCTTCGTGTCTGCTGTCCCCAAGCCCAAGGCGCCTTTGATAAATCTCTCCAGAAACTAAACCTCTTTTCTCCTGCAAGAGTGGGGCAGTGCAGTCAACCTGGATGCTGTAAGACTTTCCTCCAGTCTTCCTGCTTTGATAAATCTCTCCAGAAACTAAACCTCTTTTCTCCTGCAAGAGTGGGGCAGTGCAGTCAACCTGGATGCTGTAAGACTTTCTTCCAGTCTTCCTGCTGACACCTTGGTCACAGACCTCTTGCCTCCAGAACGGTGAGACAATACATTTCTGTTGTTCAAGCCACCAAGTTTATGGCACTTTGTTACGGCAGCCCTAGGAAACTAGTGCACCATCTGAAATTCTACTTATCCAAAAGTTTATCAATAAGAATTATGTCTGTTTCTGAGCAAATTCTGTTTTAAGAATTTTTTTAATCGTTAACCAGGACATACCTATGAGGATTCCTGGGCAGGCACTTCTGCCTGTCTCTGAGGAGGGCTTTTGTCATCAGAACCCATGTCATTAATCCTGCCCCACTGAAAGGAAGGACATTATCCTTTCCACCCTGTCCAGTTCCCCTGATGCAAGGACCTCTGGGCAATCAAGCTGCCTAGGGGGAGGCCGCTCCTGTTACTGCTCTGGAAAGATCTTTTGTGCTTTTTAACGGTCCTGTATTAATTTTCTAGGGCAGTCATAACAAAGTACCACTGACTGAGTGATTTAAACAACACATACTTATTTTCTCACAGTTCTGGAGGCTGGAATTCAAGGTGTGGGCAGGCTTGGTTTCTCCTGAGCCCTCTCTCCTTGGCTTGTAGATGGCTGCCTGTCTATGTGTCCAAGTTTCCTCTTCATATAAGGACAGCACCCTGATGGCCTCGTCTTAATCTAATCGTCTTTTAACAGGCCCTGTCTCCAAAAACAGTCACATTCTGAGGTATCGGGAGTTAGGATTTCAACATACAAATTTTGGAGAGACACTCTTCAACCATAACACTATTGCATCGAAACAGATCCAAAGGAGAATCTCCCAGGCCCCAGGAGGAGACTGGGAGAGAAGAGTTGGGGTGTCCTGAGTCTGTGAGTTTGCTGGGCAGCTCTGACCAAGTCCTCCAGGGTCAGCGAGCAGCCCAACAGGTGAACAAGAGCAAGTGAATACGTGAGTGAGAGTGGCTGATGGAGGACCAGCCAACTGGACCAGGCCTCCAGGTCACTAGTCCTTTGCTACGAATGCTCCTGTCACAGTCACAGTAGCAGAAAACCGACCCTAATTCCCCAAGCCCACATGGCCGGGGGCTGGGGGCTCCAGCACTAGGCTCTTCCATGGACTGGGGCACGCTGGCTGCACCTAGAACCGCGCACGTGACAAACACAATGAGCAGATACCTATTGTCTACAGTGGCCATAACAGGACTGTGTCTTAGTGAGGTCATATGGCTCTCCAGGAACCCAGACCAAATACGCAGAGGAACCAGGATTTAGTGTAGATATGCCTGGCTCCAAATCCACACACGTTCCATGACATGCCATAGAGGCAGTGCTTTACATACCTCGTAAGATAACCTTAGACCCTGTGACAGTGAAGTTTGTGTGTCAGCTGGACCACGGGGTGCCCAAATATTTGATCAAATGTTATTCTTTGCATCCGTGAGGGTGTTTCTGGATGAGATTAACATTTGAATTGGTAGACTGAGTAAAGCAGATTGCCCTCCCTAATGTGGATGAGCCCCATGCAACCCATTGCAGGACGGAATGGAACAAAAAAGCTGGGGAAGGGAGAATTCTCTCCCTCTCTCAGCTGGCCTACAAGACTTCTCCTGCTTTGGGACTCAGACTCAGACTGGAACTCACACCATAGGTTTTCCTTGGTCCCCAGCTTACCAGACAACAGCCTCCTTGTCACATGAGCCAATTCCATAAAAGAAGTTTTATATATATATATATATATATATATATATATATATATATATATATATATATATATGTA
>NW_006788168.1:3406221-3416870 GCF_000442215.2 Lipotes vexillifer
TGGAGAACCTGACAAATACAGACTCCCAAATGCTCTAAAGATTGATAAGCTATTAGCAAATTGTTCTTGTGAACTCAATAGAAAATAAACAAAATGTCATTTAATTAACATTTCTAATTACTATCTCTAATTGAACATAACAATGGTGTACTTAAAACCTATTCTCTATTCCAGACTTTGATGATTTAAAACTGGCTTTTCCCTAAGCACAGCTGAGCAAATGAGCTTTTTCCTTTTCCTTTTAATTCTTCATATCAAATTTGTGCTTATCTGGTAAGAGGATGAGAATGATGTTTGCTGAGCAACTACTTGGTGCCAGACGGTCTGTCCTTACATGGTATCTGTCACACGGGGTCTTCACAAACATCACTTTACTGACCATCTTTCTTGTACCCGTGGGGGATGGATGGCACCCCTGGGAGCTGGAGGGTTACAGAGAGAACCGACTCCTTTGGCAGGAGGTTGCTCCAGTTGGTCAGAATTTTATAACTTAACTGAGTATCTTTAGCTGGCAGAAAGCTGGATTCCAAATAGGGCTGGATCCCCATGAACTTCTCAGAGTCTTAACAATTAGACTCATAGGAGACAGCAGCACACGATGTGCAGAAGAATCCCACCCGAGCGGTGTCTCCCAGACGCTCCCCTCTGCGTTCTGCTGAGCTGTCTGGTTGGGAAAGCAACATGTGCATTGAGAACCTCCAACTTCAGATGACATCCCAATAACTACCTGAGCCCCGGGCTGGCAAAACCCTGAGGTGCAGTCAGCCTTAATCACAGCTCTCCTTGGTAGCACTTAAAAATGTAGTTGATGAATTGAACAAAAAACACATGTTTTCATTTAAATTGCAATTAGCAATTAGAGAGTTAAGTGTGCCCTAGATAGAATATATAATCGTTGTCGAGTTTGTGGCATAGCTACTTTACTGTTGCCATTCTCTTTTTATGTTTTGCTTTAGGATTTTATAGTAAATGTATGCCGAAACTGTGAGAGAGACTCAGGTTAAAGGGCTCTTTGGGTTGGAGTTATTCAGCTTCTAAGAAAAAGGTCACCAGCCTAGGCCCACTGCGCACTCCTTGCCTACTGTGATTCTTCCTTTTACGAAATGGGAGAAGAGAATTCTTTTATCTACCCTCTTAGCAATGTAAATTGGATAATCTGGCAGTGAGCTTTGTGGTGTAAATTACATGTTTCTGAGCAATGAATGATTGGTGATAGCTACTTACTTTTTGGTATGATTTCCTGAAAATCGAGGAAAGGAAAAGCAAGCTATCTTCTCCTTTACATTCTCCTCTGGAATGTTTCCCAGACAAATTAATGTTCACTTCTGCTTTTCTGTGGAGGTTATTTTTTTAAAAAAGAGGCCTAGAAAAAGTGCCAGTACATACAATTTGGGGGACAAGTCAGGTGCATTCCAGATGTCAGGGAACCTGGCTAATGGACTTGCCAGGAGAAATCCGTGGGGCCGAGTAGCCAGAGCATAACCACTTCTGATCTGTGAAAGGTTCCTCTAGCAAAGCAAGCTGGTGCTTCTGACGAAGCCATCTAATGAGAAACTAATTCCTGGTGAGGAACCCCTCCTTCCAAATAAAATACAATAAAAGGAGAGAGACATGGTTTATGGTGAAATTACCATCGGGACTGAGAACAGTACAGATCAGAGCCAAGAAAAGTAATTGTAGGTGGCTTGGAGACTTGAATATGTAACTCCTTGGCACCGTCCAAAGAACCACAGCCATTTCTAAATTGTAACAAAACCAGACAGAGAGGTGAGGGGAGATGGGTCCTTGGGGATACCGTTAGGAATCCGACACTTCTGGCAGAGTTTGCTGCAACTGGCAAAAGTGTAGATGGCGCATACGACCGGTAGACACTGGGGAGAATCTTTTCTGGATTTCTTTAAAGGAGGAGGCTAGTTATATAGGCTGAAGGGAATGGAAATCATCTCTGGTTTCTACAAAGCAACCAGTATTTCATTTTAGCTTCTCTTGTAGCCACATAGAAACTGTCATTAAAAAAAAAAAAAAAAAAACCCAAGTGGAGAGTTTTCTTGTTTTCCAGGGTTCTGTAAATGTTTCCAGGTCAAAATACTAGGATGAGAAACACGCAGAGCAAAACTTCCGAGAGGAGACAGAGAGCCAGGTTCTGCTTTCTCCTCTTGTGCTGTTTTTCATCTCGTGGAATTATTTGTCTCAAGCGTCAGAGACAGGGAGTAAATTTTCCCCGATATGCTGACAGCCCTCGTGGAACATCTCCATAACGATGGGATTTATTTTGTTCATTATGACTGCCGCAGGCCGTGGGGCCTTATTTCACTGCTACAGATGAGTCGTGCTTCCATAAATTATCCTGCGTGCTCTTCGGGTAAATGACCAGCAGTCTTGGGAGAACTGGCAAATAATCTCTGAGTTGTCTCGGCTTCTTCATTTTGGTTCTTTCTATGTCGTAAAAGTTATGGCATGTCCGACAGAAGAAGGAGCAAGAAGACCCTGTGATAAATACTTTTCAACAAGCTCGAGACAAACCTAATAACAGAGCCACCGAGGCTTCAAAGAAAACTCTAAATGCTTCCCCAGCCCCGAGAGCTCCAAGGTAGCTGCACCTTTCTGTGGAAATCAGCCCCCTTTTCTGCTCCAAGGACTTTGTTGCAGGTGTAGTGATGGAAGCTTTGTCTTTGCTCACTTGATGAACTGTCCGGCTCAGAGGCGATTTTTGTGTTCCTCACAATGGATCTCCCCTTTGATTTTTGAAAATGTAACCTATATAAATAGAAGCAGTTCATAAGTGCAAAAACAAACAGGGACTGTGAGTTTCTGGACAAAAGATGTGACCCACCCAGGAGTGCCTTCAGCTGTTCCACATCAATCAAGGCCTCACATCACATACTATTTTCTTCCCCCCCCTCTTGTTCTCATTTATCTTTTTCTTAGAGTTTGGCACAAAAACCCCAGGCCTGGAACTGGAGTTGTAATTTCAAGCAGTTGATCTAAAGTTCAGGCTACTCTCTGAAGGGTTTCCCAGTGTTGCATTACTGGAATATGTGCAGTCTGTGGAAGGAAGGAGAATGTTTGACCAAGAGGGAGCTGGACTTGGGAAGTGAGTGAAAGGAGACGTGTTACTCAGCGTTCTCCAGAGAGACAGAAACAGCAGGATGTATCTACACCTATATCTACATCTCTCTCTTTATCTATATCTGTATGTAGATATGCACATCTATATAGGGAGAGAGATTTATTATTTTAAAAATGGCTCATGTAATTATGGAGGCAGGCAAGTCCCAAGATCTACAGGAGGAGTTGGCAAGCTGCAGTCCCGGAGCAGATGATGGTGGAGTTCCGATTTGAGTGCAAAGGCCTGAGACCCAGGAGAACTGATGGTGTAGTTCCATTCTGAAGGCTGGTAGACTGAAGGTCCAGGAAGAGGTAATGTTTCAGTTTGAGTCTGAAGGCTGAAAGAAAGCTGATGTTTGAAGGTACTCAGGCAGGAAAGAATTCTCTCCTACCCAGGGGAGGGCCCACCTTTTTTTTCTCTTCAGGCCTTCAACTGATTGGATGAGGCCCACCCACATCAGGGAGGGCAATCTGCTTTACCCAGTATAGCAGTTCAAAAGCTAATCTCATCCCCAAATCATTCTCATAGAAACACCCAGAAAAAAGCCTGGCCAAATATCTGAGCACTCAGGGGCCGGGTCAAGTTAAAATTTAAAATTAACCATCACAGAGGTGATGTGAAATTAGGCCTCAGGGAACATGCTGTGTGTCTTGCTTACCTGAGACACCCTGGGAACAGAACCAATGGCAGGATGAGTTGGGGAGACTGTTGTCTACCTAATGAGATATTAGTGAGCGAGCCATCACGCTGTCCACCTCACACCTCTATGCCCACCAGAAATATCAAGGCTCTTCCATTATGAAAGACTCGTTTTATTAAGGAAGTTTTCAGACTGCTGGATTATTCTTACGGTCTCAGGCTTCCAAGATGGGGTAGAAATGGACCGAAGGGGAGGCAGGGAACAGGGAGTCCTGTGTCTTTGTCGATGGGGGTCACTGTCTGCATTGCCGTTGGCCTACTGTGCAATGTTGCTGCTTTGTATTCATCGGGCAAAGCCCGGATACCATAGAGACGCCCACTGAGGCACCCCAGGCCTTGAACATGAAGGCTGGTTCTCCTGGGGAGACACCCAGCTGGAGCTGTGTAAAGGCTTGTCCCCATCCAGGTGCTGCCTGGGAGCCAGCCCTGGTCTGCCACTGTTGGTGACTTTGCCTCTCCCCCTCTGCTCTCCATTCTCTTCCCAGACTCTGAATATTCATCTTTAGGGTCAGTCCTGCCTACCTATTCAACGTGAAGACTAATTCCCCTAGCTGAGCCTGACTTGCTAAGCAAAAGTTGGGCTGCCAACTATCTTTAAATGCAGCCCCTGAAGCACATGAGAATCTGTTGACTCCCCTTGGGGCAAGGAAGTCCATAACTCGAGCTTTCAAAGACTCAAAAATATTTACAAAAAAGACATGTAAGTGAGGGCAGGTCGGAGTGTAGAAATCAGAGCAAAAATCTTCAAATTCCTCTCTGAAATTACAAAGGTGGAGACCAACAATAATAATTATTATTATGCACATATTATTATTTTTCAATTTCAGCCTGTTAAATCTTCCTTATACCAGATATAATACTTGATGCTTTTATACGTTTTTCATTGAACCCTCATAGCTTTGTGAGGAGGCAAAGATTTCGCTCGTATTGCAGACGAGACTAGGGAGAGAAGGTACGGTTTTCACTCTAGGTGCTGTGCTGGGTACTTCAGATATCTTTTCGTTAAAATTTTACAGCCCTGTAACATATGTCAAGTTTTTTTTTTTTTTTTTTTTTTTTTTTTTTTTTGCGTTATGCGGGCCTCTCACTGTTGTGGCCTCTCCCATTTGCGGAGCACAGGCTCCGGACGCGCAGGCTCAGCGGCCATGCCTCACGGGCCCAGCCGCTCCGCGGCATGTGGGATCCTCCCGAAACGGGGCACGAACCCGCGTCCCCTGCATCGGCAGGCGGACTCTCAAGCACTGCGCCACCAGGGAAGCCCCATATGTCAAGTTTTATACCCACCTTACAGATGAGACAACTAAGGCAGCAGTCCTGCAAAAAGCTTCGTGTTGGCAAGCTGGTGAACACAAGGAGGAAGGGCTCCGAAAATACTGTGTTTGCAGACCAAGGTTACAACCCCAGCCCCTTGGGAAGTCAGCTGTAGGCTGAGGTACCCTGGATCGTCCACTCTCCCCCTGGGTATTCTCCTGGAAGTTTCTCTGAATCAATAGTCTCGATGCTTTTCAGTGTGAGCCCTCAGGCCTATGCAGGGTTATTTGGAAGGAAGGAGAGTAAGAGGGGAGGGAGGATTAAATTCACCATAACCCAGACACACAGTGCTTATTAGGTAGATACAACTGGGAGGCAAATGATGCTAAATGAGGAATTTTATTTTTAGTTCTCACTTCTGTCTACTGGACTGCTCTGCTCTCCCTGTGGTGTTGCAATGATAATATTAAAAGACTGCATAATTTCTTTCCATCGTCACTGAACACTATTTATTGAGTATCTCAGTGGATGTGCCAGTTGCCTTGGACAGTCATGGTACTTGCTGATGGACGAATTCACGACACGCGTTTGAGGCCGGGGCCTCTGGGTGCCTGGGTGCAAAGCCACACGTTCTAAAATAACAAGTATTTAGGAATTCCTTTCCTTGACGCACCAAGCTGAGCCGTCTGTCCCTTGCCAACCCCAAAGGTGGATGGAACAGAGCATTTCCCCCTTCCCCATCCCCAGGCAGTGCTCCCCTCCCCCATTCAGGTCCAAGGCCAAACACTGGACTACTTGTTTCTCCAAAACCACAGTGTGAGCTTTTTCAGCAATGGCAGGAAAAGGTTTCCCCTTCCCCACCTCCCCCAGCCCATCCCCTGCTCCAGTTAATACCAAAGGTTTCAATTACCCTGGAAACCTGGGCTCTGGTATGTTAGGAGAATCCTGTTTCGGGAAAGTACGTTCCCCAGCCCCAGTGTCCTGGCAGGTTTTTCCATTCTCCAGAAGCCGCTGGGGTAAGGCTGTGAGCTGAGCAACCCCTCTGGAGGTGGTTTGTTTCTCCCCTTTCATGGCCGGCTTGCCCAGGGAGGAGGAGGGTCCCAGCGTGATGGGTCCGGGCTGCCTGCTGGTTAGGAAGTGCGAGGAACTTGTTGTTTCCTCTCGGTGCTTGAAGCCCTGAACACGGACTTGAAGGGGCCCTGCTTCAGGGGCTGTCCCCTCATATGAGTCCCCTCCCATCATAAGTGTGCTGCCTGGGAGACGTGTCTTGACAAAAGAAGATGTTTCCTTTTTTTTGCTTCTTATCCATAGTATAAATTCCTTAAGGGAAAGATCAAATACTGTATCCATTTTTAAGATGAATAATCAAGAACTAAGCATAAGAGACATGAATTGAAAGAGATAACGAACTAGAAAAAAACACTCATTTGTCAAACATGGGACTGAACTTGAGTAAAAACCTACAGGAGATTTACTTAATCAGTCACAACTCAGCGCTGGGCAAACATAAAGTTTTTTGTTTTCTTTGATTTTCCAAATAACTGATATCAGCTTTGCTTCTCAAGCCCCATCATTATGGGTAGACCAGGAAAAATGGAAAGTTTCCTTTTTAAATGTATAGTAGTCTCTTCGTATGAACTTCAGACCCATCCAGGAACTCTGCAGTCTCTTCTGGATAAATCAGTCACTTTTCTGGTGGTTATTGAGTCAGTTCAAAAATAAACTCCTTACTATGGAGCTTATGGCCCCCAAGGACACTCACTTCCTGGTGTTCACACCCTGGTGTAGCCCCCTTCCACACTGCACCAGGATCATTCTCTGTGGCCAGTGGAATATGGCAGAAGTCCTGGTGTGTGACTTCCGAGGCAAAGCCACTTGAAACATGGCCCCTTCCACCTTGCTGTTTTGGATCGCTCTCTCTGGAGTGCAGCCAGCTGCCACATCGTGAAGACACCCAAGCAGCCCAAGAAACTGCGGCTTCCTGTCAACAACCAGCACCAACTTTCCAGACAAGTGAATGAGCCATCTTGCAAGTGGGTCCTCCAACTAGTCAAGGCCCCAGATAACAGTCACTCTGGCCAACATCTTGACTGCAGTCACATGAGAGACCCCAAGCCTGAAACATCCAGCTAAAACCAGGCTCCAATTCCTGACTCAAAGAAACTGTGAGAGATAGTAAAATTTTATAGTTTTTAAAGCCTTGAAATAATAAAAATTTATTGTTTTTTAAGCCTCTAAATTTTGGAGTTATTTGTTATAATAATAGGCAACTAATACATCATCTGGGCTTTTCCTAATTCTCTTCTTCTTTCCCTGGTGTCTGGTGTTTAAGACCAGGAGCTAGTGTGACCTTGGTGGTGAAGGAGAGGGTCTGGGGTCTGTGTGGTACCCTTGGCATCCTCCAGGTCTCTTCGATGATCCAGGTAGGGAGGCAGTACTGGTTGGATCTGGTCTCTGGTGACAAAGACTCTGTAAGTGATGTTTGTGGTCTGTCCTCCTGGCTCAGGCAGGGTCAGTGGTGCTCCGTGATTTGTTCAACCTGTTTAGTTCCTGCCAGCACTGCAGACCCGTCCCTCGGGTCAGCTTGTCCTTCCTTGTCAATCTCTGGCCTGGAAATCCTGCCCTGTAGCACTAGGGACTACTGGCCACCTTGCTGTGGCTACAACAACCTTCCCGGCAGATTGTCAGGCAGCTCCTTTGGCTACCTTTCCTGTTCTGGGTCTTTCCATGACCCATGAGCACAGAGGGTGGCTCAGGAGTGGTACCTCAGGCTTTCCCCCTAACAGCACCACACCATCTTTGTCACTTTTGTTCAACACGCTCATGTTGCCACAGGCTCATTCCATGGGACAGTCCCTTGTGGAGTTCCAAAGACAGTGCAGGGAGCTAGGCCCTTTGGTTCAGGCTTCCCCGCAGGCTCTGGCTGGCTGGCTGGCTGGCGGGTCAAGACACGTATCCCTGATCATTTGCTCTGGGACCTCTGCCGTCCTCTTCCTGCACTCCACAAGGGGGTCGGACAGGGCTTCCACTTCGGTCTGGAACTCCTTTTCTGCCGCATCCGCCTCCTTCCCTGGGGCAATAAACCTCCCAGCCTGGCAGTCATAGGCAGGAATAGCTTCTCCGTCCTGTGGGAGAAACCTGGTGCGCCTGCCAGACCGAGCTCTGGATTTGGGAGCTACAGCACAGGGAGGAACTAGGCTACTGAAGATGAGAATGCATGGATTTAACATGCTCAAATTATTATCCTCGATATCCATTAATTTTGATTGGATTGTAAAATATCTTTCCCCCACTCAATAAACAAACTCCACACACACACACACACACACACACACACACACACACACACACACACACAGTGTGCACCCACATGCACACATGGAACCAGGTCAAACTGGAGCCATATCAACACATTTTCCTTAACATGTTTGTCCACACTTGTTTTAGTTTCTGTGCATTTGAGAGCATCTAGATTGTGCAAGAACTCTCCAGTCATTTCCATTAAGAGGCTTACAGATACAGTCAATATTATATTGTGGGAACTGTAAGAAAGTCTATGCTGAGTGATGGGAAGGAGGAAGTGGCCATTTTTATCTGGGTGGATCGAGAAAGAATTCATTAGGATATGATACTTGAATTGAATGTGGAAAGATAAGGCAGGGTTTGCCTGGAAGCAACAGTCTAAAGGACAATGAAGGAGAGAGCAGTGCTGTGGAAGGCAAATTTTAAAAAGAATATAAAGAAAGGGGGAATTTCATTTCTTAAAAAATAGTTCTGTGGGGCTTCCCTGGTGGCGCAGTGGTTGAGACTCCGCCTGCCGGTGCAGGGGACACGGGTTCGTGCCCCGGTCCGGGGAGATCCCACATGCCGCGGACCGGCTGGGCCCGTGAGCCATGGGCACTGAGCCTGCGCGTCCGGAGCCTGTGCTCCGCAACGGGAGAGGCCACGACAGTGAGAGGCCCGCGTACCGCAAAAAAAAAAAAAAAAAAAAGTTCTGTGGAGCGGGGGTGGGCGTGGATAGTTAACAGAGCCAAATATTTCGGGAAGAGAAAGTAAAATGTGCCCTGAAAAAAATTCCGTGGCTTTATGATATAAAGCTTATCACTGATACCTTTGCCTGAGCGAGGCAGAGTCCATGGAGCGCTGGGGGTGGCTCAGGACAGCGCGATGCCGTGGCCAAATATGCGGAGATGAAGTATAGACTGATTTTCTCACCACAGAAGCGACGGGTGGTTACGTTGGCCTAAGGGTTATGTCTGCTGAGCAGGACCCATGGAAAGGCAGGGCATGAAGGACACCGAAGGACGTGAGAGGCAGCTGGGGCGGTAGATCTTAGTTAGATCCTAGATCAGGCAGCAACGTGAGTGAAGCTATGAAGAGAACATTATGGCCTCAGTGAAAACCTATATTTTGAGGCCCATATGTGGAAGCCTGTCCATGGTCAGATGCACTTAAATCAAACCTGGGGGACACTTACAGTTCACTCACACCTGTTGAGGCTCATTAGAAGCAATCTGAGCAAATCAGAAAAGTCCGTTTCCCGAATGGGGTGCGGTTCTCTGATTTTTCTCTGCCCTTTTCAGTAGTCAGAACACAATCTCCTTAATCCAAGGCACGAATAACTTCATATTTCTATTACTGAAAGCCTTTGGAAGGTGTCACTGGGAGGGTGACATAGGAACGTCCTAACTCATAAACTAGTGTCACCTGGATGCTCAGGATGAGCCGAAACTTAGGGCCTAGTTTCCTCTGGTTTCACCCATACCTGTGCGAGGATGTGGTCCCATCAGTAGCACCCGGGATTTTGCGGGCGCACTACAACTGCCTGTGTGATGCCCCCAAGGCCTCCAGCCTCCCCGGCTACCCCTGCGTGGCCCTCACAGCCTCTCCTACGGACCTGTGAACAGTTCTTGCAGACTCCTTGCCCAGGGGAATGTCTCCCGGAATCCTCACAGCTGTAAACCCCTGTGATGCCAAGGGGACGCAGTATCGCCTTTTGCCCTCCAACAGCCTGGGCTCTGAAGCAGAGCCCCTCAGGGAGACATCCCCCTGCCCCCAGCCCCTCTTTCTTCAGACGTTCACGAGTCTGATGTCAGACCCCACCCGCTGTGGTACGTCCTCTCTCTTCCCACAGATACCCATGTACAAAACCTCCTCCTCATGGCTTTCCCTTCCCTCAAGATAATCCAACACTCAGATAGACTCCACAGTCTCCTGGCCCATGGGGACATCCCACAGGACGACTAGGATCGCATTCCAGGCTTATCTGGAAACCACTGCTAAATTCATAGAGAAAGTACTTTGGATGTGTCTATAGGGCCTTTTAAGTTGGCCATTCCTTGCTCCAGCAGCAAATCCCCTTTATGGGAAATTCTAGCGGGTGCAGATTTTTTTCCAGTACACCTTTTCATGTCTCAGGATTTTAATTTTTTTTTTTTTTTTTTTTTTTTGCGGTACACGGGCCTCTCACCGCTGTGGCCCCTCGCGTTGCGGAGCACAGGCTCCGGACGCGCAGGCTCAGCGGCCACGGCTCACGGGCCCAAGCCGCTCCGCGGCACGTGGGATCTTCCCGGACCGGGGCACGAACCCG
>NW_006788168.1:3417038-3420156 GCF_000442215.2 Lipotes vexillifer
CCCGCGTCCCCTGCATCGGCAGGCGGACGCTCAACCACTGCGCCACCAGGGAAGCCCAGGATTTTAAGTTGATTGTCCTCAAATGTCTGGTTGTTCCTGACAAAATCAATCAGAAGGAGCAGCCAGGGGCAGGGAAGGGCAAAGGCAGGTGAATACAGAGTAGGGGGGAGGGGAGAAGATTTTGTGACCTGGTTGTATTTGTCTGCTGAAGCTGCCATAACAAAATATCACAGACTTGGGGACTTAAGCAACAGAAATTTGTTTCCTCACATCTCTGGAGGCCAGAAGTCTGGGATCAAGGTTGTTTTCTCCTGAGGCCTGTCTCCTTGGCTTGTAGATGCCCATCTTCTCCCTGTATCCTCACATGGTCTTCCTTCTATGCATGTCTGTATCCTAATCTTTTCCTATAAGGACACCGGTCATATAGGATTAAGGCCCACCCAAGTGACCTTAGTTTACCTTCTTTAAAGGCTGTGTTTCCAAATATAGTTACATTCTGAGGTACTGGGCATAGGACTTGAACATATGAATTTGAAGGGGACACAATTTAGTCCATAACACTGGCATTGGGGGAGTCAACAGAAGGTGAGGGCAGTGAAGCAGGGCCTTTGGGTGAGACCCCGAGGTCTACTGGGCTGAGGGGGTCCTCGCTGGCAGAGCTTGGTGAAGTGTCTGCCAGCCTCCACCGTTGTGAGCGCCAGGTCATCATGGGCAGAACGAAAGGTGTATAACTCCATGTTCCAAGGTGGGGTTTGGAAAACCCTCTGTGGAATCCTGAGCTTTTATTAGTTAAAGGCTTCCCAAAGATCTCTCCACTTTGATCAAACAGATGACTCTCTCTGTGACCACAGTGAGCCCTGAGGGACAGGAACTGGCTGGTGGATATCTACAACCTCAAGACTCAACATCAGAAAGACAAAGTGTTTGGACAGAATAAAAGATACAGAACAAAAACACCTTTCATCGAAACTGTGTGACATGAAGATTTTGAAAGGTTTGGAGTGAGTGAGGAAGTGTAAATGAAAATTTGAAAATTGTACCTGGGCCATATTCTCATTTAAGGACTGAAAATACCAACTATAACCTATCAATTTGTTGTGCTTCTTTACTGTTTTATTTTACTAAAAAAATTGTATAAGGTTTTAATAGATTCACTTGAGATCTCGGTGCCCAAACTCTAAATTCTATTCTCCTCGTGAAGACTTTAGTTCCAAAATAGTACATGCTCATGTGTAACTATGGCTAGGAAGGGGCTCTGTGGCACATTTTGAGATCTAAGCCCAAGATACTGTTTTAGGAGAGAGGGAGTCACAGGACTGAGATATATGATCTCTTTCCTGGTTTATGGCTCAGCCTTTAAGATACACATATTTCATTTTAATTTCAGGATCAATGTAGAAATGTCTTTCAAGCACATTTAGTACTTTGAAGGGATATACTACATTATTACTGTTGGTGGTAGTGAAACATTCATAATAAATGCACTTATCATGGCCCTGGTGTACCAATCCAGTATTCACTCATCACTCATTCATTCAATAAATTTTTATTAAGTACCTTTTATATGCTGAGTCCTGCATCCTCAGCTATGAACACAAGAGACAGGCCCCTCCCCTCGGGGATTTATAGAGTGTTAAGTGTCAGGGTGACATAATAGGGAGGAGCTGAGGGGAGACGATGGGGAGAGCAGTGTGAGAAGTGATGGAGAGGTGAGCAGAGACTGAATCGTGCAGGGAGAGTCCCCAGAGAAACATGGGAGTGAGAAGTCTCAATTCTCATTCTAAAAAGTTCATCTGGACTGCTGTGCGCACAGGTCAGTGCTGAGCAGAGGACCAAGCGAGGAGGCTGCCGCGGCCCAGGTGAGAGGTGATGACATCAGGAATAGAGTGGTGGAGGTGGTGGGTTTGAGGAGGGGAGAGCTGAGAGAGGAAACTGGGTGTGAGACAAGAACATCGCCCAAAGCCGGAAGGACAGCTTGACATCAGTTCAGGCTATGAGGGACCTCCTCACAGCCAGGGCTATTATGTTCTGAAAAGGGCTCTAGAGGGAAAATGGGTACATCTTCCCACGAGGGCACCAGGAAGAGGGCTCAAAGCCAGCCCTATGTGGACTGAGGCCCACCCTGCGTGGAGACAGGAGCCGGAATAGAAAACCTGACGTTGTCCCCGGCATTGGTTCCGGTCTGTGGTGTTTCATGTGCACCTGGCTGAACTTCCTTCTCTTCTCATGAGTTGTCCCATTTGGCAGCCACTAGCCACTGGGGGCCATTTATATTTAAATTTATGAAATTAAATTTAAAATTTGGTTCTTCAGTCACATGAGCCACGTTTCACATCCTTGATTGCCACATGTGGCTAATGGCTCCCTCACTGGTTAGCATAGCTGTAGAACATTTCTGCGTCACAGAAAATTCTGTTGGACCCTCTTGCTATGGAACGATCTCACTCTCCTGGATCAAATTCCTCTGGGAATGTTTCTAGGCATTATCTGCTAATACCAGTTCCATCTTGCTAGATCTCTGTTGCTGACTCTTTCGTCTTGGGTGCTATTATGGTCTGAATGTTTGCGTCCCTCCCAGATTCATATGGTGGAATCCTAACCCCTAAGGTGATGGTATTAAGAGGTAGGAGCTTTAGGAACTGATTATGTCATGAGGGTGGAACCCTCTTGAATGGGATTAGTGCCCTTATAAAAGAGATCCCAGAGAGCAGCCTTGCCCCTTCCACCGTGTAAGGAGACAGCAAAATTTGGCCATCTATGAACCAGAGGGTAGGCTCTCCCCAGGCACCACATCTGCCAGCACCTTGATCTTGGACTTCCCACCATCCAGAACTGTGAGGAATAAATTTCTGTTGTTTCTAAGCTATCCAACCTATGGTATTTTGTTATAGCAGCCTGAATGGACCCAGGGTGTCCTGCCTGCTCTCTCAGACCCACCTGTGACCTTCCCTGGTGCTTGGCTTGCCCTCACCTGGGGTCATCCTCATGGGATGTGGACCCCGGTCCTCTCTACCCCCTGTCTCACAGCCACACACCAACCCTATTCACTCCCAGGCCTAGTCCCAGCCCTTGGACCACCTGAGGCTCATCCATGGGCCCCTTTTGCTAAGTTCAGCAG
>NW_006788168.1:3420326-3446876 GCF_000442215.2 Lipotes vexillifer
CAGCAGGCTGTATATTCCAGAAGAGGCTGTGATCCAGGAAGCAGAGAGCCTGGACTGAGAGTAGGAATCACATGCTCCAGGCTCAGTCTCCAGAGAGACTGGCTGGGTTTCTTAAGGGTGAGCCTTGATACGTTCTTTGGAGGCATCGGCTCATCAGAGAAAACGGACGAGGAACAAGTGTCATTCCCTGGGCAGTAAAGGAGTTAGAGGGCCTCAGAAGAGCAACAATAAATTACGGAAAAGGTGCAAGAATTTCGTGCTTTCCCTGTACTTCAGAGAGCAGGTTTCATATATATTTCAACACCCAGCGTGCTCAAGAATGGAGCAGACACGCACGTGCCTGCAAAACCAAAACACAGCTGGTAGGTCTAATTTTAGGTCCCTAAGCGTTGGCAGTGTCCCTCTATGCAGTGAGCGCTGCCTGATCTCCCAGTGTCTGTGCCAAGAGCTGGACTCCGCTGAGCTCCGTGACAGTCCTGTGTCCAAGTGGAAAGGTGGGCGGCACCCTTCTGGGCCTGGGCTCCCCAGGAAGGGATGAGAGGCTGTGCCTGCTCAGGTGTGACCCGTTAGGACCTTGGGATGGGGAGGCCCTTCTCACAGGTTCACTCCTGGGCCTCAACTTGTTTGGGGGAACCTCTGAATAAAAGCAGTTTGAAAGGGAGTCTTGGAAAGAAAAAATATACTCATACAGGTTCATCTGGTGGGCTAAGTCGGGGGCATACAGGAATAAAATATTTGCCTGGAATAATAGTTGCATGGAATATTATTCTCCATCTTGCCAGGAATGATCACAGAAATGGGGGCTGGCTGACAGAAGCTTCTAGAACCATGCTGCTTGGGTTTGAATCCAGTTCTTTCATTTAGTAGTTATATGACTTAGGGTGAGTTACTTAACCTCTTTGTGTTTCAGTTTCCTCATCTGTAAAATGATGCTAATAATAGCATCTGCCTCCTAATACAACCCTCAAAGAGTGCTGTGAAGGGTAAGTGAGGGGATGCATGTCAGGTTAGAATGGTGCCTGGCATATAGCAAACATTTAGTAGTTGTTAGCTGTTATAATTAGCTGAATTTTTGGTTTGGTGCAGTTAGCATTGATAGTATAACAAGACAGCAAAAGGTAAAATGTGTCTTCCTGGTCTCAAAGCCCAGTTCTACCACTAACCAGCTCTGTGAACTTGAGCAAGTTAGTTAAGCTCTTTGTGTCTCAGAATTTTCATGGGTAAAATGAAGTCAATAATATGGGTATATTAATAGCATCTTCTCCAGATGGTCGTTGTGAGGACTAAAGGAGCTATTATATGGGGAACACTCAGAAGATGCCTGGTGTTACAGAGTAAGAACGTGAGAAGAGCCAGCTGCTATTATTATCGTTATTACTGTTATTGCTACCACTGTTATTATTACTGTAGGGCTTCTCAACTTTCAAAGGCAAGGAATGCAGTAAAGTTCACTGAAGGCTGAAATGAGACTAGGCCTCACTTACTCTTGCTTTGGAGGATCAGAGTGAGGTCTTACAGGCACCATTTCAGTTAATCAGCAAATATTTGTAGAACATATGCACAATGTGTCCAGAACTGGTCATTGTTGTGAACATCCAGTAGCGTTTGTGCGGGGCGAGTTCCTGGGTGATGAGGGCTTAGACGTTGCTGCCAACACAGAGGTCACTCTGGTCCTGTCTGGTTTGTTCAGGCAAAACATTCCCAAGGCTGCCAGCATCATGGCGTCTCTAAAACATTGCCAGTGTCAAAACCAAGAGGAACCAAAGAAGGAAGGCCTTGTCTCAGACCCTTATACATCCTTAGTGTGATTCCAAGTGTAGTCAGGGCCCAGACCAAGGAGACAGAATCAAGTCTAGACCTTGGGGTGTTTCCCAGGCCCCTTTCCACCACCCCCGTGCCTTTTCCTGTCACGCGCTTCACCCTTGCTGGCCTGCCGTATTGCAGAAAGGACAGAAGGAAGGCAGGAGACAGAGGGGGCTAATGGTGCTGGTGGTCCTTACCTTCCTGGGTCGCCAGTAACTAAGGGTCACTGGATGCCCTCGTCTCCATCTACCCTCAGGAAGCATCAGTGGCCAGTAAAGCAGTGATGAGACCAGGGAGGTTATGAAGGGCTCTTCCTCCTTCAGAAGGTACCTCACTTTTCCACCCTCGAGGCTGGCTAAGGCTGAGGACTTGGTTTGTAAGTCAGGACACCCACTCTGTGAAGACGTGTGTGGACTCTGCAGGGTCCTCGTCTGCTTCTGGCTGCCCCCGACCCCCAGGCGCACCTTCCTTCCTCTCCTTTCTCTGGGGACAGCACTCCCCGTGGGGAGGGCCTCCAACCTGGCTCCATCACCTGGACGGTTGCTCAAGGGAGAGGGGCACAGAAAGGGAGGCTCGCCAGGTAAACAGTGGGAACGAATAGGGATGCTGGCGCTTCAAATGGAGATAGGACCCTGGAGAATGCTATCTCTACCTGTCCTTTTGTCACCCTGGTGAGAGAATTCAGCCTCCCTCCCCAGCGAAGCCAGCCCCACTTTCTAGGACCGGCAATGTCTTCACGGTTCCCAGAGCTGTGAGTCAGACTGAACAGCCAGAAGGTGGTCGCCAGGCTTACAGACCAGTTGGATTCCCAAGGCCATCCTCTGCAGGAGTTAGGGAAAAACAGGGCATGGCTTTAGGATGTCCCTTTCTGACTCAGAGTGGGAAAGGAAGGCCATTTCTCAGGCTCAGAAATGACCCAGAAATAGCATCCCTCTCACTCTTTCTCTCCTTTGGTTGCTTTCAATTTAAGTCAATTAGACAGAAAACGAGATCGCAAAACCTACAGCTGAACATGCCTGGGGTTCTTATTTATCTATTTATTTATTTATTTGTCTTTTTTTTTTTTTTTTTCCCTTCTCCCCCCAGCATCTTGTTCTTGAAACTTGTCTGGTTCAACATTTCACCGGCTTGGTTAAGTATCTTGTAAGGAAATCATTTATAATAAAGCTGGTATGCTTGGGTTTATCATTTCTAAGTGTGGGTCAGGGTTTAGTTCGCTGTGTTAAACTCTCCATGCTGCATGTGATTTGTCAAGCTTTGTCAGGAACAAAAAGTTCCGGGATGTGCAAAGCAGGACTGCTTGGTTTCCATGGAGATACTGCTAGTTAGGCTATGGAAATCCTGAAAAGGCCAGAGGATGAGTGACAATACAAGGATTTAGCGGCTGATCTGAAGAGCCAGACTGAATTAATGAGATTTTTCACAGAGCGTTATTAACAAGGCTAGCACAGGATGGCTCTTAGGCCCTCGTTTTCTCAGCTGCAGTCTTGGAAAACAGACATGGAAAGATTTAATTGCTGTTTTTTAAACCCTTTAAGATTATTTTAACCTATAACATTTTAAGGTGGTAATAAAAAAGGGGGTTCTTCTTTTTTTCCCCCTCATCACTCGGTTACTATTATTACTATGTTTTTGGTGGCAGTTGCCCTTTATCTTCATGGAGATGGGAAATTCAATAGTACTTATTATATTGAGCAGTTAATTCCCACACACTGTGAACACATTAGTGTTCAAAGTAGGTTATCTGGAGTTCCATTTAGAGCCGAGGGAGAGATACCATGTCACTAGCTTTATACCTCCTAGGGCTATATTAATTATTTATTATAGACTGCCGATGTAAACTGTTAACTCTGGCAGGTCATAGTTTGTACACGTATCTATCCAGTGCTCTAGCTTTTTGGAGTTTAGGTGTGGATGTCTGAAAATGAGCAATTTGTATGGTTTTCCAGTTAATTCCACATGCTGCTGCTGGGGCAGTTAACACCAAAAGGAAAGCAGCTTAGAAAGGAAGCTTCTCAGCTACCATCAGGTAGCAATTTCCTCCAAAGTTTGGGAGCTGTGCTGTCAAAAGGCCTTCTCTTTTTTCCTCTGCAAAGATGATGCCAGAACTCCTAATTCCAGCTGCTTTTTTTTCTTTTTTCCTCCCTCAGCCATCAGGAGCCAGGCTCTGATGGTAGAAATTTTGGGTGTGATTAGCCTGGCTGCCTTCTCATTTCCAACATGGTCCCTGCACAAACCATCCATAAAATGTCAGTATCTTCCCCTCCTGAAATCAGCCAGCGTGGGGCGGGGACAACAGCAGGCCAGGCGCTGCTCTTCCTTGTTGGTTTGCAGAAGGGCACATGCCCAGATGTTTCTGGGAGATGTAAAACCGTAATGTTACTGCTGAGTAATCCACAACAAAAGCACATGCAGCCGCATTCCCTGGATTCCTGTACAGTAGACTAATCCACTTAATCTCACTGTTAGCTTCCCTGGGCAGGAATTTCACAGTCTCTTTTGATTTAGTGGTTTGTAAAATCTCTGATTAAGTGCCTGTACCCTCCCATTATTATCTGTCTATTTCCTACATGATTTGGGGAGGAAGAAACCAGGGAAGTTGAAATAGGGGTCAACACGCCCTCATCCTTCCCTGTCTCTTTTTCTTTATTATTGTTATTTTTTAAATTTAAGGTTGTTGTTTTTTTCTTGACTCTACTGCCACGTGACAGCATTTCATTTTTAAGTTTTCACATGTGCCCCTTTACCTTGCCAATCTATGCAGGGTCCACCCAGCTAAGCTGATGTTAAATTGATCTCTGTCGAGGATTTGTACGTTACCAGTTCCACCTGGTGTCTAAGAATCCACTGCTCTGTGTGTCTTTAGAAGGGCAGTGGTAGGAGCAAGGGTGACGGGGTCAGACGGACTTGGCCTTGACACCTAGTTCTGTCAGTTGCTAGCTGTGCGGTTGTAGGCAAGTCACTTAACCCCCCCACCCCTGGTCTTGATTTCCTCATCTGAAAGTGAAGATTAAATGCCATAACATGTATAAAGTACCTAGGTGCCGACACATAGAACTCAATAAATTATGACAATAGTAGCTGTCATTCATACTAGGGTACGTAGTTTTGCACAGCAATGGTTTGTTTTGGGACATTCTGTTAAGCCCTTAGATGTGTGTTTCTCTGGTACCTCTGCTTAGATTAAACTTCTCGAAGTTAAGAGCCCATTTTCCATTCATTTCATAATTGCTAATTGCATTTAGTTTGAACTATTGTCCGCCTGCTTCTCTGCCTCTTAAAAATGCTGATCAAGATATTTGGGGAAATTTGCTTGGATAGTATAAATTATAGAAATAATAGATATTCAGTTGAAAATCTTCCAGTTATATTAAGGTTCTTGCTTAAATTTTAAATTGAGTAGCAAACTAGTTGAATTTGTGTCCATCCATAAGGAGAAATTCAAATTGAAAACAAAAAAATCAGGGGTTTTTGATGTTGTCTTTGTTGTTTTAGTTTTATTTTTTCCCCATGGAATTCTCTTCAAGACCCTTCAGGCTAATGAAAATATTTCTTCTGCCCCTGGGGGAGAGCTGCCTCCTCCTTTCTCCATCCCTTTCAGGGAAGGGGAATTTGGAGATTTTTTTCCATAGACACTTCTGAGTATGAACAGTCCTATTGTCACGATAGCCACACTCAAACTCGCTCCACTTCTACAGACAAAGCCCCAAACTCTCATCAGGGCTGGTTGGTACAGAAGCCAAAATCGTCCATCTAATATCTGGGAATGGGAAACATAGCAGTTCTTTATTTTTTTTAAAGCAAATTACATGGGACTTCAAGCCCCCCACCATCAATTAGAGGGAAGTCCAGGACCAGCTAGTACCGGCCTGCTGGGCTCTGGTTCCATCGCTCAGTCACTGCCTGATCTTGGCAAGTTACTAACCGTTCTGTGCCTCAGTCTCCTCATTAATAAAATGGGGCTATTAGTACCTCTCTTGTTTATGGAAGGTTGTTGTGGAAGATTAAAAGAAACCATATGTATAAGTTCTTAGAGCAATACCTGTTTCATATCAGGTGTTCAGAAGGTGTCAGTTTGATCATAACTTTGATGATTATTGTTATGAATTGAGAGACTTATGTGATGCCAGCAAAACAGGACGGCAGTATGCTCCTTAGTCTATAACAATGACCATCCCTTATCAGTTCCCTCCTTGTGCTCCTTGAGGCGTTATCCACTGCTGGTCCTCTACCACCTGTTGGGCACCTGCGTGTGCTCTGGGCAGACTACAGAGTAGTCACCTAAGCCAAACTCAGTACTGGTGGACCCTCACCTGGAGCTGTGCTCCAAGATTCTAGTTCTCTGAGATCCACAGGCCGGCCCACCAGAGGACTAGCTGCCTTCCCATAGCAGAATGGGGACAGTGTCTTTTCTACCTGTCCAACTACTCAGTTTCAGAGTCTCTTTCCCTGTCACTCTGTCCCTGTCTCTCTATCAGTGGGCCCATGGCCTCCTGGTCAATCCAGTTCTGTAGCTGTAGGACCACAGTCTTTAAACAAAAGTCTGTTAATGCTCCCCTGGGGCAAAAGATGTTACACTGGTAGAATGGAAAGCTTCCTCACCTCACTACTCTCTTAAAGGTGTGTTGTGGCATATGAGGGTGGGATTGGGGCAAAGCATAAGTACCTTTTCCTCTTTTGTGATTGCGTTGAGCCTATAGCAGAAATCAAGACACAGCTAGTTTCTCATTCAGAATTCACACTGGCTTGAAGGCAAGTTTTGGACAGTGTGGGTTTGGCACTTTCAGTCCTTTAGAGTCTGAGCCAGCAGTGGAGATGACCTGAAGGAGGGGTACCTTTTGTCTGAGTTGAGGCACTGAGGGCTTTGGACAGATGCCTTAGGTGGACACTTAAGGAGTTGGTGGATTAGAACTGAATATCCAGACCAAAGCTGGTCTATTAAATCCAGAGCAGCTGAAATAAGATAGGAAGTCAGTGGATTCATGGGTGTTGGGGAACCAGTGTATGAGGGGATTCCAAGAGGAAGGAAGGAAGGCATATTTGGAGGTATTTCCAGTTGTTGGCAGTGGCTTTTTTTTTTTTTTTTAATTTGCCATATATGTCACTTGTTTCCATCCTATTCTAGGATTATTGTCCTCTAGTGGCCAGTATGGTTTCTTCTTTTTAGTCCATTATCCCTGGCCTGCTTGTCCCAGTGTCTCAGGTCAATTAGAGTAGCTAGACTGCTCACTGTGGGCCCCTCAAAGAATATCACAAGACCCCACCTCTTCATTCAGTACCCCTGCCCCAGCATTAGATTTAGAAGAAAAGAAAAACCAGCATCTATTGATCATTTCCTATATTACAGGCCACATCTAAGTGTGTCTTCTAATTTAGAATTGGGCTATAATCCCAGCTCTTCCATTACAAGCTGTATGACCTTAGGCAAATCATTTAACCTCTGAAGGATTCCCCTCACTTGTAAAAAGAGGCTCTAAAAACTGATTCTTGGGCTTCCCTGGTGGCACAGTGGTTGAAAGTCCACCTGCCGATGCAGAGGACACGGGTTCGTGCCCCGGTCCGGGAGGATCCCACATGCTGCGGAGCGGCTGGGCCCATGAGCCGTGGCCGCTGAGCCTGCGCGTCCGGAGCCTGTGCTCCGCAAGTGGGGAGGCCACGACAGTGAGAGGTCCGCTTACCGCAAAAACAAAAAAACAAAAAAACAAAAAAACGATTCTTTTGAAGCTATCAAGCTCTGGCCCTTATCTTTATTCTCTCCTCACAACCTAATTTTCTGACTCTATAATTTCAGTTCTTCCATTTTTTGGTTCCCTGTTAGACAAGGAGATAATTGGAAAACCAATCTTCAGATGAACTAATCAGTGCTAATAAATGTTAATGATTTAAGGAGTTTTACCTCTCAAAGGGATTTAAATTTTAAAAGGTAAATTTCATTTCTTAGTTCAAAAATTAGAGTATCTAGTGTCTGTCAGATTCTGTTATTCCTGTGGATTGAATGGTTCAACCTAGAATTTCCCAAAGTATGCGCCATAAAAAATATTCCGTAGTCAAATAAAATTTTCAAACACAACATACTGATTTCTGCTTCTGCTCAAGGTGGAGTAAAGGGGGCTGGGTTTACCCTCTTCCTGAAGTAACGACAACAAAACATACAAAATATACAGAATAACAACTTTCAAGACTGCTCATCAAGCAATAAAGGACAGTGATCCCTAAGAGACAGAAAACTAATTTATGCCCTAGTTTACTGTCTCAAGAGACCTTCCAGGCTGTAGTGCAGGGAGGGGCAACCAGGCAGAGTTGAGGAGATGGACCTGATGCTTTGAGAAATCATGATGGCCTGAGTTCATAGAACAGCATACTAGAGAGGAGAGAGCTGCACAGAGAGAAAAGTCTGGAGATCTCTAAAGGTGCCCCATGAGTATACAGCAGAGTATAGATCAACACATGCATGCATGTGAGGAAACTACCCAAGTGTGGGGGGAAGACATCCAAAAGAATCAGAGAACAATAGCTGGCACTCACACAAAGCTGGGAATAGTGACCCCATGAACCAGACTGGAAAAACTCATAATTCATGAGACATATGGGTAGAATACTCAGAAATATTGTGCATCTGCAATAAGGAGTAATTAATCTTAGATAGAGCATGGTTATGGACCTGCCTAATGAATTGTAAAACTCACATATGAAAGGATCAAATTATTTCTAAATAACTGCATCCCAGAGAAAAGATAATTTACATAAAGACAAAAATATTCAGTCCCCAACAAGGTAAAATTCACAATGTCTAGCATCCAAACAAAGATTACCAGGCATTCAAAGAACAGTAAACATGACCCAGAGTGAAGAGAATAATCAACTGAAACCAATCCAGAATGGATGCAAATGTTAGAACTAGCAGACAAGAAGATTAAAACAGTTGTTAGAACTCTATTCAAATGGTAAAGTAGAGACATGGAAGAGAATTTTAAAAGACCCAATTCAAACTTCTGGAGATGAAATTTACAATGTCTGAGATGAAATAATACATTAGATGGGATTAGCAGCAGATTAGACACGGCTGAAGAAAAGATTAGTGAACCTAAAGACAAAGCAGCAAAAAATATCCAAAATGAAGCTCAAAAAAAAAAAAAAAATCCAAATAAATGATAAAAGCATCAGTGAGCAGTGAAACAATTTCACATAGCCTAACATATGTGTAATTATAAAGATATTTAAAGAATATTCTTTCTGAGAATTTTTCAAAATGATTTTTCAAAACAGGATAAAACAACTCCCTCCCCAGAACAAAACCTCGCTATACTAGAATATCAGAATACCACTATATTAGAATAATAGAAACTGCTGAAAATCAAAGACAAAGAGAAAATCTTAAAAGCAGCCAGAAGAAAAGACGCATTACATTTATGAGAGCAATAATAACACTGACAATGAGAATTGAGAAGCCAGAAAAATGACATCATTAAACCGTCAAACAAACAGGTCAGTAACTCCCCCCAGAATTTTATACCCAAGGACAATAGCCTTCAAAATGAAGGCATAATAAAAATGTTTCCAGATAAACAAAAACTCAGAAAATTCATAGTTGGCAGCACTATGCAAATAAAATGCTGAATAGAGATTTTCAGATAGAAGGAAACTAACTCTAGAAGGAACTACAATAAAGCAGATAAGGGATGAAGAGCACTGGGAAGGATAAATGTGTGGGTAAATCTACATCAGCGTTTCATTACAAAAATAATAATGTCTTGTGGTATTTAAAATATATGTGCAATTACAAAACATGAAAACAATAGCACAAAAGGCTAGAGGGGAGTAAATATAGTGAGTATTTTAAATCCAGGAAGTTGTAAAAATACTAAGTTGAGATTGACTCTAATATATTAAGCTTGCATATTGTAATCTGTAGGGCAACCACCAAAGTCATAATATAAAAAGTTATAACTAAAATCTGATAAACAGAAAATGGACTAAATACTCAATAAACACTAAAAAAAGAGCTAGAAAGCAGAGAAAAAGGGAACAAAGAACAGATGGGACAAACAGTAAACAGTTTCAGGTAGCTATAAACCTACATTTATCAATAATTATGTTAACTGTAAATAGACAAAATATCCCACGTAAAACAAAACATTGCCAGACTGTATTTAAGAATAAAAACAACTATGTGCTTCTTACAAAGACAGAACTTAGATGTAAGAAAATGGAAAATTTGAAAGTATATACCATTCAACCACCAACTGAGTGAAAGCTGATAAAGCTCTACTATTCGCAGAAAAAGGAGACTTGTTAAGGCAAGAAATACTACTAGAGATAAAGATGAAATTTTTGTTGATGAAGCAAACAAATTCAGTTGATGAAAACAGAGTCAATTCAATGTGAAGATATAACAATCCTAAATTTGTATATGCACTTATCACATAACTTTAAAATATATAAATCAAAAGTTGACAGAACCAGGTCTTCCCTGGTGGCGCAGTGGTTGAGAGTCTACCTGCGGATGCAGGGGACGCGGGTTCGTGCCCCGGTCCGGGAAGATCCCACGTACCGCGGAGCGGCTGGGCCCGTGAGCCATGGCCGCTGAGCCTGTGCGTCAGGAGCCTGTGCTCCGCAGTGGGAGAGGCCACAACAGTGAGAGGCCCGTGTACCGCAAAAAAAAAAAAAAACATATAAAAAAAAAGTTGACAGAACCAAAAGGAGAATTAAGCAAATTTAAAAATATAGAGGAAGAGTTTATTACTTCTCTTCCAGTAATTGATAAAACAATTATATCTATAAAATATTTGAATAATACTTTTAACAAACTTCATCTAATTGACATGTATTGAAAATTGCACCTTCACACTGCAGAATATAGAGGCTTTTTAAGTGCTCAAGAAATATTTTACCAAAACTAAATAAACACTGGGCCATGAAGCAAGTTTCAACAAATTGCAAAGGATGGAAATCAGACAAAGTATATTCTCGTAGCACAGTAGAAGTAAGCTAGGAAACAGTAACAAAATCACATCTAGGGTATTTTCGAATATTTGAAGACCAAGCAGTGAACTTCTGTGTAACCAGAGTCAAAAAAGAAATCATATTAGAAATTAGAAAGTATTTTTAATAAAACAAAGATGGAAGATACTATACATCAAATCTATGGTATATGGCTACAATAGTGCCAAGATGGAAATGCATAGCTTTAAATAATGGGGAAAGAAGAGAATCTGAGATTAAGTATTTAAGCCTCCATTTCAAGAAGCTAGAAAAAATTAAATTAAAAGAAAATTGAAGAAATGTAACAATAAAGTTAAAAGCAGAAATCAATGAAATAGAAAACAGATAAAAAGTAGAGAAAACCAATAAAACCAGAGTTGTTTTTCTCAAAAGATTGATAAAGTTGACGAGCCCTAACAAACCTGATCAAGAAAAAACAAACAAACAAACACAGATTCTCAATATGAAGAAAAATGGGAAGTTGCTAAAGTTTAACAGATTTTTAAAATAAATTGTAGAGAAATTTATGCCAATAAATTTGAAAGTATAGAAGTAGAAAAATTCCTTGAAAAATACAAGTTACAGAATGGACACTGGAAAAAATAGGAAAATAATCCTATGTCTATTAGAGGAATAAAGTCCAAAATGAAACGACTTCCCTCAAAGATATTTCCAGGTCCAGGTGACTTCAACATAAAGTCATACTTTTAAGAAAGAAATAACACCGATTCTTCCAGAGTATAGATGTAGAGGACATATTGTCTATCTCATTTCATGAGACTATCATAATCTTGATATTAAACGTTGACAAGGATACTAGAAAAAAAATTACGAGGTAAATCCCTCTCATAAACACAGGCACAAGGATCTTAAACGAAATAGGAACAACTTCAGCACTTCAATGTATAAAGAGATAATACATCATGACTAAAGTGGCTTTATTCAGAATTACAAGGTTGGCTTAATGTTCCAAAATCAATTAATGAAATTCACCACATTAATAGAGTAAGACAAAAGATCATATTATCATTTCCATAGATGCATTAAAATCATTTGATAAAATTCAACACTCATTTATGATTTAAAAAAAAAAACTCTCAGTAAATTTGGAACTTAAAAAAAGTCTTTATGCTGATACAGGATATACACAAAATACCCATGGTGAATATCATACTTAATGGTAGAGTAATTGAAATCTTACCCTCTGATTTTAGGAATAAGACAAGAATTTCTACTCAACATTTTACTGGCGGGCCTGCTACAATAAGGACTGAAAAAGCATTAGAGTCATCAGGATTGGAAAAGAATCTTCAAAAATTTATTATTGTATACAGGAAACATACATATATAAAAGTAAAAAAGAATATACTGATAATCTATGATATTTAATGAGAGTTTACCAAGGCCATTGGATATTAGGTCAGGATACAAAAATCATTTATATTCTTGGTTTAGTAAAATAATTAGAAAACAAAATTGTGAAATGATATCCTTTACCTAGAAATAGTTTTTCAAGACCACTACCCAGAAAACTACAAAACTTTACCAATGGAAATTAAAGAAGATCTTTAAAAAATGGAGGGATATACCGTGATCATTGACGAGAAGACTTAGTGCTGGCAAAGGTGCCATTTTCTATATATAGTCAATGTAATCCCAGTCAAAATCCCAGTAGGTTTTTTTTTTTTTTCCTAATGTATGTAGGTATTTACAATCTAGTTATAAGAGTTATATAGACATGCAAATGGAAAAAAATGGCTAAGATGATCTTGAAGAAATATAGTTAAAATAAAGTACCAAGTATTAGGAAGTATTATAAAACCACAGTAATTAAAACAGTGTGATATCATTGGTGGCCATTGGAACAGAATAACGAGTCCAGAGGTAGACTTATACATTTAAGTCATCTGACTTACAACAAAGCTGACACTGCAATGCAGAGCAGAAAGGATATTCTTTTTTTTGATAAATGGCACTGGATCAATATGGATATAAAAGGAATGAATTTTAACCCATATATTTCACAATACACAAATCACTTTTATATGGACTGTAGACTTACATGTTAAAGGTAAAATAATAAATATTCTAGGAGATAAAATAAGAGAATATTTTCATTATTTTGGGCTAGGCAAAGATTTCATAAGCAGGACAGGAAGTGCACAAAGGAAAGAGTTGTTAAGTTAGTCTTCATAAAGTATGAAATTTTCTGTTCATCAAGACACTTTTAAGATAATGAAAAAAGCAAGCTATGGTCTGGAAGAAGATATTTACAATACATAAATCAGACAAAGGACTTATGTCCAGAATATATAAAGAACTCAAAGTTTGACTTTTTTGAAAAAAGAAAGAGCAACCCAATAGTAAATGGGTGAAAGACTTGGGCAAGTACTTTACAAAAGTGATATCCAAATAATTGATTCATATATATGAAAAATTGCTCAAAATCATTAGTCATCTGAGAAATAAAAATAAAAACCACAGTGGGATACCACTACCTACCAACCAGAAAGGCTACAACTTTAAAAATGAAATGAAACGACCAGAAATAAGTATTTGGGAGAATATGGAGAAATGGGTACTTCATATATAACTGGTGGGAGTTTAAATTGATCTGAACTCTTTGGAAAACTAGCATTATTGACTAAAGATGAACATACATCAACCCTGTATGTAATTCAGCAATTTCATTTATAGGTACATACCCAACAGAAATCCGTGCACCAAATTGTATGTACAGAAATGCTCACGGCAGCACTATTTGTAATAATCCCAAACTTAAGACAAACTAAATGCCCATCAAAAGTAGAATGGGCATATTTATATGGCAGACTGCTACAGCAAAATATTCATATTATACAGCAATGGCAAACTCTTCCATGCAATACCATGGATGAATCTTACAGACATAATATTGAGCAAAATAAACGAGACACAAAAAAGTACTTATATATGATACCATATATATAAAGTCCAAAATAAGAAAAACTGATCTATTATGATTCAAGTCAGAATGGTCACCTTAGGAGGGAGGTGATTAATGACCAGTTATTAATCAGTTATTAGAAGGTTATTAGTTATTAGTTATTAACCAGTTATTAGAAGGTTTTGAGATGCTACTACTGCTCTATATTTTTATCTAGGTAGTGAGTCCATGGATGTGTTTACTTTGTAAAAATTCATTCAATTAAAAAACAGTTCAAAAGCTAATTCAGGTATTTTGCTTATGGAACTAATTTTCATGCTTGGTGGAATTGGCTAAAAAGGTTGATATGACCCAACTATTTATTACATGTTCTTCTGCATGTAAGATGACAGTGGCTGAGAACTTTAAACCCTATTGCTGTTTGCAGCTCTGTTTAAACTGCCCTGTTCCATCTCCCTTGGCTGCACACTAGGCAAGTTTTTGCATTAGTTTTGGCCCTAGCATCCTTTTGCCTAGCCTCATTGCTTGAGGCTGTCAACCCACACTAATAAAGTACAGCATGAAGACCAGGTTAAAAGTGCTACTCCTTTCTTGTGCCAATCTGCAGGGAGAAAGAGCTATACCTCCTTCATCACAGATCTCCCTGGATAAAGGTGAAACAGAAGTCACCAGGAGAATTTCCAGCTTTCATGGGAACCTGTTCCAAGTTATAATATTAAAACTAATCTTCGTTGTGTGTGCCTATGCTCTAGGTTCTATTCTAAGTGCTTGAAATGTAGTAACTTATTTGATTACATAACAACTGCATGAGGTAGAGTTATGAAATGAATATTTGTGTCTCTCCAAAATTCATATTTTGAAACCCTAACCCCTAATGGAATAGTGTGAGGAGGTGATGCTTTGGAAGTAATTAAGTCCTAAGGGTGGAGCCCTCATGATGGGATTAGTACCCTAGAGAGAGCTTGCTTCTTCTCTCTCTCTGCTCTCCGCCGTGTGAAGACAAAGCTAGAAGTCTGCAAACCAGGAAGAGGCCCTCCCCAGAGCCCGACTACGTGGGCACCCTGATCTCAGACTTCTAGCGTCCAGAACTGTGAGAAATAACTGTCTGTTGTTTAAGCCACCTACTCTATGGTATTTTAACAGCCCGAACTGTTAAGACAGGTAGGAAATATTATCTGTCCTATGTTACTGGTGAGGAAACAGAAGCAGAGAGCGGTTGGGTAATCTGTCAGAGAACACACAGCTAGCAAGCTGGGCAGCCAGGTACTAAGGTTCTTTCTAGAGCCCTTGCTCTTTACACACACACACACAATACAAGACACAATCAACTTCCTGCTACGCAGTCTTTGTGTCTTCAGTTTCAGAAGGAGACCCACAGCATGAAGATTTCTCAACAGAGCCTCAGCTCTCTGTGAGGGGCTGGCTGTTCAACAGAAGGCCACCCCTACGATTCAGGCCCGGGGACGATGAGGGACCATAAGGATTGTCCCTTCTTTTTTTGTTGTTGTTGTATGTGGGCCTCTCACTGTTGTGGCCTCTCCCATTGCGGAGCACAGCCGCCGGGCGCGCAGGCTCAGCCGCCATGGCTCACGGGCCCAGCCGCTCCACGGCATGTGGGATCTTCCCGGACCGGGGCACGAACCCGTGTCCCCTGCCTCGGCAGGCAGGCTCTCAACCACTGCGCCACCAGGGAAGCCCCAGGATTGTCCCTTCTTTATCTCGTGGTAACAGTGGCTGGTGAGCAGGGTGGGAGATTTTGTTTGTGTAAAAAATTAAAAGCATCACAGAGAAATGTAAACCTAGGTAAATCAAGATTCTGAGCAACAATGACAAACATTTTTTTAATAAAATAAGCACAGCTTTTATCATCTCCCGGTATTCTTCCTTCTCCCACCCTGTGCCTTCCTCCAGAGCTGCCATTTTCTGAGCTCTCAGCAGTAAACTTAATAAAGATTGATATCAGTGACAAATTCTGTCAACTTCCATGCTGCAAAACTTAGCCACTGTGCAAAATGGACCAAGGAAAATAAATAACCCGAGGAATGATGGAGTGTGTAAATACTGATGTGGACGCCGGGCACAGGGAGGTTGGATGAAGCCAAAAAAAAAAGAGCTAGTGAAGGCAAGTTTCCATACCCTTACTGAACGCAGAAGGGTCTCCTCATGTTGATTTTAATTCTCTGGCATTGTATTCAGAGTGGGAGTGTGTGTTGTAGGCTAAATTATAAGTTCTTGGATTCCCAAAAAGATCATTCTGGAAAAAAGCATTTTAAAATAGTTTTTAAAAATTACTATTACGGGGTCTCCCTGGTGGTGCAGTGGTTGAGAGTCCGCCTGCCGATGCAGGGGACGCGGGTTCGTGCCCCGGTCTGGGAGGTTCCCACATGCCGCGGAGCGGCTGGGCCCGTGAGCCATGGCCGCTGAGCCTGCGCGTCCGGAGCCTGTGCTCCGCAACGGGAGAGGCCGCAACAGTGAGAGGCCCGTGTACTGCAAAAAAATAAAAATAAAAATAAAAAATAAAAAAATAAAAAATAAAAAGAAAGAAAAAAAAAATTACTATTACGAAAATAGTACTGTATACAGAAAAATTTAAAAATACATACATAGGAAAAATAGAATAATAAAGGCTAGCCATAATTTCATCACCCAAAATACTAGCTGTGAGCATCTTCCAGACTGTTTTCCATGCTTGTGTATACATTTCCTAATTTCTAAGATGCAAGTTTCTCAAAGTTTGGTATTTCTGAAATCAGATTGAAGCTGCGGGTACATATAGCACGGCAGCGTTTCCTTTTGTCCTGAAAGGCTGTTACTAAGTTACAGTTGTTTCCTACAAATGATGACGTCTTAAATCCAAAGATATATGTGGATGTCATATATTTGTAGAAAACGTTATATCATACATACTATTTTTTTCTTTTTCTTATTGAATTATAATTGACATAACATTGTATTAGTTTCAGGTGTACAATGTAATGATTCAACACGGGTATGCATTGCAAAATGATTCCCGCAATAAGTCCAGTTAGCATCCATCACCACACATAATTACAAAATATTTTTTCCTTGTGATGAGAAATTTCAAGACCCACTCTCCTAGCTACTTTCAAATATGCAGTACAGTATTATTAACTGTAGTCACCATGCTGTATTACATATCCATGATATTCATTTTATAACTGGAAATTTGTACTTTTTGACCTTTTCACCCATGTCATGCACTCTACCCCCCTTTTTTCTTTCTTACTGTATTAAAGTGTACATAACATAAAATCGATCATTTTAATCATTTTTAAGATCACAATTAAATGGCATTAAGAATATTCACAATATGTAACTATCACCACTACCTTTCTTCTGAACTTTTTCATCATCCCCAACAGAAACTCTCTACTCATTAATCAATAACTCCCCATTCCCCCTCCTCCTAGCCCTGGATAACCACTATTCTACCTTCTGTCTCTGTGAATTTGCTTACTCATCATATGAGTGGAAGCATACAGTATTTGTCCTTTTGTGTCTGACATTTCATCTAGCGTAATATTTTCGAGGTTCATCCACGTTGTAACATGTCTCAGAATTCCATTTATTTTTATGGCTGAACACTATACCACATTGAGTTTGTCCGGTGATGGACACTTGCGTTGTTTTCACCTTTGGTCTATTGTGAATGATGCTGCTATGAACATTGGTATATAGTATCAATTTGAATCCTGTTTTCAGTTCTTTGAATTGAATACCTAGGTGTGGAATTGCTGGACCACATGATAATTCTGTTCAAGTTTTTAAAGAACTGCCAAACTATTTTCTACAGTGGCTGCATCATTGTATATTCCCACTAGTGATGCATAAGGGTTTTAGTGTTTCCACATTCTCACCAATATTGTTATTTCCTGTCATATATATATATAATTTATAATAGCCATCCTAATGGGTATAAAGTTACTGTACATACTGTTTTGAAGTCTGCTGTTTCCTATTAATAGTATGTCCAGAACATGTTTCCATGTCAGTTAATATTCTTCTACAGAGTCCATATCAGTTGCCACTTTAATGGCTGTAGTTCTTCAGTTCTATGTAATCACATTTACACTTGTTTAAGCAATCCGCCATTGTTGAATATTTAGGTGGTTCTCAGTTTTTTCCTACTATAAATGATGGCGAAATGAATACTTCCTGGCTAATTTTTTGCACACATTCTTAATTATTTCATTGGTATAAATTCCTAGATATGCTATTGTTGAATCGAAGATATGAATGTGTAAGGCTTTTGAGTCACAATCCTAAATTGCCTCCACTTAGTTTTAAAAGGAAAAAACCAACAGCGTTTTCAGTGAAGAACCACCCACACCACCACTGCCAACCCCAAAGATTTAACTGGAAAATATTTACACTTATGAGGAAAAGAGGAAGTGGATATGAGGATCTGGTCAATGAAGCAGAAGTTGTATCAGTCAGCTCTTTTGCCAGATGGCTTGACAATTCTGGAAGGATGAAATTCTTTACAATATTCATCTTGGGTCTGGGAATAAACTTTTTTCAAAGAAGTATGATTACTTTCTTTCTGATCCGATTTTCAGATTTCTCATCTACCATTCTTGCCTGGGGTGTAGTAGAAAAAAAAATAGAGTAAAAGTAGACACTCCACCAGAGGGTTCCTCTAGCAGTTACTTAAACTTGAAATTCTGAGCATCTGTATGAAATTTCTACAGAAGAGGAATAAAAAGTAGTTTTTGATTGGTAAGTCTAAATTAGTACACATAACATGCTAAATCTACACCACAGAAATTCTCTGGAGGATTTTCTTATCTCTGAAAAGTTGGATGATTTTACCAAAAGCATTACATTTCATCCCTCATTGCTTGTTAAGGTAGATGCTGCGACAATGACCAGAGGGCAGGTAGGTGAGCAGTCATCCTATAATTAGAATTACCTGCTCCAGCTAAGTCACCTGTCCTAGTCTGTATGAGCTGCTATAACAGTACCATCGACTTCTACAGTTCTAGAGGCTGGGATGTCTAAGATTAAGGCACTGATAGACTTGGTGTCTGGTGAGAACCTGCTTCTGTGTTCATGGATGGCTGTCTTACCACTGTAACCTCACATGGTGGAAAGGGCAGGGGAGGTCTCTGAGGTCTCTTTTACAAGGGCACTAATCCCGTTGATGAAGGTTCCACCCTCCTGACCTAATCACCTCCCAAAGGCCCCACCTCCAAAGACCATTATGCTGGGAATTAGGTTTCAGCACATGAATTCTGGGGAAACACATGCAGTATAGCATCACCACATTAAAAACCATAGCCTAACATCACGGTCCTTACAGCAGTGATTCTCAGACCTTGGTGTGCATCAGAATCACCAAGGGATGTTAAAACACAGATTTCTAGGCTCCACCTCCAGAATTTCCAATTCAGTAGGGCTGGATGGGGCCTGGGAATCTGCATTTCTAATCACTTCCAAGGTGCTGCTGGTTAAGAAACTGAAAAACACTGCCTTCAGTGATGTTGCCTCTCACTCACCTCCCTCCCGATAGCTTTGGATGATCATTTAGGTGAGTGATTAAGAGCAAGGAAGCTAAATCCTAAACAAAACAACTATATAGATTGTGATAATCATGACAAAGAGCTACAACTGTTTTATTCATGGGGCACTTTTTCTCTAAGAGAATTATTGGAGTCTTGGTACTTAGAATTGGCATCAACAGACAACAGACTTCTCACACGGAAAGAGAGGTGTCAATCTGGATCATATAGTAACTCTGATAATTAAGTTTTTCACTATGCTTACTTCAGTGGCTCTAGTGACTAATGTACTTACGATGTGCATAAATTACACAGATGGAAGGCTTAAAATCTTTCCAAAGATGTATCTTTTAGGTTCCCAAGTAAAATATTTAGTCTTTGAGGCCAGGATCTTATTTCCTGTCACTCCAGGGCACTTGGCTTCTAGCCAGTATTCAGTACATGTTGTTGATCAACTCAAGGTCAACCAGTCTACCAGACTTGTCTCACCAGAGTATGGGACAAGAACATATTGAGGAAGGATGAGAGGTGTGGTAGACTGTGCCATGCCCTCATGTGGTCCCTTCCACACTGACTCTGGACTTGTCTATGTGAGTTGCTTTGGCCAATGGATGGAACAGCAACTAATATGATGAAGCAGAGACTTACCAGCACTGGTACATTGGGGCTTGTCCTCATGAAATGCTTCCTCTTCCACTCCATCCGCTGGGCTGTAAAGAAGCTTGGGCAGAATCACTGAGTGATAAGTGATCCGATAGAGAAAGACCTCAGAGGACAGAGGGCATCTAGGATGTCCCAGCCCCACTCCCAGGTGAACGCAGCCTCGTGAGTAACCTCAGCTACTGCACTTGGTGCTGAAGAACCACTCACTGATCCTGATCGACTGCAGACTTATAAGGCATGATGGGAGGTGGTTGGTACCAAGTAATAGGTAGTTGAGGCAGGAGGACTGCAAAAGCAATGTATTTTAAAATCTAAAAAATAATTCAATAATCATGTCTGTGATTTCCCTTGGATCAGCTCGGCTTTTGTGATACTTGTACAGTTGTCCTTTGTTAAAATCTGAGAAAAAAATCTGGATGTCATGACAATTTCATTCATTTGTTTATCCACTCAACTGTCTTTTGCTGACCTTCGATTACAAACTAGGCTCCATGTGAACAGAGGAGACAGGGAGGGAGGGAGAGACAAGGAAGCCAATAATCCCAGTGCAGGGTGGTAAGAGCCATGCAGGATGGTACAGGGGAGCGTCGGGGAAGATGGAGAGGAAGAATGAAGCTGAGGCGACTTCCTGAGACAGGTGCTCCCAGAAGGAGAGCTGGTGCTGTCTCGTAACTTCTGCGGGACCCTGACTTGGGGTGATTGAATTCCAGGTATCTTTATGAAACTCAGGATAAAAAATTAAAATAAAACAACAACAACTGGAGAGGTGGTTAAGATGGAGAGACGAGCTTTCGTTATTCACGTAAAGGTTTAAAATATAGCTCTTCTCGAGATACGAGCAATCCTTCCTGGTTTCCTTAAAGCACAACCTGGATGCGTGGCCAAGAAACAGTTTCCTTCCGTCACTGAGACAGTCTGTCGCACGTGATAACACAATGCACCCCACCCCCATGTGCCGAAAGTCAGAGCTCAGACTCACACAGCCCGGCCCCTGCCCATGACACTAATAACTTGGGAATTACTAGGAGAAGAGCCTGGCATGTGCAGGAGCCACCCAAGAGGAACTGTCCCGGAAGAGAGGTGCTAACTAGATGAAGACGTACGACTCTGAGCACCACTTCCTAATTCTAATGGAGGGAGAGTCTGGCATGGAGCCAGGAAACAGAACCGGCATGAAGGGAAGAACTAATCTGGAGCTGGCAAAGTGAGTGTTTTCTGGCTTATTTAAACACATAGATATAGGATTCAAACAGGGAGAGGGATCTGACCACCAGATGCAGCTGCTGAATGAGACAGGACGTCAACAATGGAATCAGTGATGCCCACGTGGGAAAGGAGACATTCTGACAGCAGGGAGGCGGTTGAAGTAACGATGCTTGGTGGACTGGGTGGGTTCACCTTACGCTCAAGATTTTATTTCCATTTAAATCTCTGGGAGGCAGAGGTGGAGGTTACCGGCTTGACCCCACGTTAAAGAAAAACCACAGTCCAGCCCTTTAAAGACGACTAGGGAAACAAGTCAAATAGACAGCAAAGAGGCAGATGTAATAAGGACCTTCACTGAACACAGATGTACCGAGTGCCTGTGACGAGGCAGAGATGCACCGAGGAGCATGACTGACAGATTCCCTGTTCTTGGGGGACATCCATTCTAATTGCCATTTAACGTGCCAGGTGCCTGGAGCGCAGGGGAGGTCACAAAGTAGCTGTGTTACAGCGGGAAGCTCAGAGAAAACCTGGCCTCTCAGCAGCTTGCTTGCTCCAGGACCTTAGGCAAACCTCTGAAACTCTCCCTTTCCCATCCATTGGTGGTACCTTCTGGGGTCATGCTGAAGAGTCACTGAGGCAGTGTTAGGTGGTAACAAGGCCCTGGGGAGGGGAGAAGAAGGGCTTGGAGCTTTTTATGCTGTCGGCCAACTGGGGTGTAGACCCCTGTGTGTGGTAGCTCTCGGGGCATATGGTTGCCCATGGATAAAAATGTGGGAACTAGGAAGACAGGCAAAGCCCGCGGGAAAAAGCTTAGAGGCAGAGAGAACACGTGTGCGTCCATCGCCAGCATCGTTTTGCTCCTCCCTCAATGTGATTTCATGATTCATGCTTCTCTGGGTGTGATGTCATGTGGTCTGTGATGTTTATTGCACTGCATTCCAGGGATGGCGGAGGGAGCCGTGTCCAATGTTAGAAAGCCGGGGAAAGCCTCCTCGGTGGAATTTTAACTCTTTCTGTAAACAGTGACCTAATTTGAGGAAGGCTGTGTCTGGCCAGGCATCACAGCCCCTGTATCTCTTCTTTCTCTTAACCCCCTTCTCCCGCGCTCAGGCAAACTGTCTCGCCTTTATCTCATATGGACTTTGCAAATAAGCGTGGGTGATTTGTGTGCTCAGCTAACTGGAGAGACCGTGTGTCAGCAAAGCCAAGCACCCCAGCCAAGTCATGAGCCCCTGCAGGGGGGAGCTGCCTCCTCCTCTCGCTGTGAAACGTTATCCCAGCAGGAGGGATGGAGTCCAGGCAAGGCCAACAGACCGGCCAGGGAGCCCCTTCTTTCCCTCCCAGCTCCAGCTCCAGCTGTGTGTTTTTCCCCCTTGAGCAGTAAGTAGGTCAAGTTCTCTCTCTTCTTTGTGTAAAGCGAGCAAACTTTTGACTGAGGGAACTGCCCACTGGTTGTTTAGGGCTTTTCCCTCCTTCCCTTCACCTACTATCAAGGAGGCTGAATTTATAGGTGGGCAGCACCTCACAGAGGAATAGAAACCGCCCTTCTCATTGCTGAGGTTCCAACAAAAGAGCTAACCTTCCCCCCGGGAGCCCACAAGTGAGGGGTGAATTCCAGCTAGCGAGCCCCTTGGTGGGTGGTACTTGGGGATGGGAAAAGGAAGGGTGAGTGGAAGAGTCATATGAGGGCGGATGGAGGGAGGGGGACAGGCAAGGCGTAAAATGTTTTGCCACATTTTGACTGAGAAGAACTAACCAAGGTCAGGGGTCAGCAGACTTTTTCTGTAAAGGGCCAGATAGTAAATAATTTGTTCTCTTTGTGGGCCATCCGGTCTCTGTCGCAACCATTCTGAGGTTGTAGGGCAAAACGGGCCACAGACAATTGGTAAACTAATGGGCGTGTCTGTGGCCCCAATAAAAGATGGTTCACAACAAGAGGCGGCAGCCGAGATTGGCCCGTGGGCTACAGTCTTCTGACCCTTGGTCTGGAAGAAGACCCTTCCCATGTTTCTGTTTAGCCAGCTACATCCGGGAAGGGAGGCCAGTCTGGCTCTGTTATGTGGTTCCGCTTTCTCCACCGTCTTTCTTACCAACCCCGGGGTGCTGAGCTTGGACAGGGAGACCCTCCTAAATGAAAGCCAGAGGGCTGGCGACTTCAAGGTTCAGGATTCTGTTGATAGATTCCCTGCCCTGTGCAGGCACAGGACAGGTAGCGATTGTAGGTGTGAAACTCAGCCAGGAGCGGTGTTAGGACCTTCCTTAAGCAGTTTGGTTTAGAAATTATAGAATTCTCCTATTTTCCACCTCTTTTCCTGTCTCCAGGTCCCTTATAATCTGAATGTTGACATTCTGACTTCGTCTTCTGTATTTCTTGGCTTTCCTGTGGTATCTTCAGTCCGTTTATATATTCCTCTTTATATTTCAGGGAGAGTCTAATGTTCTAGCTCTTGGGTTCATTCCTTGTTCCACCATTTCCCCTTCCATTGTACTCCTTAACCCAGCCTGAGAGCAGGTTCAGTGTCAAGGGCTGGACGGCTTGGGTTCAAATCCCAGCTCTGCAGGTAATTGTAGGCCGGTTACTTAACCAGTCTGTGCCTCTACTTCCTCATCTGTAAAGTGGGCTTGGTAATAGTACCCAGCTCACGTTGTTGTACGAAGTAATTAAGTAACGTGTGTAGAACACTTAGCACAACAGGATAACAACCCATAGAGTTTTTATATCTAGTTGCTAAAACTTCCTAATTTTTCTTCACAATTTTTTCACAATATTTCATATTGATAATCCCTTCCTTTATTTCTCCGCTTATACTTTTCATGATCGTTTAAATCCTAGCCCTCATAATACTTCTGTGTCAGGTGGTATTTGTTGTGCAAATACCGGTTTTCGGCATCAGAACTCCTCAGGGTTTTAGCTGTGGACGGATGAGCTCACAGAGCCCCCAGGAATAGCAGCTACTGTGCGGTCTCCAGCGCTGTGCTCTGGGGAAGGGTCAGAGGCCTGCCCGGGGGGGGTTTAAGGAGGGAGGTCATGAGCTCCTGGGGGGAGCCCCGGTCACCCCAGGACCACCGTCCATCATTCCACCGGAAACCTCTCTGGTTCGGTTGAACGTTAAACCCTTCGAGTGATTCTGCATTGGGAGGGGGCCGTCTCCAAGGTGGTTTCCCACCAGCCTAGGGGCCTGGGGGCATTGGGGAGAGAGAGAGAGCCTGAGGGCCGCTGCGCAGACTTAATGCCACCGCCCTCCAGTGTCTCTCCTGCCCAGATATTTGCGCTGTCTGCACACCCCCGAGATCTCAGACAGTAGGCCCCAGCGCTGAGCCCTTGCAGCCAATTTCTGTGGAGGAGGAATGGTCAAGGATTGCCCTCAGGCTCCTGGGAGATGGGGGTCGGGGCAGGGAGGCCAGAGCAGAATTTCCAGAGCTTTCCTCCAACCTCTTCTCCAGCCGCCTACCTCCTCCCACGTCCACACTGAGGGAAGGCAAGCTTCCGCCACCCCAGGGATGACCCGAGGCTTTGTGCAGCCATTCTCATTCTCACTGCCTAGAATCCATCTCTTCCTGTTGCTTCTATGGTTTCTCAAGGGCTGATTTTGGTGGCAGGAGCCTGCACACTATGCTAGTTCCGTATCTTAGGAGGAACCTGAAAATAGAATCATAAAGTCCAAGGAAACTGAGATGCTGTCTGGCTTCCTGTCCCGGGTGTGGATCTCCCACGATGGCCCCATTAAGGTGTCATCTGGGCTCGGCTTCAAGGGCTCCACAACCGCAAACAATGAAGGCATGGGCCTGTTCATTTTTAGTAACTTTTACCTGAAATATAGCATACATACAGAAAAGTGCTCAAGTCCTAAGTGCATAACTCGATAAACTTCCACAAAAAGAATACATCTGAATAATCCAAATTTAAAAACTTTACAAGCAGGCTTGTTAATTTTAATATCACTGTGAGGAAAGTCTCCTTTACTTTAGCCAAGAGTTCCCGTCCTGTAATTTCCACCAATAGTTTCAGCTCTTCAGAGTTATGCAAAAGAGTTGCAGTGTTTTCTTACCATTAACATTTAAAGTTAAATATTTGTCTTTCCATAAAACTTCTTTCCCCGTCCCCACCCCACCCCCCAAGTTACACCGTCTTACTTCTTTCAACTAATTTTGCTGTAACAAGATGGTACTGCAGTGATGATGTAAGGAGATATACAGTGTTGAAGGACTCACTCATTTAGGCAAAGAGATGTTTGGAGAACAGATGTTTGGGGACTGGAAGTGACTATCTGGTCTAGACAGCGTCAATATAAGGAGGAAAACAGAAGCAGGACTGTGTCTGCCAGCGCAAGGAATAGAGTGGCTTTCTGCCTGGTCACACCGGGAAGTTTGGTGGCTCTGGGGCTCCCAAGTGGGTGGGCGTGGGGTGGAGAGCAAGCGAGATGAACCAGCTGCTGTGCAGGCCAGTGTTTCTGGAGGCCTGACACAAGGCAGCTGCAGCCCAAGAAACCAGGGAGGTGTCATCGGAACCGACGGCGGGGAGACGACGGCTCAACTGAGGTGGAGCCTGGAGAGAGTTCTGGCTGCTTCCAAGACTCGGCAGCCACGCATCTGGGAGCTAAATACAGAAGCAAGCTCACTCCAAATTCTCACCGTACAGCCCCGCAGAGGGAATAAAGCATTCGGGGTTGAGGTGGGGGTGACCCAGGAGATTTGCAGACTGAAGTAAGCGAGGAATTAATTCTCAGTGTCAAGATACAGTCTATAAACGCCTCTCTGGAAAACAGGAAGCCTGACTGAGCCCTCCTTTAACAACGGGGGCCCCTCAGTCCGACCCCGGAGCCACGAGAAGGGACTGGGCCTTGTGCGTGTGCAAAGGAAAACTGTGATGCTTCGGAGCACTGGATACGTGTGCTTTTCCAGTTCGTGCCATTGTCCACAGGCCCATCCTTTCAGCCTCTCTTTGTGTGGGCTTGGAAAGGAGAGCATGAAGTTCTCTCAGCCACAAGAGCCTCAGGAAGGTCGGGGCCACACCTTCTTTTTCTGTTGTTCTTCCTCCTCTTCTTTTATTTTTTTAAAAATACTGAGTCAATTTAATAAAAAGAATGGGAAAGGTGGAAAATGAGCCTTCTAACTTGTGTGGTCCCAATTACCCATTGTATGTATGCTTACATGTATGTAGGTATTTGCTATGCTCCTTTTTATACCCTTCTTCTTAAATTTCACTCTTACTCTTTCTGTGTGCAGAGAATGACGGAATATAAAAGTGGTGTGGGCTTCCCTGGTGGCACAATGGTTGAGAGTCTGTCTGCCGATGCAGACGACACGGGTTCGTGCCCCGGTCCGGGAAGATCCCACATGCCGCGGAGCGGCTGGGCCCATGAGCCGTGGCCGCTGAGCCTGCGCGTCCGGAGCCTGTGCTCCGCAGCGGGAGAGGCCACAACAGTGACAGGCCCGCGTACTGCA
>NW_006788168.1:3447136-3454769 GCF_000442215.2 Lipotes vexillifer
AAAAAAAAAAAAAAAAAAAAGTGGTGTGATTAGTCTCTGCCACGTACAGAAACTGCCCCTGTGTTTGCCACGAGGGTATGTGTTTAAAGCATCTCCTGTGTGTAGACTTCTGACCTTTGGCCTCCTGAGTTGTAGCCACTTTTGCTCAGAAGGAGCTCATCCATTTCTGGTTGCCACATACTTGTTACCTGGCTGTTTTTCCCTGGGATTCCACAGCCAGGCCATACAATACCAAAACATATTGGCTATGGCTTATCCTAAAAGACTGCCAGAAAAAAAAATTGCTGGTTAAGAAAAGCTAGGATTTTTCAACTTACTGCAATAAGGGGGAATTTTACCTTGACAGAATCTAGAAGCGTCTCAGAAGGGAGAAGTCAGGGGAAGGTTACTTAGGGTTTAGGGCTGAGTGGCTTTAAGGTGGGTTTTGCAAGGCAGGGAACTAGTTGGGATGAGACAGAATTTTAATGCACAGTAGCTGTGGATTGGTAGGCACAGAGATGTGAGGGTCTAAAAGTGCGATTTGATGAGGAAACTGTTAGTCTTGGTAAGTTAGCTATTTTATTTTAATTTTATTTATGTATTTAAAGTATAGTTCATTTACAATATTATATTAGTTTCACATGTTTCTTATAGATTATACTCCATTTAAAGTTACTATAAAATGTTGGCAATTTTCCCTGTGCATGGTCATCTCCATATAGATGCAGAGAGAGCATCTGACAAAATTCAACACCCATTCATAATGAAAACTCTCAACAAAGTTGGTGTAGAGGGAACATATCTCAACATAATAAACGCCATTTATGACAAACCACAGCTAACATCATACTCAGTGGTGAAAAACTGAAAGCTTTTCCTTTAAAATCAGGAACAAGACAAATGGGGGTGCCCGCTCTCCCCATTTCTATTTCATAGAGTATTGGAAGTCCTAGCCACAGCAGCCATACAAGTAAAAGAAATAAACTGCATCCAAATTGGAAGGGAGGAAGTAAAACTGTCACTATTTACAGATGACATGATACTATATATAGAAAATCCTTGGGACATCCCTGGTGGCACAGTGGTTAAGAATCTGCCTGTCAATGCAGGGGACACGGGTTTGAGCCCTAGTCTAGGAAGATGCCAGATGCCGCGGAGCAGCTAAGCCCGTGCGCCACAACTACTGAGCCTGCGCTTTAGAGCCCGTGAGCCACAACTGCTGAAGTCCGTGCGCCTACAGCCCGTGCTCCGCAACAAAGAGAAGGCACTGCAGTGAGAAGCCTGCGCACCATAAAGAAGAGTAACCCCTGCTCGCTGTAGCTAGAGAAAGCCTGCGTGCAGCAAAAAAGACCCAACGCAGCCAAAAATAAATAAATTTATTTAAAAAAAAAAGAAAAGAAAACTCTTAAATCTCCACCAAAATAAACTACTAGAACTAATCAATGAATTCAGTAAAGTTTCAGGATACAGGATTAACATGAGTCAGCTATTTTAGTAGTTCCACAGTCTAATTTTCCAGGAGCAAGTATTTATTAGTAGTTTAATTATTTTTGCCTGGTCCCAGCATTGTTCAGCTCAAACCCAGGAAATTATGCTTTATCCCAGAATTGTTTAGCACAGTAATGGAAGAATATGTTAGTTTGGGTTCCGTTGGGTTTGCAGCTTTTGCTTATATTACAATTTAAACATGCAGAGAAAATACAGTTTCAATATTTTGCCTATAACTGATCTGCTCTTCTGGGTGAGCCAACTAATTGGGGAAGTAACAACCAAGTCAGTGATGTAGTCATTCAATACTCAGTTGTTTAATACCCCTTAGCTAATACGCAGAGTCTTGGTAAAAATGCCCATTTTCTCCCCAATTTTTCACACTTCCAGTCTTCTCCCCAGCTCCTCTCTAAGATTGTGCCTGGGTGTGAAAAGGAAGGGATGTGACTTGTGTGTCTTCTCAGTGGAGGGAAAAGGGGCCCTTCAGGGTCTTCTGGCTCCTGGGGTCTCTAGAAAAATGGCCTTTGCTGTCTACCATGTTGGCTCTTATGACTGAGGCTGACGCGCAGGATGACACTTACTCTGGTCCCCTCACTTGGTTCAGGCCTGGTGGGTCTCTCTGGGTGACTTGATCTCCTCTCAGCATTACCCATTTGCAACACTTATAGCTCTGATTGCTCATTCTGTTTCGCAGGGTAGGTGGTCTATACCCTGTGTGTTAGTCCGTTCTGGCTGCTATTACAAAATACCACAGACTGGGTGGCCTATAAACAGCAGAAGTTTATTTCTCACGGTTCTGGAGGCCAGAAGCCTAAAATTAGCATGCCAGGATGGTTGGGTTCTGGTGAAGGTCCTCTTCTGGGTTGCAGACTGCCTCCTTCTTGCTGTGTCTTCACAAGGTGGGCGAGGTGAGGGGTCTCTGCAGGGTCTCTTTTATAAGGAACTAATCCCATTTATGGTGGTTCCACCATCATGACCTAAGCACCTCCCAAAGACCCATCACATTGGGCATTGGGAGTTCAACATATGAATTTTAGGGAGACACAAACATTCAGACCAAAGTACCCTGCCATAGGGCCCCCCAGTTAGGCCCACTGGCTTCAGTCTAAGCTTCTCTACTGTGGAAATAAATGAAGACCAACCTAATGAGAAAAGCAAAGCCTATTTATTTTGAGCTTGCTGTAGCAAAGGGAGTCAGCCACCATCACTTGCATTTTGGCAGACCCAAAGGCAGGCAGAGGAGGGAGAAAACTTTAGAGTGGGTGAAAGGGAAGGCAGGGAAGGTGTGCCCTGATTGGAGGCTGTTGGCCTGGGGAAGCTGTAGACAGGCTAACTAGAGGCAGGGCATTCTATGTGATCGATTGGGGTGTGGGTGCATTTGATTTTTTCTGATTGGTCCTAAGATGGAAGTGGGGACAAAGATTAGGAAAGATGTCAGTTATTAATCAAGTCCTGGCCATTTGGGGCTGATTATTACAGAAGTTATTGTTTAGCTTCCTGGATTCTCACTAGGGATAGCAATCTGGCTTCCTACAAAACTGACTTAGAGTGGGCTGCACGCCTAGGCTGATTACTGTAGATAAGGAGTTGGCTTTCTGGGCAGATTGTTACAGATTGTAGGTCAGGGCTCTATTTTTAAACATGGCCTAGCTATTTCCTGTTTGTATATTCCATCTCTCACTACCATATAGGGTCTGACCTAATCTCCTAGAAGTGCAGATTAGACCCTGTCTCCAGCTCCACCCTATCCTCCTAACCATGCTTGGGCTCCTCTGCGTTGTCTCAGTGCCTCCTGACGTTTGCATCAACTCCTTTTGGATATTCCTAAATCAATCCCTCCCCCCAACTCTCTTCATCCTCTCATCATCTCCTGGGACAGGAAGGGCAGGGCTGAGCTGCCCTTGCCTGTGGCACCTCCTCCTCTCCGGGAGCAGCCAGCAAGTTGTATCTCCAGGGGAGTAACTTTTCTACCTGCCGGAGAACACCAAGATTCTGGGCGCTTCTGGTTGGTGCTTAGCAGGTCAAAGAAGGAGATAAAGGAATTCCAATGGGTCTCAGAAAAAAAGTCTCTTTGCAAGACTATTGTCTTACTTCAAAAAAGTTTTTTTTTTTTTTTTCGAATATCAAAAGCTGAATATCAACTCTTTCTTTCTCTTTGCATACTCTATGTAACACCCACAGACCTCTGGACAGATGACCCTGGAACCAATTAGGAGGAAGGGCCTATACTTGCAAACCCAAAGAGAAAATTACATTAATGCTTTTTCAAAATATGGCTCTCATTATAGAAGATACTCTTCATTGTGTTTGAATAGAATTCTTTTGTCCTGCTTGTCTTCAACTGGCTTTCTTTAGGGGAACAGAGGTTAATAGGGAGAAATGAAGCCATTTCTTGTGCCCTGTTTAGAAATGATCTCTCCCTCTCTTCATTTTAAGTGCTGGAGTATAAAGTCTCTTTTATCCTCTCAGTACAGGGCTCCATCTTCTCAAAAGGGTCTCCACTGGCTTTTCTATTTCTTCACCATAATTTGAGCTCCCTACCCCCTCTTGCTTGAATCTTAATGGAAAATAGATCCGCAGCCCATCACTTTTAAGGATCTCGTTCATAGGGCCCCTCACCTACCTCCTCCTTTACTGCAAACTCTCCTTAAAGTTTGTGCGCACATATGTGCGTGTAATAATAGGCCCTCTATCCCTTCCTCGTCTTGATCACTCTTACAGACTGTGTGTAATAATAATTTTATATCTGACTTTGGCTGTTACTTCATTCCCTCTAGTTCTAACCCATTATTTTACATTTTCAGAGGCTCATTATGACTCATTGGGCAGCCGAAGAAACATAATGAGTCCAAGATGATTGCACATGGCGGTGCTCCACAAATAGATATTAAACAGCTCATGAAATCTATAAATGTCCTTACTATCCTGGGTGCATTATAAAGCTATGAATCAATAATTCAGCCAAGTTTTTTTTATCCTCTCTTTAAAATCTGGCTTTCTGGATGTTTTTCCTCCTGGAAATGGAAGCTATGTACATATTGGGAAAAGAAAGCTAGAGGAAGGGAAGAAGGGAAAGAAAGATGATGAAGACGAATACAAAGAAAAAAAAGAAGAAAACATAAATTATTTTAATAGTTTAAGCCCTCAAAGCTTCTTGACCGCTGTCCACATAAGGAATAAGTAATAGTAGGCATGACACAGGCACTCAAAAAGTATTTGTTGAATGAGCAAGTAAGTTTTATGACTATTTTCCATTGAGTTTACACATTGGTTTTGATAACTACCTTTGCTGAATATTTATCCTGTGCCTGGAATAGTACATGCATCCATTCATTAATTGTTAGATATGAGGAAGGAACTGGTATTATCCCCATCAGCTGGGTAATAAAACCAGAGGCCACTGATGGAAGAGCGATATTCAAGCTGAATGTTTGATAAAAGCTAATAATCAGAGGGAATTCATTACAGCATTGAAAAAAAATGAAGAGCGAATTGAATTTGGATCCCCCTTGAGGATTTCCTTTATTGACAAATGATTCCATCATCTACCAACTCGCCAAACCCCAAACCCTGGGCATCATTCTAGACTCACCACCATACACAATTCCTCACCGAATTCTCTCCGTTCCTCAACAGTTCTCATATATGCCCCTTCCTGCCTCACCACCAAGGACAAATTCCAAATTGTCATTAATTCTTGCCTTAGTCGTTGAATGAACCTGCCAACCAGTCTTCCCGCTTCCAGTCCTGCGTTCTCCCACACTGCTCACCAGAGTAATCTTCTGAGATACGATCCTGATCATGTTATCTTCTGCTTAAAAATCTTTCAGTGATTTCCCGTGGTCTCCAGGATAGATTCCAACCTCATTAACTGAACGTACAGAGTCCTTCATGATCTCGCCCATCCCTCCCCCTCCAGCCTCATCATTTACCATCTCCTCTCCTTACCAGTTCCTCCCTGCGGTAATCTCGAACATTATACCTTCCACAGGGCATTCTCATGTCTCTGAACACCCACACTTGCTCTCTGAAATGATCTCTCCCTTCTCATCATTGCCTTAGTTGGAAGTTCCTTACCTGCAAGATATCTTTCAAGCCTTAGCTTTGTTTACCTCTGGGACACTTGACTGTTCTCCTGTCCTGCCCCTTCCTCCTTGTCATCTCTCTATTCCCCTGACTACCTCTGATATACACACATCTCAAAAGTGGGCTTCATGTCTGTATCAGCCAGTGTCCCAGCAGGAAACAGGTGGCACCCTCTGATGGGTCTAGACTAAAGGAGAGTTTATTTACAAAGGACTAATTATGAGCTTGTGGGTGGAGTTCAGTGGAACCACAGGAACTGGTGTAGAAATCTGGGGCTAGCAGCAGCAGAGCGGTCACCAGGGATAAGATGAGGGAGAGAGTAGGTCAGTGGAGGAAGAGCAGTGACTTTCTATTCAGCTATCCTCCCAGGGAGGGAAATAAACACCCCTGAACTCCCTTCCTCTCCGTCTGATCTCCTGGAGAGCTCCCCCATTGATGGAAGCCAATGAGAGCCTTGTTGCTGTGGTCCATGTAGGCCAGCCTCTCAGGGAAGAGAAAAAAGGTGGTATAGAGGAAGAAAGACTTCTCTTCTACCCTCTTAAGTTCTGTGACTGGGTCTGAGAATTAAACCGACAAAAGACAGATTAAGAGGAGAAAAGCAACACATTTTATTTGATGTTAATATGGTTACATGACACAGAAGCCTTCATAGAAAAGAAGATCCAAAGGAGTAGACAGGCCTGAGAGCTTACATACCATTTCCACAAAGAACGATAAATTGTAGAGATGTGACAAGACAAAGGAGAAAGGGGTTTGGGCTTGGAGCAGTAAATTATGGGAAAGTGACTAGGAAACATATGGGGGAAACTAATGGAAGATAAAGGCTATTTTAGTAAGTTTGTTTTACAGATTCATCTCAGGGTCAACTCCCCATCTTGGCTGTAGGAATTTTCTCCTCTTCCTGGTACGGGGAGGGTACGCTCCTCATGGAAAATTTGTGTCCTGCTTTCAAGCACAAAGGGGGAGGGTAGGAGAGCCCTTCCTGCGTCTGCTGTTTCCCAAGTGCTTTCAGTTCAAAACAAAATGCCAAAGTGACATATTTTGCGGTGGCAGGCTCTGGCCTTCTCCGGTGGATCAGAAGGTACACAGTGCCTTGCTTCTGTGCCCCACAGCTTCCCATGCACACCTCTGGGAGCCCACGCCTCTGGCTGAGTTCCAGTTAACTGCTTAACTCTCTAGGGAATCTGTCTGCTACTTGTTAGGGGGTGGGACTTTCATCTTTTTATCCCAATGCCTACCGTAATGACCAGCCTGTAATATGTACTCAGTAAGTGTTCTCCGAAATGAAGTAACATTTTGAGTGTAAACCGGGCCAGAATTGTTAGAAACCTTAGAGATAATTTTAATAAGAAGCAAATTCAGAGCCAGATCCCAGCCTGATCAGAATCCCTCCTGATTCCCAGCCTTCCTCTCCTACTTAATTTTAACCGCAGTCTCAGGTTATTCATTGGAAGGGGAATTCACACGAGTTTCCCATAAATCCAAGAGTCTTCTATTTTGGCAACAAGAGAGAGACAGCGAGAAGGGTTGGATCCGCCTGCTTTGAGCCCTTTGCCAAAAGCAATCTCTGAGCTCTCTGGATAAGCAACACTTTCAAACCTAGCGAAGTGCCAGGAGCTGAAGTCATGAACGAATCACGGGGCTCGGGAATCACACAGTTACACAAACTACCTCTGGTGGTTGGTGGTGAGGTGGCTTCGCTTTAACATCCTATTAGCACATGATCTTTAGTTTCCAAAGCCTTTCTTGGTTCCAAACCTGCAGGTGGTGATGGTGGGTGGGAAGAGGTTGAGTAAGATGTTTCCGAGTCGGGAGGCAAAGCTGTTGGTGCCTCCTCGCTGGATGATTCAGCGATGGGCTGCTGCTGTGTTTTTCCCAGGAAAAGCCAGCATTACCGTGGAAGTGATTGCATGCCAGGAGCAGAAGAGCGGAGCGTTCATCAGACCCGATTGGCATCATCTGTTTATTTATCTGCCCTCCGGGAACTGTGTGCTCTTTGGGGGCAGAGGTCACGTCTTTGTCTAGTCAAACATCTAATGCGCAGTCGGCGCCCCCGGCCCCCCCACCCCCACCCCCGCCC
>NW_006788168.1:3454903-3467403 GCF_000442215.2 Lipotes vexillifer
CCCCCACCCCCGCCCGCCAAAAGAACGAGGAAAGTTTATTGGATCTGAGGACGTGGATTTAGTGTTAAGGGGCTAGATCCTAAGACCTGGCATTCTTCTTAGCACTCATCTGTCCCCTCGCCTGTCTAACAGAAGTGGTTCTATCACTGTCACCTGGCTGATGTGATGATCCAGGAAGATCATGTGCTTGGAACTCCATGTGACATGAACTGTAAAGGTCAGATATAGCTAAGTTGTCCAAAAGCCGTCAGCTAGTGGTATGACTTTGGACGAGTTAAACCACCTATATGAACTTCGGTATTAAAATAAGACTGGAAACTATGACTTATAAGGTCCTTTTCGTCTTTGAAATTCTTTTAAACTTCCCTGCTGTCAAACACCTCAACTGTCTTCTTTGGCAAGGCAGAAGCCATTCCACGAAGCTCCCACTGAAAAGGATAAAGGGAGAAATTGGCGGAGTTATGATCATAGCCAGTTTTGCTACTGCCAAAAGAAGAACAGCAGTGAATTTTTTAGTTTCTCAGAGGACATGCAGTGTTTGAAAGTCATCTTCCTTCTTGTATTTTCCAAAAAGAAAAAGAAAAGTGGAAGAGCCATCACATTCTGTGCATAACTTTTCTACTTATAGATAGAATTTTTAATGCATTTTTTTTCTTTTCTGGAGGTGTAAGGGAGAATTCCCATAGCTGGAGGCATGTGTAAGTCAGGGGACTGTGGGAGAATGCAAGTGTGATTGTGGGGCTACACTTAATTCATTAAAATGTGTGGTTTATGAAAATTGTTTTGCCAAAAATGAGCTTTGTGGGAGGGAGAAGGCAGCAGGGATACGGATGGGGGTTGGTGGGAGGGAGGAGTAAGAAGTGCCAAGAGAGAAAAGAGTCTTATTTGTTGCTAAATGTTGAATCCCGCATAAGAATGTGTCGTGAGCCAATTCCAGGAAGTTATAATGCAATTGGGGGGAGTGTAAATCTATTAGGCACAGATATTATGTGTTGACATTATTATTGTCCTATTTTTATACTAACTGTGAATACTCTCCAATGACTTAAGAAAGTTTGAGGAACGTTCTTCTGAGTTAGCCTCGCTTCTCATTTTTTACCTTTTATCAAATCAAATGGCAGTAATATAAGGACACTGTGCTTTTTTTCCCTTTCTGTCTATACTGTGAATTATTTCAGAAGCCAACTATATTCGTGAGGGTAACACTAGCAGCTGTAACAAATAAACCCAAACGTTAGTGACTTAACACAACAGGAGTCTGTTTCTCCTTTACAGAACAGTCCAATGCAGGTGTGTCTGGTGGGCACACAACTTTCTCAATGAGATAACTCAAGAATTAAGGAGCCTGACATCTTGTGGCTTTGCTGTCTCATAGGAACTTAGTATACAGCCATGGAAAGAAAACATGAGGGTGGAGAAGCTACACCTTCTCCTTAATTGCTGTGGCTCAGAGTGACAAATACAAATTCTGCATATATTCTGTTGGCCCAGCCCAGATGCAAGAGGGTGCTGGAAACAGTCTCTGATGGGATAGTTTTTGCTCAGCAGCAGCATTTTACTAGGGAAGGAGGAGCATGAATTTTGACAAACAGCCATTGCTGTTCTGCCCACTTATCTTCATCACTCTCAGACTCTAAGAAAAATGGCAGCACTTCCTTGTCCATTGAGTGTACCGTTTTCTCTAAAGTCTTTCACAGCAGAGCCCTAATTCATCTCCTCTGTGAAATGCATGATTCTGAGGGAAGATCCCACACAAGCACTACCAGCCTCACTACACACCTGCCTCCAGGCTTTCCCCTGATCCTCCTCCACCTCTGTTTGGAATCCACTTCCTTTCAGGTACTAGCGCCCAGCCCCACTGGTTTCTTCTTACAGTCTTCATGCCTTTGCTTGTTTTTACCCCAGGGGTCTCCTCTCTGAGAGAGATTTCTTCGAAAAGCCTTGTCTCTATCAAAGGCATTCCAAGAATTGACAAACCAATGGGGAGATAACTTTTCTTTAAGAAACTCTTGACAGTCAGAGACCTCAAACATACCAAGGACATCCCTTAATGTGCCTGTACTTACCGGTCACCAAAGGGTTTCCCTTCCTCACCCATAAGGCAGAGGAAAACTATTCATAATAGCCTCAAACTGTAAACAACCTAAATGTCCATTAAATGGGCAGTAGAATGAATAAATATATTGCGATGTACTTGTAGAATGGAATACTATATAGCAATGAAAAGGAAACGAACCCCTGTTATACACATATTCATGAAAAACTTCCAAATATAATGTCAAGTAGCCAGACCTGAAAGAATATATATAGTGTATAGTTCTATTCATCTGTGGCCCAAATGCAAAGAAAATGAACCTATGGTGTTACAAGTCAAGAGTGGTTACCTTGGGAGAGAAGAGGAGTGGTGGTAATTGACGGGAACCTGCCGGGGATTTCTCGGGTGCGGATATTGTTCTGTTCATTGACCTGGCTGGTACTTGCATAGGTGTGTTCATTTTGTGAAAGCTCATTGAGCTGTAAACTGATGATCTGTGTGCTTTTCTGTAGGTATGCAAATACTTCATTTGAAAGGTTTTCAAAGTCTATCGGAATAAAAGAAAACAAAACACCGCTTCTCTTCCAACTCCCTGTTTCAGCCCCCAAAGTAGGGCAAGGCACAGTAGCTGTACAGATGCTTAGGTGAGATTGCAAAGCAGCTGGACAAAGAAACAGGACTTGGAAACGCCCACACATTCAAAGACCCAGATGGCTCCAGTATATTAAACGTAAAAGGTCATCTGGGCTAGTTGATCCAGGGCACAGAAGGAGTAGTTTCTGAATACATCCAGAGGGGTTCATCTCAGAATTATCGGGTTGGGAGAACAGAATGAGGTCACGACGTCAGAAGAACCATAATGCAATTCTGTTCTTCTAGCAACGGTCCCACCTTGGTCTCCCTCTTTCCTGCCAGTCTCCACGGTTAAGTCTCATGGGAAGTGGTTTTACTCACAGGACACGTGGCTTTCCATACCGGATGGCTCAGACTTAGGTTTCCCTAGAGATGGCATGGATTGATTGGATATATTTGGAACTCTATTGTTTTAATAATATGCAGTAGCTGAGAGCTCTATTTCAGAGCCCTGGAACTTCAACCTTCATAACATAAAGGGAATTTGACCTCCCCAATCAGAGTAGAAGAATAATTATTCCATCTCCTTCATATTTTTCTCGTCGAATCCCTGAAATCTTAGGAGGTCTCTAATTGAGACTTCCTAAATTCATTTCCTCTTAAGTATTCCACAGCAGCTAGAACGATTATTGGTGCTGAGAATTGTCTCTGATGGAGATACAACTGCTCCTCTGTCAGAGTCCAGTGGACGCTAACCTCAGTGCCGTGTTTTCTTTAGCTTTGCCGGTTGGGAGAATGCTGACAGGAGGGCATGCAGGGGAAGTTCCAAACGTGTCACCTTGAGCGTAACTTAGAGAAAGCACAGGCTTTGGAGTCAGACAGATCTAGGTTCAAATACAGTGTCCAAAAATCACCAGAGGCTTGACCATGACCAAATTACTTAATTTCACTTCGATTCAGTTTCTTCAATTATAAAATAGTGTTTATTTTAAAGAGATGCTGTATGTGAAACATAAAACAAACTCTGTAAAGTTCCTAGTACAGTGACTGACCGAAAGCAATAATAATGATTGATAATAATAATAACACTTAACTAGCACTTGTTATGTACCAGGCATTGTTACAATTGTCACAACAATCCTATGAGATAGGTCCTGTTAATAGCACGAGTTTATAAAGGAGGAGGAAGCACAGGGAAGTGTATAACTTGCCCCAAATGGCAGAGCAAGGACGCCGACCGAGGCAGCCAGGCACACGGCCCGTGTTTGCTCTTTTCCACAACAACAAACCGGTTTCTTGCCCCTAAAGTGGAGCAATAAAATATGGATTACCTGCTTAAAGAAACCCTTCTCTCCTCCCCTTTCTCACAAATCTTAATGGCATATCTAATTTTTACAGTTAGAAAAAGAGAAATTAAGGACATCCCTATGTGTTTTCCCCCTGGATCTTGTTTTCACCTCTTCGGTGAAAAGTTTTAGGGAATAGGACTGCTTTGGTAAGCTCCGCTGTCATGCACAAGCACACATTGAGCGCCTATGGCATGCCAAGCACTGTGCTGGCTGATGGGGAAACAGAGGGGTGAGTCAGACTCTTCCCCATGGAAGCTCAGAGGAGCAAAGACCAGAGAATAAGGCCTCAGACTATGGATGGGCCATCGCTCATGCAGCCCTCCCTCCTCAGTCCACTTCCAGAGAGGTCTGTGTGAATCCCTGACTGAACCCAGCACCGACTTATGCCAAGAGAGCCTTCCTTCTCCAGCCTGGATCGGCTTTGCTGGTTTGCTCTCGAAACAGCAAGCACACTGTTTCTACCCCTAGACGCACTTGCCAGCAGGAGCTCATGGCCTTCCAGAAATTACTTTGCTTTTATGTAGCAGCTTTTCATTTTAACTCCCTTCCCTTTTTTATTTCCCCCCATCAAACATTAATTAAAACACGATGGCAAGCGCAGAATTTACTCACCCTGGCAAGAAAGGAAAGAGAAAGAAGAAAAGAAAAAAAACACGTTTCACTGTTTCCCACACCTGGGGTGGCCGAGTCCTCAAGAGTTTGGTTGAGGCTGGAATTCAAGACAATCCCTCCTCCAATCCAAACACTCCTGCTGGGGGTGGCCATGCCTCACCGGGCCTCCCTCGGGTCTGCGGGTTGTGGGGAAAGGCCAGGCCCTGAAGGGCCTCCCGAGCACAACTTGAATAACTGACTGCGTACACAAGGCGCATCCTGTTGCTGCCCACGGCCCCCTTTTCCCTCATGCCGCCTTTCTTCTTCCCAGGTAGCTTCTCCTTCTCTTGACAGACCTAAGAAGCCTCCTCTCTAGGATTAGAACTTGAGTGAATACCCAGGTCCCAGTCCACCGGGAAGAGGCCATTAGGCCTTGACAGGTGAAAGGAAGCAGAAGATCTGGGATTTGGAGAGTTTGCCCTACGCCTCTCTCCCTGTTTCTCCCTCCCCTCTCCCGACCCCCCCAAGCCCTGATATGAGTGGTGTGTGCCAAGATGGAATCAGCCACAGGACTTCGGAGCATTTGCCTGTAGTAGTTCTTCTGGTCCAGTCCTGTGTTTTCACACGTTTCCAGGCTTGGGCCGAGACCGACAGTGGTCACAACGAGCCCAAACTCTCCTTTGTGATGTGCGGGAACGTTCCTGGGGGATGTGTCATGTTGAAACCAATGTTGACGCTTCTGCTCAACTAGATGCTCTTGGAGATTACACAAAGGGGAGGAAGGACAAGCTTGAGGAACTGGCGTTCTCCCAGTTTGCACCATTTTCTTCCCTGTTTGCGTGGCGTCCATGGCTGCCTGATCTGCGGAGAAGCAGGAGTTACTCCCAAGGCTCAAAGGGCCAGGAGGGAGGAGAGAGTTGACAGCCCCGGCAGGGGAGCGCGTGGGGTTTTTGTACAGCTTCCCTGAGCTACAGGATTGATTTTCTGCTGGAGTCCCCAGGTATCAATGAACCTACAGTCCTCCTTCCAGGAATTATCAGACTCTGGGGAGACAATAAGAAAGGAACTGAAACTATTTTTGAAAAGTTTTCAGAAGTCTGTGAACGCCGTGCACGGCCCCCATTGGCTTTCATTTTTGCTGGGCTAAAGGGACGGGGGAAACACGAGGTGATTATATGGTTGGAAGCTTTGGCCAAGGCCTATGTTACTCTGAATTAAGACGTAGGAAGCAGAATTCCCCCCAGGGCCCTGGGGCTGACTTTGAGTTGAGATTTCACTGTAGAGTGGGAAAACAGTTGCCTATTATGCTTGTGCAGCAGAACGATAGACTCTTTCACTCTAAGAATCTTTATGGGATGATCTAGGAAGCCTGAACTTTAAAGAGATGAGAAACCATCGGAGCTGAGGGGAAACTGGGTTGATTCTGGGCCTTAGAACAAACATTGCCTCCCGTGCCTTGTCTTGTGTCTTACTTAGGTTAGATTCCCCAGAAGCGAACACTGAGTCATTCGTTTAAGGAATGTCCCCAGGAAAACCTGGTAGAAGGTTTGGGAAGTCAGCCCCAGAAAGGAAGGATGCTGGGTAAGTGTGCAACATGGCGCAAAGCCCCAGGGAGGAAAGTGGTGAGGTGTGACTGACACTCTCTCCAGCGTCTCCCTATGGCCTCCACTGTGCTCGTGATTAGGGCCCAGGGAAGTATTTATATCCTCCTCCCATCCGTCATCCACTGGTTAAGGGCTGTCATCCCTGGAAGGATGCAGATTCTCATTATTACTTTTTTTAAGCTGGCAAAGTAGTTCCAGAACCCTGAGGGTAGCCCTCTGACAAAGAGACATAGGTGCTGCTTGACACACCTGGAGCTGGTGTGCAGGAAAGTGAGAAAAGTTTCCCAGGGAATCTGGGCAAGCACTGACCACATCAGCTATATCTCGTCTGGACCCAGTAGCCTTAGGCTGGCAGGTCATCACAGCGTAGGTACAATCATCTGTAAGAGAAGCTCTCCTGGAGCAATCCATGGGGGATCAAGGACGGAAGGACCTAGGTGGTCACTGGTGATTCGTGAGTGCCCCAGACCCTGCCACTGATCCCAGGGTTACTGTCAACCTGTGGTCCCCTGGGGGTGTGCCATTTGTCTCAGCATGTTCTGGTTCCCATGCCCCTGCTTGACTGCATGGAGGTGGGGGTCATGGTGTTGATGGTGCATTAGCTGGAGGACAGCCACGTACATCTCTGTTTTCTCCTCTGTTACCCATGTCGGCAAAGAATGCATCAGGCAGAGGCTAAAGAACCAGCATATCTTTCTAAACTTCCTGGCCGTCCCTCAGCCTGGAGCTCCTACAGCGCAGTAGGAACCGTCTGCCCACACCACCCAGAGGTGTGACGTGAGCTCGCCATCATTAGCAGCGGAGCCCAGCACTGCCCAGAGACTTCCGAAGGCATGGCCCTCATCTCTTAGGCGCAAGAAGGAGCTTCTCAAAGCCTGAAGCTCAGCCGTTGGCCTCTCAAGTGTGGCCTGCCTCGCTGTGGCCTGCCGGCCTGCAGAGAAACAGAAATCAGATAACAAAGGCAGCTCTGGGATCAATTTTACCTCGTCCTGAAGCCTTGGGAGACCAGAACGGAGTCAGGGAACTGAGGCAATGAGCTGAAGCAGAAAAACCCAGACTCCTGGTTTTGTGCAGGTGCAAATCCCGCTGGTTAAGCCACACAACTGCGGGCCTCCAGATCCTTGTCGAGCCTCTGCCTCAGACTAAAAATAATCGCTCGTTTATAAACAAACGTAAATGTATTTTTAACCTGCCTCAGAAAACCACCTTCCTGTTGGGTTTCAGGGCAGTCTCGCCACGTCAACTGGCAGATCGCAAAAGCAACTGCAACTGCTTGGAACTTTCCACCACAGACGGGCGATGGTGACCCCAGGGGACATCTGACTGCATTGCCAAAGTGACTTTGGGTTGAGAGATTAGAATCTCTAACTGCTTTGTGGTTTCAGAAGGCAAGGGGGGCCAGAACCTGAGAGAGTGGTGAGAGCCTAAAAATTCAGGGTGAATCGCCCCAGGAAGATCCACTCGTCTTGAGGGTCATTTGTGTGGCTTCCTGAGGAGAGCTTTCTCAGCGAGAGCACGATACCGTGGAAATGTTGGGCTGCGGAAACACAGGAAGCCCGTCCCTCAGCCGGGCAGCTCACTGGTGGCTGCTTCCAGATGGGGTGGCATTTCACCCCCCAGGGCAGGCAGAGAGCAAAGAGAAACTGGCCAGCTGACACCGATCTGGAAGAATGTGACATTATAAAAACTGTATTTTCTTTTAAAGGTGTGTACACGGCAGATGAGCCCTAAGTCACAGCTTCTATCTAATAAAATAACGCTGTGTCCCTGCCAGGGTCGTCTTTTTCTAGCTCACTAATCAGACATCAGACACCTCTTCCCGTTCCTTGGCGCTCACCATCATTCCATGAAAGAAGGAGATGGTGGGGGGGGTCAAATAGGAATTGCATTGAGGGGACATTGTATGCTTTTCTGTGTGGTCCACACCCCCGGGAAGCAAAGATAGGAATCATTAGGAAAATTGGTGGATAAAGAAGCAGCAATTTGTGCCCAAGGTCAGTGGCTGGGTAAGTGGCAGAGGCATTTGCTGGGCACCAAAGTTAAGGTCGTTTGACTCTTAGGTGCTGCTTTGGTGATGGCCTAATGCTTCCTGTTCTTCTGATGAAACGGTGGAAGCTAGTCCAATGGAACAAACACGAAGCCCCCTCAGGAGAGCAGAGCCTGAACTCCCAACCCCAAGTCCATTCACAGCCTCCCACCTCTGCCATTGGAATGGTTTGGGAGCCTCCTTCACTTTGGCCTTCAGCCCCGGACAATGTAATTTCTCTGGGTGGAAAGAGGAATTCCTCTCACGGTGCCGACATCACCCCCTTTCTTCTCACCCCAAGGAGAGAGCAGAGAGGGGCAAAAGTGAGCCTGCCCAGGGACAGAGTTTTGAGACGTGAGGTAGTGTTGGTTCCCCATCCACGGCAGGAACCAGAGGGAGCCTGGCCGGGGCCCTGAGAGAGAGGAGGGCCAGCTTGGAGATTTTCTTTATGTTTGGCCTGGAGGAGTTCCAACCTTAAACTCAAACGAAAACTTTAGAAATGTTATATTACCAAAGTGTGCATGTGTGTATGTCTGGGGGGTAAAGATGGGGGTAGAGGGATTCGAGGGGAAGGAAGGTAGCCACAGTGCAGCTGAACTCAACATCTAAACCTCACCTGCATCATTCAGACCCTTATGACCCCCCACCAAGAGGACGGAGCCTTACTACCCCAATTCTCGGATTTTGTGTTTCAGTCATACACCGGTCCAGGGATGTGACTGGTACACCTGGGTCCCAGGTGTCCACTTGACACTAACCTGGTTGCTAACCTCCCTTAAATCTCCTCACCTCTCTGACCCTCGGCTTCTTCCGTCATCCACTAGAGGTCTGAAGCAGGCAGCAGGCATCCTTCCGTTCAGAGTGCGGTTCGGGCACAGTCAATGGCACGTGGTTTTTAGGCATCAGCCTCCTGTGCTTCCAAGATGGATTTGAAAAATGGGAAATGTTAAGTGGCTCAATGCATTTCATTTTCTGTCTTTTTCAAAAGACCTTTCCTATTTCAGACACTGCCTGTGTGTGGTGAGTATGTGTGTGTGAAAGCATATGTTTGCAAAACGGATGAAACATTTGCGTATAATAGCATTTTCACAGCAGTGAGTATAAACCGGGAGAAACTTATCTCCTGCTCGTGATTAGGAGTGGCTTTTCGTGGGTGTCTGTGAAATGACAGATTGTGCAATTTTTAGAAAAAAAAAAAAAAAGTTTATAGGAAAAAGCCCTACACAGGCAATAATATTTTGACCTTGAGGGGAAAAAATATGCTTGTTTGTTTATAGAAAATAAACTCCCCTCCAAAGTTTACGTTCAAAAGAACCTTGGTTGGCTGCTCGTAAATAAATTGAGAACAGAATTGTTGATTACTGAGGTTAATGTTCTTTTACTAAAGTGAAAATATTGTACGTAATTAGATTAAGAAGAGATTTCAGAAGAAAGGGTGAGGATTTGAGTAATCACGGAGTCAATGCAGGCACATTTTGATTTTATTAGCCAGCTATTAGAGCCGTCTTTGGCATTTATGTGTGACGCGAAGGGTAAGGATGTAGCTGTTGAGAGTCATTTGTGTCCGCTGTCTGGACTAATTGAGCGACAATAATAAAACGCTGTTTTTAGATAAACAATGGGTGGCAGAGCTCCATGGGTCCCTGCAGGGAGCGTGTTTATGCCGTTCAAAGGGCAACGGGCTGAGCTTGTAGGCCACAGTCATTTCACAGAGCAAAGTCAAGTCGTTTAAATCAACTAAATTGAAGGCAGTTTTGAAATGGAAATCCGTGACCCCAGTTTGGAGCCGCTTCGTTGTCAGTGGGAAGATCCTCTTCCAAGTCTTGTGCAAAGCGAGGAGGCCCCTGAGTGACATTAGCAATACGAGGGAATCAAATGCCGCGTGTCATGGGGGTTGTGTAGCGTGTGGACACCCAGTGGGCTGACATGGAAATATCATCGCCAACCCAGCTGCCCACTTCCGCGCCCTCCCTCCTTTGCAGAAACTAGATGGACCCATGACAGACGGACAGTCTGAAGGTCCCACGAAGGAGTTAAGTGGGTGACTGTCTCTGCCCCACCCAGTGGGAAGGCATTTCTCCTCAGGACCATGAGCTTCACCTACTTTCTCTCTGCCCCTCAAATGTGCTCCTTCCTTCCTTCTCCCTCCACGCCCTTTAGACTACAGAATGTCTAGGTGTGAACCTTTACTCTGTGTAGAGATTAAGATCTCTGGTTACAGACTAAGAGCAGAAAGGCACTCACGGGCTGGTCTTCTTAAAAGGTCACCTCTGGGCTTCCCTGGTGGCGCAGTGGTTGAGAGTCCGCCTGCCGATGCAGGGGACGCGGGTTCGTGGCCCCGGTCCGGGAAGATCCCACACGCCGCGGAGCGGCTGGGCCCGTGAGCCACGGCCGCTGAGCCTACGCGTCCGGAGCCTGTGCTCCGCAATGGGAGAGGCCACAACAGTGAGAGGCCCGCGTACAGCAAAAAAAAAAAAAAGGCCACCTCGTCTTAACGCAGGCTCACACAACCTCCAGGCTTTTGTAGACTCCCAGGGGTGGCTGGGAGAGTTTTACCACCTCTCTCTTTTCAGCCGTCGGCCTTCCCCAAGCCAACTCAAATAACCACACGTTCCAGGGAGAACCAGTGTGTTTGCCCGGTCAGCACAGCTTCAAGATAGGTTTGCTACACCCCACAAGCTAAACCACATCCATCCCCATCCACCATTATAAAATTTTCTTGCCACCACCAAGTTTTAAGAAGTTGGGTAGAGTCCACTCACATTTTCATTCAACGACCCTTACTTGAGCACCTTCTGGACACCAGGTCCTGTGCTGGTTGCTGAGGAGACATCCTCTCATAAGACCAACCCATGGAAGCTGAGGTCTCGTGGGGAGATAGACATGGAGACAAGCACAATACAATAGAATATTGCCCAGGTGAGGCACGTGCAGGAGGCCATGAGTGGCTTCCTCTGTGTCTTAGCTCATGCCGCTGCAACAAAACACCAAAGACTGAGTGGCTTAAACAACAGACATTTATTTCTCAGAGTTCTAAATGATGCAAATCCAAGAGAAAGGGCCGGGCAGATTCAGTTCTCAGTGACATCCAGCTCCTAGATTCTTCCCACTCACGTGGCACAGAAAGGAAACTCTGGTGTCTCTTCCTCTTTATATAAAGGCACTAATCGCATCATGGGAGCTCCATCTTCATGACCTCATCTAAACCTAATCACCTCCCAAAGGTCCACCTCCAAATACCATCACGTTGGGGGTTAGGGCTCCAGCATATGAACATGGGGGGACACAAACATTCAGCCCATCACTCCCTGCCAGTGTACCTAGCTCCAGACCAGCCAGTTCTCTTAGGGCTTCTCCTTGGGCCACAGCCCTGACTTTCTAGTCATCTGTGTTTCCCACCCTCCACACCACCATTTCTGCCCATTTCTCTGATCCAAACCACTGGGGCAGATTAAAACTACTCTTCAGCTGACCCTTCTGAGTGCTGCCCCACGGGTACATCGCCCAGCTCAGCCTGCCTGAAAGTCTTTGCCACCTTCTCTTCTAAGTGTCTCTTCCTGATTTTTCCCCCATCTTGGACACATTATAGTACTTTTTTCAAAAAATATCAGTGATGGCTAATTTTATGTGTTAACTTGTCTAGGATATGTTGACCAGTTGTTTGGTTAAACTCCAGTCTAGATGTTGCTGTGAAAGCATTTTTTTTTTTCTTAGCTGTGATTAACATTTAAATCAGTGGACTTTGAGAAAAGCAGAGAGAAAAGCAGATCACCCTTCATGATGTGGGTGGACTCAAAGGACAAAACATTGAGCCAAAGAGGATTATTCTCAAGCCTTAAAATCTAATGGAGCTTACTGTTAGGTTTCAAGCTTTCTTGGGACACATGACCCTTTTTCCTTCTGATTTCTCCCTTTTGGAATGGGAAGGTCTGTCCTTCGACTGTCCCACCATCATGTTTTGGAAGCAGGTAACTTGTGGTCTGGTTTCATAGGTTCTCATACAGAGAGGAATTTTGCCCCAGAGTGAATCATACTCCGACTTTCACCCATACCTTATTTAGATGAGATTTAGGGCTTAGAGTTGATGCTGGAATAAGTTAAGAATTTCGGGGCTGTTGAGATAAGATGAATGTATTTTGCATGTGAGAAGGACGTAAATTTGGGGGGACCAGAGGGTGGGCCATTATGGGTTAAAATGTGTCCCCCAGAATTCACCTGTTAAAGCCCTAATCTCACAATGTGGCTGTATTTGGAAATAGGGTCATTGCAGATACAACTAGTTAAGATGAGGTCATACTGAAGTCGAGTGGCCCCCTAATCCA
>NW_006788168.1:3472403-3476955 GCF_000442215.2 Lipotes vexillifer
TATGCACATCCCATGGATTGCATGACTCCACATTAATGGGGTGGCGATTTTTTTCAGTGTCACTCAAGTTAACAAATGTGCTGAAAGGTTTAAGCAGAACAAATGCACAGGGGGTTAAAAATCAGATCAAGAAGAGAGATCTGTTTTATAAGATCAACGACAGATTGGCCGGAGAAAGCATTCTGGCCTGCTGTCGTGAACGCTAATCAAGAGAAATAAATGCTTTATGAGGTTTGTCCCATGTGAAAATAAAAGCTTTTTCCAGTGGCCATTTCATTTCAAAATAAACTCTTTGAACCTCCAGGGGCCCCTGTGTGAAAGAGCGGGTGGGGTGCGCCGCATTAGTGGGGAGGTGTGCGTGGTCTGGCGTTCCGAGGCCGTGCCTGGCAGGGCACAGCGTACTATTTAGTGGGGATCTGTTGTTACCAGAGATTGCAGCCTTTATCCTAAAAATAGATTTGGCCCAGATAGTAGCATTGGCCTCTACTTTGAGAATGAAGGTTGCAGTATGTTCTCTTCAGTAATGATTTGTCCCCAAACTCAGTACCGTCCACACGCTTAGGGATCTGGAGCAGTTTTTCAAGATCTGTAACTTAAATAAAGGTCTCCACCCCACCTAGTCTTTATATTGGGGGCAGTTCTTTCAGGTAAAAAAACCCTGAAAGAACAGTTATGAGAACAACAACAAAAACAGACCGGAAGGAGTCTCATTCAGCATCTCCTACCTCAGGGAACGTTTCTTGACCCGAGTGAGAGTTCAGCTGGGGTTGGGGGTTGCAGCTGACACACGGGAGCTTGGCTCCGTTCAGAAGGCAGAGCCTGGAAGTGCTTTGGGTCATCACGGGCTGATGATACAGCAGGACTGACAACAGGCACATCAGAAGGCGGGAGATTTCCCGGGTTTTCCCTAGCTGCCCTTTCTGGTCTCCCGCGAAGCCCGCTGCTTACATGGGTCTCCTCTCCACCTCAGTGCCACGTGGGTCCCCTCTTTGGGTTGTCCCACCCATAAGCACACTAAAACCTGCTGACAGGGCACTTGCTAGCTTTCACTTACCCCATGGGGCAAAAAAGCTTAAATCTATTTATCAGCTTTCCCGTAGGTATTTGTATCTTAATTGCTGCAAAAGCAATATCACGGAAACATGAAAAAATTAATAATTAAAACAGTTACCAATTAACCCACTACCCTAATACTATCTGAGCCAGCCCTGGGCCCATTTGTCCTCTGAGCTATCACCTGCCTTTTCTACGTTGATTTTGATACTTGGTTATTTCTAAGTTCTACTATTAATGTAGATCAACATGTACAGTACTTTTACCTTTTGTGAAAGATCTCTCTAGAAATCTTGGGCCCTGATGCACAGTGTTATGGACTGAATTACATCCCCCCAAATTCATATGTTGAAGCCCAAACCCCCAATGACTGTATCGGAGATTGGGCCTTTAAGGAGGTAATTAAGATTAAATGAAGTCATAAAGGTGGGGTCTTAATCCGACAATACTGGGGTCCTTGTAAGAAGAGGAAGGGATGCCTGAGATCTTTCTCTCTCTTCATGCACAAAAGAAAGGCCATTGGAGGACACAGCAAGAAGCTGGCCATCTGCAAACCAAGGAGAGAGGCCTCAGCGGAAACCAACCCTGTCAGCACCTTGATCTTGCACTTCTAACATCCAAAACTGTGAGAAAATTCTGCTCAGTTACCTAGTCTGGGGCATTTTGTTAAGGCAGGCCCAGCTGACTTCAACACACTGTGTTTGAGTTGAAAGGTAAAGAGAAAAGCAGCCTTTGGCATCTAGGAGCTGGCCTGGAACTTACAGTTCTCCTGTTGGAACACAAATAATTTCACAGAACACGAACATTAGACCAGGCCACTCCGTAATCATGTCTGAGCTCAGAAAAGTCATGAACATTGATTGTCCAAGCCACAAAAATAACCCAGCATCTTCCTGTCCTGGATAATATGAGTGATTTCTGCTGCTTTACCAGTTTTAGCTTTAGCCTCACCCTATCTTTCCTCTTTCTAGATGAGATTTATTCATAGAATTACCTTTACTTCCTGACAGCAAGCAATCCAGAGAAAACCTCCACTTCCTTAAATCCACCCCCAAAACATCTAACATTAGCCAAAATCCTAGCATAAGTCTTGCCTGAGACTCTCACCGAGCTTTCCCGTGGTTCCCCACAAGCATTAAACCCAACTTGGTCAAATACAGGTGTGCTGTGTGTTCCTTGTGGTCACTGGCTGGAGGGCATTGACCAAAGTGTGAGTCTTTTAATGGTTTTTAATAAGGACTTAACATTGCTTATTGTTATGACCTGAATATTTGTGTCCCCCCAAAATTCATATTTTGAAGCCCTCATTCCCCAATATGATGCTAATTGGAGGTGGGGCCTTTGAGAAGTAATTAGGTTTAGATGAGGTCATGATGGTGGGACCCTTACGGTGGGATTCATGCCCCTATAAGGAGAGGAAGATAGAGAGAGCCCACCCCCTCCATGTGCATGTATCCAGGAAAGGCCATGTGAGGACACAGCAAGAAGGCGGCCATCTATAAGCCAGGAAGAGAGCTTTCACCAGGAACCAAATCTGTCAGCACCTTTATTTTGGATTTTCCAGCCTCCAGAACTGTGAGAAATAAATGTCTGTTGTTCAAGCCATGCAGTCTATGGCATTTTTTTTTACAGCAACCCAAGCAGAATGATACTTAACCAGAGAAGTTGATACATTTTTCTTGTTTCCAAAAACGTTAGCACAACCTGGCCAGCAATTTGAACGTGACGATCTTTTAAAATCAATTTGATAGTGTAAAGTGTGTCTTGTTTAAATCTGCATATGCTTTATTAGTTTTTAGACTGACCATTTTCCCAGGCATTTTCTTCTACTACTATTTTCCTTTGTCAGCTGGTTGATAGTCAATTATGGAAAAATAATTTCTGTCACCTAGTAAAGGAATTTCAGGAGTCTGGAAGGGAAGAGAGGTATTCGTGGGGTCGTGGTAGTGTAAGGATGTCTTTCACTCCTACTTCGGAAATAAGCCCATGGCCCGGACTTTGGGGCCCTCATAACAGAAACAGTATTGCTAACTCCCCCAGACTGTATCAGTTGGGATCATTTTGGCTTAAAGTATAAGTAAACCTTGACCTAAGCAATAAGGTTATTTCTTTCACTTAATAAGAAGTCCGGAGGTAGGGCAGACAGCAGAGCTGGTTGATTCAGCCGCTCAAAACCGTCCTTTGGGATCCAGGTTTCACTCTCTTGGGTCTGTTACCCCTAGTTTATGTAACTGGTCATGTGGTCGTAGCTGGTATTTATAACTACCTTCTTCCACTACCCATTCTGTATTTCCTTGGCATTCAGTAAGTACCTCAGCTTGTTGTGGTTCTTTACCTGGTAGAGTGACCCAAACCATCATTCCAGAATCTGGGCCATGAGTAATCCTTCATGGGTTGGGTTGTTGTAGTTTTTCACTGACCCTAATCCAAGGGCCTGGTAATGCTAAAAGACTCCTTTCTTTGCCTGTTGATTCAGAGGCGTGAAGAGTCCAGAGGGGCCAGGCAACATTCTTCACTTTCAGTTCAACAGAATCCTCGTGTATCTCCTGGTAGAAGCATTCCTCCCTTAGGAACTAAGACCTCTAGGCCAACAGGGTGTACAGTTAAGGAAACAAGATGCAAAAATTTTGCTAGTTGGGCACTAGGGGTAATGGTGAGTGGTGCCACTTCCAATTCCACTCCTTGATTCCTGTACCCATGAGTCCTGGCTGTGGGAGAAACAGTATCAAATATTAGACACTGATTCAGAGCATACACGGCCTTCTGGAGAACCTTGCCCCAGCCCTGCAAGGTATTGCCACTTATATGGTGCTGTAACTGAGTTTTCAAAGGCCATGACACCACTCTATCAAGCCAGCTGCTTCAGGGTAGTGGAGAACATGGTCAGACCAATGAATTCCATGGGCATGAGCCCACTGTGCACTTCATTTACTGTGCAGTGATTTTCCTGATTAGAACCACTGCCGTGTGGAATGCCACAACAGTGGATAAGGTGTTCTGTAAGTCCACATATGGTAGTTTTGGCAGAAATATTGCATGTAGGGAAGGCAAGTCTGTATCCTGAATTTCTGCTGTGTTAAGAACAAAATGCTGCCGCTTTCATGATGAAAGTGATCCAATAAAATCAATGTACCTGCCACCAGGTAGCTGGCTGATCCCAGGTAGTGGTGCCACATGGAAGATTCCATGTTGATCTCTGCCTTAGGCAGATTGGATGCTCAGCAATGGCGGTAGCCAGGTAAGCCTTAGTGAGTGCAAGTCCTTGCTGTTGAGCCCGGGCATGACCTCTATCCCTACCACCATGACCACTTTCTTCATGAGCCCACCGTGGTGATGACAGTGGTAACTGGAGAAAAAGGCCAACTGGAGTCTATAAAACAGGATATCCTATTGTTAAAATCCTCCTCTGCTGAGGTCACCCTTAAGTGAGCACTTACATGGGACACAAATACCTTTGCGTTTTTTTGCCTATTCAGAGACACGTATCCACCCCGCTCTT
>NW_006788168.1:3476965-3489086 GCF_000442215.2 Lipotes vexillifer
TGGAATCTCATCACTAATTTTCCCATGATATTCCTTCCAAGTCCCTGACCATCCAGTTAAACAATTGGCCACAGCCCATGAATCAGTATATAATCATATACTCACACATCTGGACTTTTCTCCTTCTAAGAAAAGTAAACAACCAGGAGCACTGCTCAAATTTCTGCCCACTAAGAGGATTTCCCTTCACGCTGTCCTTCAGGGATGTTCCAGAAAGAAGGGCTATAGTTCTGCAGCTGTCCACTTTGGGGTGGTGCCTGTATACCGTGCAGAACCATCTGTAAACCAGACCCTAGCCTCTTCTTGTAGGAGAGAGAAGGCAGTAGAGCAGAAGTGGCAACCATAGGCATTTTGATCACTTCTTTATGTAACTTACTTGTGCCTTTATTATTGAAAATAGAATCATTAGCATTATTAAATCTAATCAGATTAGAAAGTCAATTCCCAGAACCAATTCAGAAAACTCATCCTTAAAGTTCTGTTCCACTCTCAGTAGTGGTGATGGTTGTATACAACATTGTTAATACACTTAATGCCACTGAGATGTACACTTGAAGATAGGTAAAATGGTAAATTTTATGTTATGTGTGTTTTACCACAATAAAAAAACATACTTACAAAAGAGAAAAGAAATAACCCAGGATTGAATTAAGGCAGGAAAGTGGCAGGAAGGACTTGAATTCAGAGTTTAAATCAACAGATCAAGCACTGATCAATTTGATGACCAGATGAACACAGGGTTTTAGGGTTTAAGAAATAAAGCGTAAGTCTGTTTTCTTTATACAGCAGGTTCTTATTAGCTATTTATTTTATACATATTAGTGTACGTATGTCAATCCCAATCTCCCAATTCATCCCACCACCCCTGCTGCCCCTCCCCGCTTACCCCCCTTGGTATCCATACGTTTGTTCTCTGCATCTGTGTCTCTGTTTCTGCCTTGCAAACCGCTTCATCTGTACCATTTTTCTAGAGTCCACATATATGCGTTAATATGCGATATTTGTTTTTCTCTTTCTGACTTACTTCACTCTGTAGGACAGTCTCTAGGTCCACCCACGTCTCTGCAAATGACCCAATTTCGTTCCTTTTTATCGCTGAGTAATATTCCGTTGTATATACGTACCACATCTTCTTTATCCATTCATCTGTCGATGACCATTTAGGTTGCTTCCATGACCTGGCTATTCCATGACCTGGCAAAGTGCTGCAATGAACATTGGGGTGCATGTGTCTTTTTTGAATTATGGTTTTCTCTGGGTCTATGCCCAGTAGTGGGGTTGCTGGGTCGTATGGTAGTTCTATTTTTAGTTTTTTAAGGAACCTCCATACGGTTCTCCATAGTGGCCGTATCAATTCACATTCCCACCAACAGTGCAAGAAGGTTCCCTTTCCTCCACACCCTCTCCAGCATTTGTTGTTTGTAGATTTTCTGATGATGCCCATTCTAACCAATGTGAGGTGATACCTCACTGTAGTTTTGATTTGCATTTCTCTAATAATTAGTTGAGCAGCTTTTCGTGGGCCTCTTGGCCATCTGTATGTGTTCTTTGGAGAAATGTTTATTTAGGTCTTCTGCCCATTTTTTTTTTTTTTTTTTTGGCGGTACGCGGGCTTCTCACTGTTGTGGCCTCTCCCGTTGCGGAGCACAGGCTCCGGACGCGCAGGCTCAGCGGCCATGGCTCACGGGCCCAGCCGCTCCGCGGCATGTGGGATCTTCCCAGACCGGGGCACGAACCCGTGTCCCCTGAATCGGCAGGCGGACTCTCAACCACCGCGCCACCAGGGAAGCCCCTCCCTTCTTTTTCAATAGTTTGATTTCTTCTAGGACTTAGTCAAAATTCTTTTCAGCTTTTGGACCTATGATCGTATGCTAATTTGCACTTTAACATTTGTAATATAAAATTTTCTCCTTCTTAAAATTAAAATAAAGATTAAATATTAACCTACTTCTCCAGGTATAATTGTAGGGAATAACATACCGTTCTCAGAGATTTTGCTAATGTACCTTCTAATATAAATTCTAAACCGAGCCAAAGAATTAGCTTCAGCACATGCCTGTAGCGTTGTGGTTTAGGCTTCAATCACTTCTCTGCTACCATCTCATCTAACATCTTTTGCATGCTTTTCCAGAGATCATAGAAGTCATCCTATGTGGTGATTACAAATCCCACAGCCATTGGTACTTGCTATTCTGCTTTCTGCTGTCTCTTTGGGGCTCCACATAAGTGGCTGGAGGGAGTAAGGGGACCACTGGCAATTGGAATGCTCTGACCTTTTCTTCTGACACCGAGGAATCTGCAAAGTGAGTTTGTAGAGAGTGTCCAGTTTTCCCAGCTTCATTATAGGTGTACTTTCTACCTTAAGTACAGTTGTTCCCAAATGCTCAGGGATTTGCAATATGATTTTCCCACCTTGAAAATCTATTAAAAAGAAAGAGATTCTTCACTCCTCTCCACCCCTCCTCCAGGCACTGCAGATGGCAGTTAGCACCCCACACAGCCCCTCCCTGTAACATCATCAATTTTTTGCCTGCATTGCATCTATTTCACAGCTCAAGACATGCCAAATGACACACATTCTAAGTACTTGTTGCTAGCAACAAATCTATCTTCCTAAGTGACCAAGCACGGGCTATATTTGAAATGTCAGAGCACTTCACTCTGCCCTGGCCCACTTCCTTTAGCTGAGACATCTCCAAGCCTTAAAGTAAGCTCATCTATGTTTCTGGGTTCTGCTTCTCAAGACAGATACTCTGGATCAACTCTGCAAAATACAAAGTGACACGAAGACAGGGAAATGATCATGTCTTTCCCATGAACTCCCTTCTCCCCTGTAAAAATGAATATTATTAGTAATCCTTACCTTATAGGACAACTGGGAATACTTGCTGAGATCATCAAAGTATTAAAAATTGTCAGGGTGTGGCAACTGTAGATCTGGCATGTGGTCTGTGCTCCATACTTAAATCAGTTAGTTCTACTCCTTTTTTCATACTCTCTCTTAATTTTTAAAAATTAAAAAAAAATTGTTTATTGGAGTATAGTTGATTTACAATGTTGTGTTAGTTTCAGGTGTACAGCAAAGTGAGTCTGTTATACATATACATATATCCACTCTTTTTTAGATCCTTTTCCCATATAGGTCATTACAGAGTATTGAGTAGAGTTCCCTGTGCTATACAGTAGGTCCTTATTAGTTATCTGTTTTATATATAGTAGTGTGTATGTGTCAGTCCCAATATTCCAATTTATCCCTGTCCCCCTTACCCCTCACTTAATTTTTTTATTGAAGTAAAATTCACATATCAACTTAACCATTTCAGAGTGATCAATTCAGCGTTATTTTGTACTTTCACAGGTCGTACAACCACATTTCTATCAAGTTCCAAAATACTTTTATCACCCCGAAAGGAAAGCTTCAACCCATTAAGCAGTCACTCACCATTCCCGTCTCCCCCTGGGCCCTTGCAAGCAACAATTTACTTTCTGTCTCCACGGATTTACCTCTTCTGAATATTTCGTATAAATGAAATCACACAGTATATGGTCTCTTGTGTCTGGCTTCTTTCCCTTAGCATAATGTTTTCAAGGTTCATCCATGTTGTAGCATATATCAATACTTCATTCATTTTTATGGTTGAATAATATTCTGTTGTGTGGATATTACCACAACTTGTCCATTCAACCACTGATGGAAATTTGGGTTGTTTCTACCTTTTGGCTTTTGTGAATATTGCTGCTATGAACATGCATGTACATGTATTAGGTTTGAGTACCTGTTTCCAATTCTTTTTGAGTATATACGTAGGTGTGGAATTGCTACTTGCCCTGTCTTTTATTTCTGTTTCTTCTCTTAATGAGCTCATGTCTGTGGGAACTGTAATGACGTCCTGTTTTAAAATTCCTCACATTGTTTATTTTGGAAGTCTTAACAGTAATTTTAAAATTTTATTAGTACTTTAATGAACCAATCCATAGTTTTGTAGATTTATCTATTTATACATTTGAATTTGTTTTAATTATTGCATTTTCTTTGGGTTCATTTACTCCTCTTTTTGTAACTTCTGGAGAGGGCTGCTAAGCAGACACTGTTGGGGCTCTGCCCATATGCCCCCTTGCCATTCTCATGCACACCAGCCTGAGTTCCAAGGGCCAACATCTGATTCTTTGTCAGAGGGCTGCCACTCAGCTGCCTGAACCCTCTTTGTGGAACAGTGGACTAGAAGTGCCTGGGAACTAACATCCGTGGGAGAAACCTTTAACCAAAAGCCAAAGGCCGTCAGGGTGTAAATATACCAATCTTCTTGTCCTTTGGCCAGGATAATTCTGATGCATATTTTACATAGTTTTATAGAGTATTCTTTGGTAATCAAGCTCCAGTCACCTGTTGTGATGGCTGCCTTAATAATATACCCTTTATTGGCTGCCTTCCCTTCTCTGTCTCACTTTCTATTTGTGTTTCTACCTTCCCAGCCCTCCCTGTTATGGCTGAATTGTGTTCCCCTCAAAATTCATATGTTGGGATCTTAACGCCCAGTACCTCGGAATGTGACTGTATTTGGAGATACAGGACCTTTAAATGAGTGATCAATTTAAAGTGAGGTCATTGGGGGGCTTCCCTGGTGGCGCAGTGGTTGAGAGTCCGCCTGCCGATGCAGGGGACACGGGTTCGTGCCCCAGTCCGGAAAGATCCCACGTGCCTCGGAGCGGCTGGGCCCGTGAGCCATGGCCGCTGAGCCTGCGCGTCTGGAGCCTGTGCTCCGCGGCGGGAGAGGCCACAACGGTGAGAGGCCCGCATAGCGCAAAAAATAAAAATAAAAATAAAAAAAATAAAAAAAAATAAAGTGAGGTTATTGGGATGGCCCTTAATTCAATCTGACTGCTGTCCTTGTAAGAAGAGGAGGTCAGGGCACAGACAACCACAGAGAGATGGCCATGTGAGGACCCCGGAAGAAGGTGGCTGTCTACAAGCCAAGGAGAGAGGCCTCAGAAGAAATCAATTCCACCAACTGCTTGATCTCAGACTTCCATTTTACAGGACTGTGAAGAAATCAATTTCTCTTGTTTAACGCATCTAGTCTGGTGTACTTTGTTATGGCAGCCCTGGCAAACTAATTTATTCCCAGTAAACTGTGTGCCCTTGAATCATTGGCTTGCGACCTGCTTCTGAGGAGTGGAGTCCAAACTAAGATTCAAAGTTTATTGATTTTTTTCAGATTTTTCTTCTTTCCTAATATGCTCTTGAAGCTATAAATTACATTTTAAGCATGGCTATAGGTTTGATATGTAGTATTTGAGAGTATAATGATAAGTTCTGATATGGAGTACTATTATTTAACTTGAAGTATTGTCTATTTTCCACTATAATTTCTTCTTTGATTCTATGGATTGTTTTAACTTGAAAGCATCTCACATTGGCCTTATATACACTCCAGCCATGACACGTGTCACTTCTGCTCACAACGCAATGTCCAAAACTAGACATAGGGCTCTACCCAGCCACAAGGGAGCTGAAAGCACAGCCTACCATGTGCCTGGAAGGGATAGGGAAAACCATTAACCACATAAACCAGGCTACACAGAACATCCTTCTATGTGTTTCCTTTTGTGAATGTGTTAGAATTTCTTCAGAATAGAGGATAAACCTGGGAGTGGAATCATAGGTCGTCTTATGAATATATCTTCCATTTTACTAAGAATTGCCAAGCTGCTCTCTCCAACACGGTTGTGGCAGTTTTCATTTCCACCAGCAGTGCCCATACATATTGCGCTGCCCCTTTACAACACAGTATGTTATGAGACTTAAAATTTCTTTACAAAGTGGTAGGTGTGAAACAGTATCTTTTCGTGGTTTTAATTTGTGTTTCCCTGACTAATAGTCAAGGTTGGTCAAGTCACTTGTCCCATGTCAGTTTCTATTTGATAAAAACTAGTGGCTCATTCCCCAATAGATGGCATAACGATCCTCTAAAAAGAATCCATGCGTTTGAGCAAGTTGAATTTAAGAGTGAACTTTATCAGGGGTCAAAAAACTTTTTTGTAAGGGATTTTTTTTTTTTTTTCTTTGCTGGTCATATGGTTTCTTGCAACTACTCGGCTCTGTTTGTGTAGAGAAAAAGCAGCCTTCGTCAATATGGTATAATCTTGCTCCAATAAAACTACTTATGGACACTAAAATGTGAATTTGATATCATTTTCATGTGCTACAAAATAAGATTCTTTTGATTTTTTTTCCCCCAACAATTTAAAAATGTAAAAATTATTCTTGACTCAGGCATATAAAAACAGACAACGGGCCATATTTGGCTCGAAGGGCCCTGGCTTGTTGACCCCTGAACTACACCTTAGCTTGACCTGAAAGACTAAGAATAGAATGGAAGGCATGTGCCCCCTGTTAATGCAACTGTCTTTGCAATCGACACTGAGGGTTAAGGTCTTGGCTGGGTCTGTCAAGCTTCTTTCCTCCACTTTTGTACCTTATAAGGATTTTTTTAGATGAGTTTCATGAGCACATCTGGGTCCAATGGTCCCAAAAGATTCCTTCTGCATTCTGGCTGCACAGCTGCTTCACACAGCAAAGGCCAAAGGCACAAGCCTTGCAGTCTCTGGATAAGCAGACCTAACTCATCTCTCACCAATGGTTCAAAAAACCCCATATTAGCCATCATCTGAATACACTTCTGACGTGCTTTACAAAATGATTTGTCCAGAACAGCGAATACTGTGTACCATCTTGTGTGGAAGAAGAGAAGACTCAATAATGACAATGACTCTTTCATCAAGATAAAAGGGAAAGACTTAAGAAGGCTATGAGATTCTTCTTTGGTGGGTTGTCACGTGTTGAACAGGACGAAGTGGTTCTAGGAGACAAAACAGAGAATTGGGAACATTTGAGAAGATTGTGGACAAGTCCCCAGAGTTGCCTTTGAACACGTGTGTGTTATGTAAATATCACACAGGATCTGACTTATCCAAAGGATCTGACTTTGCAAAGCTGATATAATGGTGCCTCAACATCACTATTGAGAAGAAGCATTGAGCTTCTCCGAAATGTTCTGGAGTTTATTCAGTGTGTAATTGGACATTTGCTACTGTCTCATTTTGGTCTAGTAGAAAACCACATGTAGATCAAGTGAGTCTAGTTTCTTCCAGGCCTGGAATACCCTCTGCTCTCTGGTACTTTCAGGTATGGGGACTCAGATGAATACTGTGTGGTGCCCTAGCCTTATCTCTTGATATCACTTCTATTCTATCCTGAAACAATTTTCTTTGAGTGCAATATATTTGCTGATATTGTCAACTCAAGCTATTGCAGAATGTAGATTAGGTACTGCATTCTCCCAAAGGCTGAGCAGAACCTTCCTTCTGTGAACATTCTCAGTAATTTGTTTTCAAGGTGAGGAAGTAGGAAGTACAAGGGGGACGAGCATCAAGGCATTTTTTTTCTTTGTTCCTTTACTTGTGTTACTGGGAACATTTCTATCAAGGAAGACAGTTCCCTTTCATTTTACCAAACCCAGAGAAGCTGTGGAACTTCCGTTACCAATTCTTTACCCATAATTTATGTTGGTAACCCGGGACCTGGTGATAGAAGTTACGGATGAAAACAAAAGCTGGTGGCATTCTGAAAGGTGGGAGCAGGCGCTCTCGAGAAAGATGTGTCAGAGCTATGCTTCTCTGTCTAAAACTTCGAATTGCCTTTTTGAGAATTGTCCTTCCTTTTGCGCCTTAGTTATCTTCACATTTACTGGCCACTGATAATGAAAGAAAGAGTGAAAGAAGAGGAAGATGCCTATATGGTTTCTGTGATGTTGGGGTGAATCTAGAACTCAGAGTCTTCCTTTCTTCCCATCTGTATTTGATCCCAAGTCAGATTTTTTTATGGTAAGTAATTTCAGGTTTGAGTAACCCAGTCTAGCATATAATGCCCCAGCTGTTAAAGAAGCAGGAGAAGTAATTCCTGTAGTAATTGCCGTAGTGGTATTGCTGAACTTCCTGCACACCGATACCTGTTGAGGGATAGAGCTGAACAAGCACTGGAAGCCTAGAAGTGAATGAGAAAAATCCATTCGTCTGTGGAATATTTATTGAAGAACTACTATTTTAAAGGCATTGGCTCATCACTCTGAGGGATGAATAAAAAATTAAAGGAAAGAGAGAAATACAAAAAATATGGTAACAGATTGGATGAGAACTGAAGAAGGGTAGTCAAGGATTCTGTGTCTCAGGTGATTCCAAAGGCAGATAGAACCTACCTAGCAATGTCAAAGATATTTGTTTTCTCTCCAATTTAGCGCCCCCTGTGGCTCTACCTTGCCCCTTAGACACTCAAATTTCACTCCTATTTCAGAGAGGAGACCAAAACTGATTCTTCCCTAGGTCCAAAAATGGGAATGTGTATCCTATTCTGATCCCTTGCTGAGGGAAGTGACTTGCTTTTCCCTGTGTTAAGGTTGAATATTTTCTATGGGCTATAATGAACACTTCCTGAAAAGGAGAAATCTAATAAGAGTGTGTGTGTGTGTGTGTGTGTGTGTGTGTGTATGGGGGATTGTAAGAAGTTTGTTTGTAGGATTAAATGGCTAGATTTCTTTTTTAAATGTACTAATTTTCACATTTGCTAAATTCTGAGTGAATCTAAACTATTTTGCCTCAGAGTTGATTTTCCCCATTACTATCAATTTTCTGCTCTGCAAGATTTTAAAGATCAGGTAGGTTTTGAAACTAGCACACACTGACTATCAACAAGAATAACCTTTTATTTGGAAAATGGAACAATGAGGAAGCTATTTGCATGAGAAATGACTATCATTAAAATATTCCACATCTAATCCATTTGCAGTGGAAGATCTTTACACTGTTTTATCTTTGTGGGAGCATCTCCTACCATGTGTTTTGGCCATCTGCATATAGTTATGGAGTCACTATCTCTTAGGATATTCTTTCCTCTTTCCTGAGCTGGTGAAACCTAAGGGAATCACAAGAATCAACTTGACTCTATTTATTTGGATGTGTTTCACAGGGAATCCTTTGTATCAGCTGAGTCACTCCCATCCAAATATCCATGGGAAGTTCACATAACCTCATTTCCCTCTGTTAATGTTACTGAGTTAAGCACAAGACAGAAATATTCTTAGACGATATATGGCTTCCTCTTCATCAGAGCTGGCCTAGAGCGGAGAAACAGAGCCCCTGGGGACAAAGCAAGACACTCATGAACTCTGGCCACTGTAAGACAAACAATGGGGACCTTATTCTTAAGTTAGTTTCTAAGCAAAGGTTTTCCTGGTGACCTCGTTTCTCTGGAGCAATCACAACGCTCCCCTGATGGATTAACAACTTGCCCTGGTACCGTGAGTTCCCACTTTGTCCTCGCCGCCCATTTTCTTTCAGGAGATCTGGATTTTTCTTCTAATTACACATTTTCTCCATAATTCTGCACAACAGTAAAAATAAATATAACTTCTATCCTCTTAAAACCTGGTAATCATTCAGCTAGAAGAAGGGCTACTGTTTGGCATAGATAAAAATAGTCTCCGATAGTGTCCTGCCTGGAAATAGTCCCAAGCTTGAATTTACAGTGAGGACAACCCAAGGTCTCTCATGTTTAGGAAACCACCAAGCTGTGATGATGCTTAGCCGGAAGTAGCTATTGTGTTACACTGGCACTTATGAGCCCTGAGGGGTCCACACAGTTTATCTGGGGTGAAAGCTCCCACCAAAAGTGCACAATACCAACTTCCCCTGTCAATGAAGCCTTCACTGCATCACCTCCACTGCCCCATCTTGTGAAGTGAGGAAAGTTCTCTGATAGGAGAAATGGAAAAGAGGGAAGAGGGAGGAGTGTGCAGGATAGAAAGGGAGGGGAAGGTGGTTTCCATAGAGACCTAGCCTTCCTCATGCTCTCATCAGCCAGTGGTCTAGAAGAGCAGTCTCTGAAGCCCCTGGCTTAATTCCACAGCTGCCTATGGAAGCCCCAGGGGCACTGAGACATCAGCTGTTTTTCCACAAAAGAAGGTCCCCTAAGTCACCCATGAAGAACAGTGTGCATGCTTTGCATATATCATATACCATCTTTCAGTGGAGCCAATATAGCCAGGTGTTCTGTCTCCATTTACTACAACACATCTCTGTTTCTTGAGCAGCAGCAGAAGTAGTAGGCCTTCATCTGGGGCCATGTTTTGTGAGAACTATGGTTGCTGTGGCTGTTGTTTTCTGCAAACATGTGGTTGAGTGTGTGTAAGTTGAATGTGAGTGTGATATGTCTCCACTACAATGCGAAAGGGATGAGGATAGTCTAAATTTGATATGGTCCTAAGATTAGTGGATAAGCAGAATGACACTTCCTTCCTTCCCCAGGAAATGCTTGGTATTCATTCTATGTTAAATTGTTTGATTCCAAAGATCTACTGGTTTGCTCATGGCTCCTCTTTATTTTTCTTATCCAAATGCCCTCCTGCTCTACTTATTTGCCCAGGAGAGGTCAACATTTGAGGACTTAGTAAATCAGGTCAGCCTTGGATTTCCGTCACAGCTCTGACTGCTTATGTGAGCACTTTATATCACAGAGAAGGAAGTCTGGAGGACAGGACAGAGATAGCTCAGAGACGTTTCCACCGATATTTACCGAAGCGTTATGTGAAAATATTCTCCCCAGCTCCCACTTCTATCCTCTTTAACCACACACATCCACAGAGATGAGCACTGTTGTCATGGATTGTGGCCACAATACCAGGTGGAGGCAGCAAGGCCAATTTACATGTACCACCACCCACCCCCACCATTGAAGAGGCAGGACACAGGCTAGAGGGGAAAAGAAAACACATGCAGGTACAGTAGAACGGCATTTTGCATATTGTGATTTGTCCATACATGTTGATCGAACTGAATTAGGTAAAAGTGAACACAGAAAATATTTGCCTTGCGCTAACATGCTTAGAAGTGGAATTTTGTTTCACTTTCCCTGTCATCTTGCAACATCTCCAAATATTAATCGAAATTTTGCATAACTCCAACGTATATTTGTATTGGTATAAGATGGTGCTGTATTGAAAAGATTGGCACAATTTTCTGATCAATTACAAGGCTCATATTGTTATTAAACCTTACTTTTGAATGGAAGATTAAATACGGATTGGTGACACAATCAAAATTGGAGGTTGAGAGAGTTTTGCCCAGTCTAGATCCTGTTTGCAATCAAGATTTGGGATACTGTTTCAGGGAATTCCCAACCAAGAAAGTATGAAATAAAAGCCAGATGAGTGAAACAAATAAAGAGCTATGGGAAAGCAAAGGAAGAGATGGTCATGTTTGTGAGAAAGTTCTGAGGAAATTTTCACAGAGAAGATAATACGGGAGCAAAGGGCATGGATCTTACTGGTTTTGCCTTACACAGTACCTAGAGCCAGCTTAACAATTAGTAGATTCTCAATGAGTAGTTATTGAACTTATAATGGAAGGAAAGGCAAGGAGATAAGAAGCAAAGTTTTCATCTTGGAGCATATCCATATTTAGAGGGCAGGGGGAGGAAAAGGAAGAACACAAGAAGGTTGCAAAGAAGTAAGAGAGGAAAAGGGGGGATAGAAAATCATGCAAAGTGTGAAGACATCTCAAAGAGAACTTGTTGGACAATATTTTCTAATGCTGTAGAACAGTACTACTTAAAGCGTGATCCTCAGGCTAGCGGCGTAAATGTCACCTTGGAACTTGCTAGAAATGAAGGTCTTTGTGCCAGCTCCAGATCTACTGGATCACAGTCTTTTGGGGTGAGGGCCCAGAAGTCTGTTTACTAAGCTCTCAGAGTGACCTTTTTGCACAGCTGGAGTTTGAGAATCAACGTTGTAGCATATTTCTGGAAGATGAGTTGCTGCTGGCATAACTTAAGTTCTCTGATTCTGAGAAGATTTCAGGAATGTGGTTCTACGATCCTCCCAGAACTATGTTGCAGGGAAATTATTATACTAAATTGCTAATGTTTAAATTATATTTAAACGGTTCAAGATAAACAGTTAGTGCCGTGATTATTTCTTTTTTTTCTTCTTTTATTGAAGTATAGTTGATTTACAATGTTGTGTTATTGTAGTTTCAGGTGTACAGCGAAGTGATTCAGTTATATATATAT
>NW_006788168.1:3489120-3493941 GCF_000442215.2 Lipotes vexillifer
TAATTGAAATATAGGTGATTTACAGTGTTGTGTTAGTTTCTGGTCCACAGCAAAGTGATTCGGCCATATATATATATATACTCTTTTTCAGGTTCTTTTGCATTATTACAGAATATTGTAATACAGAATATTGAAAGGTTATTACAGAATATTGAGTGTAGTTCCCTGTGCTATAAAGTAGGTCCTTGTTGGTTACCTATTTTACATGATTTATTTCTTCAAATCTGTTTTGTAATGCCTCACTTCCATCCCCACCCACACACCCCAGCCCTGTGTAGCTGCAGACGCAGGGCGCAGTCCACAGTGGGGAGAGCAGGTCTCAAGTGCGACTGCGTTTAAAGTGCTTGCTGAAGGGGCTTCCCTGGCAGCACAGTGGTTTAGAATCCGCCTGCCAACGCAGGGGACACGGGTTCGAGCCCTGGTCTGGGAAGATCCTACATGCTGCGGAGCAGCTGGGCACGTGCACCACAACTACTGAGCCTGCGCTCTAGAGCCCACGAGTCACAACTACTGAGCCCACGCACCACATCTACTGAGGCCCGCGCGCTCTAGCCAGTGCTCCACAACAAGAGAAGCCACCACAATGAGAAGCCCACGCACCGCAACGAAGAGTAGCCCCTGCTCACCACAACTAGAGAAAGCCCGTGCACAGCAAGGAAGACCCAACGCAGCCCAAAAGTTAATAAATTAATTTTTTAAAAAAGAACATCAATTAATATAAAGATGCAGCCGTTATAGATTTTTCATGTGAACCTCATTGCTTTTGATAGGGATCAGGAAAAACCCTTTATAAAGGGGGACTAGTGTAATCATCTCCACTTTGGTCTGGGTCCTCAGACCATGGCCGACCTCACGGTGGTCATTTCCTGTATTGAACACCAGTTCATGCTCTGTGGTGGTTCACGCCAGGGTGGTTGTTCCAGATCAAGGCTGTGCTCCCAGCAGCAAGGAGTTCTCTCTCTCTCTTTGCTGATGTGTTTGTTCACAACTCAGACTTCAGGGTCCAGGACCTGCATCAGCTGTCTTTGTGTCGTCCTAGCTAGCTGTCTCAGTGTGCTTCTGCACAGATGTATATACCGTATAGAAGGCAGTTTACAAAGGTTACTTTCCTTTACTGTCAGGTCTTGCAAAACCATCTGCTGCTGCAGAGATTAGAACCTGGGGTGGCTTCTCTGTGCTGCTGTGAAAGGAGGTTTTAGAAATCATCCTGGCTTTGGGAAGGTAAAGGAATCTCTCTAGGCTATGAGTTAACATAAGGCTTTTCCTTAACTCTATAGTTTCTTGTCTGGCGTTGCTCCATCAATGGAATATTATTCAGTCCTAGAAAGGAAGGAAACTGACACATGCTACAACATGGATGAACCTTGAAGGCATTATGCTAAGTTAAATAATATGATTCCACTTATATGAGGGACTTAGAATAGTCAAATTCATAGAGACAGAAAGTAGAACAGAGTTTATGGGGACTAAGGGGAGGGGGTTACGAGGAGTTACTGTTTAATGAGTACATTTCCTTTTGGGGTGATGAAAAAGTTCTGGAGATGGATGGTAGTAATGATTGTGTAACATTGTGAATGTACTTAACGCCACTGAACTATACACTTAAAAATCGTTAATATGATAAAATTTTATCTTATGTATATTTAGCTACAATGAATGATAAAATTTTTTTTTTTTTTAATTTTAAAGCTCATTGGAGGCTCTGAGCTCATGTGTGGGGCTTACATGCTATGGAGTCAGCCATTTCTTTGGGGACCCCTCATTGTCAATTTCCTAAGCTATTCCTCTTGGACGAGTTGGATTCTCCAGGGAAAGACTTTCCAAACTCTTACCTGAAGGATAGAGATAAGCAGAGTGGGGGAAGAGGGCATAGGTCTTGGCAGTCAGTATGGAAACGTTTATTTAATCTTCCTCCAATCCGATTTAGTCCTCTTTTCATTAAGGTACCCCTGCCCCAAACTGTGTCTGGTGTAACCCCTGTCTGGAGACCTTCCCTGTTACTCCTCTGGAGAACAGACCCTTAGGTTTCTGCTGTGTAAAGGAGGGCTACAAAGACATTTCAAGTCTTAAACAGATTTGTGACCAGTCCTCCTGTTTTCACTCTGCACCTTAAGCCCTCCTTCTAGAGGTAACTGATGTCACCAATTTCTTTTTTTTTTTTTTTTTTGAATTCTGAACATTTATGTCCATTCTTTTTTTTTTTTTTTTTAACATCTTTATTGGGGTATAATTGCTTTACAATGGTGTGTTAGTTTCTGCTTTATAACAAAGTGAATCAGTTAAACATATATATATGTTCCCATATCTCTTCCCTCTTACATCTCCCTCCCTCCCACCCTCCCTATCCCACCGCTCCAGGCGGTCACAAAGCACAGAGCTAATATCCCTGTGCTATTTGGCTGCTTCCCACTAGCTATCTACCTTACGTTTGGCAGTGCATATATGTCCATGCCTCTCTCTCGCTTTGTCACAGCTCACCCTTCCCCCTCCCCATATCCTCAAGTCCATTCTCCAGTAGGTCTGTGTCTTTATTCCTGTTGATGTCACCAATTTCTGAAACTTTTGGGATTCTTTAGTGTCACCTGATCCCCTTGCTGGCTTAAGATTCATCTTTCTTAGGTTGGATAAGCCAGTTACCATTTGTTTATCTGCTTTCCAGCTTCTAAAACATTATTACTATTTCCTCTCTCATTACCTTTGTTCTCAGGGGCTTATGCAAGGAAAAAAAAAATCCTTCACCATTGTTTTAGTGGAGCCTAGGACAGAGCAATAGTTAACATGTATGTTCAGTCCACTGTCTGCTCGTAAAACTTTTCTATAGTGTTTACAATGCCACTTAAAAAACTGTTGTGATTCCTTGGGCTCAATTAAAAGAAGGAAATCATCTGAAACAAAGAAAGTGGTGGTGGTCAGTGAACTCTGGAGCACTGTTTTCAGTTCCGGGAACAACCTTAACACTAGAAAAACTGAAACTATTCAGATGACAGTGAGTAGAATATTAATGGCACAATTGAAGGGACCAGGAAGGTTTTCAACAAGGAGAGTGGAAATTTCCAGCAGTTGACCTCGCATATTTGAAAGGCTGTTGTTCATTCATTCATTCATTCGATAAATGTTTAGTGAGTTCCTGCCGTGTGCCAGGAGGTATTTTTCCAACATGGGAACACAGTAGTGAACATGAGCGATTCTTAATTCTTGTGGAGCTTACATTCTAGTGGAGGAAAGAGTGATTTGCTCTGGATGGACCCACTGTAGAAATAGAACAAATGGATAAAATCCATCAGGAAATAAATTTCAAGTTCATATAAAGAAGAACTTTAAAGTGTTTGAGTTATTGAGGTGTGATGGACAACCTCTTCCATGCCCTCAGAAGGCTATGAAAACTAGGATATGCCCAATAAAAGCTGAGCAGAGAGGTTAAGTTGCACAGCCTCTAGTTGGAATCCCAGCTCTACTCCTTGCTGACTGTTGACTTCGGTCAAATCACTTAACCTCTACGAACCTCTGTTGTTTCATGTGTAAAATGCAGCTAATATAATATACCGTGCAGGGTGTTGTGAAGATTAAATGAATTACTCCGTGTAAAGTGCTTGGAAAAGTATCTATAGTACAAAGTAAGGGCTACATAAGTATTGCTAATATTATTTCTTTTTTCTTTTAACTAACTTTTTATTTTGAATAACTTTCAAACCTATAGAAAAGTTGCAAAAATATCTATATACTCTTTATCTAAATCCCCCGGTTGTTAACATTTACCTCATTTGCTTTAACTGTCTGGTGCGGTTTGTTTGTTTGTTTGTTGCTGGAACATTTGAGTACTAGTTTAGCTGTCAGGACACTTCAACCCTACATACGTCTATATATATGAGAATGAGGGCATTCTCCCACATAACCACAGTCTAATCATACAAAATATTACTGATACAATCCTACTTTCTAATATGTAGTCCGTGTTCAGTTTTCCTCAGTTGTCCCCATATGTCCTTCACAGCTTCTGAAAAAATCATAATCCAATCAAGGAGCAGATGTCACACTTAATTGTTATATCTCTTCAGCCTCTTTAATCTAGAGCCATTCGCTGAACTTTTTTATCTTTTATGGCATTGGCATTTCTGAGGAATCTAGGCCATTTTTTTGTCTGTTGTATCTCAATTTGGATTTGTCTGATTCTTTCCTCATGATTAGATTCAAGTTTAACATTTCTGACAGAAATACGACACAGGTGATGTGGTTTTCTCACTACATCACATCAGGAGGCTCTTGATGTCAGTTTATCCCATTATTCCCACTTGGTTAAGGTGGTGCCTGCCACCTTCCCCTTGGTATTAATAAGTCACCTGTGGTGTCATATTTGAGACTGTGAATGTCCTATTCTCTGGACAGTTTCTCACCCAGTGATTTTAGCATCCACTGATGATTCTCTTATTATTCCACAATGGGCACGGCACAGTCAACAAGATGAACAGAGAAGAAAAATTGCCATAGAGTATAATGGGGGCTTTATAGCAGGTAGTCAGTCCCACTTAGTAGAAGAGACCATAACCTTTGATATAAATGCACATTTCTCTGACAATTGTTAGCTGAATGACACTGGGTAAAATTCTTTAAACCTAATACTCTGTAAAATGGGAATTATAATTTCCATATCCCGAGGTTCATTTGTGGATTGAATACAAAGGGACTGGATGATGATAATGGTGATGATGAGGACGATGATGACAGATGCAGTATCACAGGATGAAGAGGTTTAAATTATCAACTAACTTAGTGGCAGGTTCAGAAAGAAAGAATGAAATGGACACAAGAGACAGGATGTAGGGA
>NW_006788168.1:3494027-3503360 GCF_000442215.2 Lipotes vexillifer
TTCACAACTACAGATATGAGAAACGAAAGACACGGGGAAGCACAGTGATTAAATATTGGTTGAATGCTTCCTATGTGCCAGACATTCTCCAACTGGTACATTTAATCAAAGAGTGATGACGACTCTCAGATTTATGGAAATTATGGCCTTACCTCCTGGGTTTGGACAAATTACAAAGGGCAAAAGTCAGGAGAAGGAGATGAAGAGTTTGATCTTCGTATGCCACCTGAATTGGTGGTGATACATCTAGTCTGAAATGTAACGCAGAGCTGGTCATAATCAACATTGGACTGTTTGCATAACAATCTCCTGAGAAACTTATTAAAATTGTACATTTCTAAGCTAAGCTAACCCTTCAGAGATTCTGATTCTATATGTCTGGGGTGAGGTTTTGGCCCACTGTCAAGGCAGATAAAGTGTTACATGAGCCAAAGAAGTCAGCTCGGGGGTTGAAAGTCGATTTGAGTGTTATCAGATTATAGACAGTAATCGTATACTTGGGTGTGATATCATTGGCCTGAATCCTGGTTTATAACAAGAAGAATAAGGCAGCAAGGTCTTTCACAGATGAGTTGAGGCATTATGTGCACGTTCCTGAATTGACACAGGAATAGCCAGAAAGTTCTGACGCCAACTCCGAGAGCTGCTCTTCAGATCCGTGCTGTCCCTAGGTGGCCACTAGCCACACGTGATTCAACCAGAATTAGAGAAGCAAGAGTTGATGGACTTTTAAGACACATTTCTGAGTACTCAGGGTCATTAAACAACGACGACAATTTTATTATGGAAAATATAAATTGAATTGAATTTACATTAATTTTAAATGCATTATCTAGCCTATTGCAGGTGTTCAGTAACCAGGTGTAACTAGTAGCTGTTAGATAGGACAGCATAGATGTGGAACATTTCCACCACTGCAGAAAGTTCTGTGGGACAGCACTGCTGAGGAAGTGTTGATAGCTTGCCAAAAGCCCGCTCATAGTACAAAGTAGTTGTCACTGGCCTCACTCTAGAGGCTAGGAAAGACAATGTTTAGTGAATAAAGGACGATTTTAGTTGGTCTTCTTGCCCACTGAAGGAAAAAAGACTGTAACAAGCAAGGAGGTATTTGATGAAATGAAGAAATGGCATCCGTGTACGTTCATTCCCCTTCTTTGGTGTGGGAAGGGCGAGACGGGAACTGAGCTTCTAAACCCCGTGGCCCCAGGAGCAAAAGCTCCCCGTGACATCCTCAAGGGAGCTCTGGGATCCCCTGTCCTCCTGGCCTTCCCCTTCTTCAGGCAGCGCAGTTGCCACTATGGTTGGCAGTGCCCAGGTGTGATGCCAGGTAGCTGCACTTCCCCTCGGTGTGCGCTCTGCTGCTCTCCTCTCAGTGTAGTCTGCACTTCTCGCCCTTGCGTGCTGCAGTAGTTAGGTGCTGTTCTGTCCCCTGGAGGAAGCCCATACTGTTCTGTTCCTACCAGAGGAAAAACAAATCAAGAGCAACAAGGAAAAATATGGAGTGTAAGCATGTGTTTCCAGGTCATCAACATGCATGAAAATGAGTGTTAATTTCCTGCGTGATTCAGTGTTTGCAAGACTACAAGTCATTTCCCGTAGGCAGCCCAACAGCCATCACATGGTAGTGAATTTCTATTACAGCCACGTCTGATGGTTGAACCAGAAAACTAATGAGCAAAGAAATGAACAAAATAGGGCTTCCCTGGTGGCGCAGTGGTTGAGAATCTGCCTGCCAATGCAGGGGAAATGGGTTGGAGCCCTGGTCTGGGAAGATCCCACATGCCGCGGAGCAACTAGCCCCGTGAGCCACAATTACTGAGCCTGCGCGTCTGGAGCCTGTGCTCCGCAACAAGAGAGGCCGCGATAGTGAGAGGCCCGCGCACCGCGATGAAGAGTGGCCCCCGCTCGCCGCAACTAGAGAAAGCCCTCACACAGAAACGAAGACCCAACACAGCCATAAATAAATAAATAATTTAAAAAAAAAAAAAAGAAATGAACAAAATAATAACGATGGTGATAACAGTAATGATGGTGTAATACTTAACTGGCAAGGCATTTACAACTGGGGTCAATAGGTTAACATAGTTATTTGGAGGCAGTGAGAACAGGTCTGATTTTCTCATTTTAACATTTGTGGTTTCTGCTGCCTTTACATTTTTAAAAAATAAAAATTCTCAATGAAAATAGACCCAGCCTGATGGTCAAAATGGAAACAAGTTGTATGGATAGTAGTTTGTGCTTTTTTTATGTTCTTCTTACTAGGTTTTAGAGGTCTTTTAAAATTTCCGTGGACTGTTCTGCGGAAATTAAAACAGAAAAAGACTCTAGCTTTTCGGAATTTTTGTGTTCAGTGTTGAATTATATTCTTCATTACCAATTTTCTCATTCATACATATGTATCTTTGGGCTTTGCTTTAGTTATCTATAAAACTCAGGGTGGACTTGTACTTTAACATGGACTAAACCATTTGAAAACAAGACTATTTTAAAGATAAATAGGTATTTCAAAAATTCATTTTATCCTCCTTTAGAAATCACTATTATTTTCTTCTCACTTTTTCTTTCTCTTAGTTATCATCAGATATATTTTAATATCAGATTGAAAGGAGAACTGATCTGGTTTTTACAAGGTAAAAGTACATGATGAATTTAAAACATCTAGAGAGCAGCCCAAGATGGCCAACTTCGAGGATTGGGTGTCGGATGAGGAGAAGGTACGGCATAGCTGCTAAATTTATCACTCACGCACCCCCAGGGGAATTTAATGAAGTGTTCAACGATGTCCGGCTACTACTTAATAATGACGGTCTCCCCAGGGAAGGGGCAGCACATGTATTTGCCCAGTATAACATGGGTTAATTCATGCCTGTGAAGATAGAAGGATATGAAGATCAGTTCTTAATTACAGAACATGGTGACCTGGGTAATAGCAGATTTTTAGATCCAAGAAAGAAAATTTCCTTTAAGTTTGATCACTTACGGAAAGAAGCAAGTGACCCTCAGCCAGAGGAAGTAGATGGAGGTCTGAAGTCTTGGAGAGAATCCTGTGACAGTGCTTTAAGGGCCTATGTGAAAGATCATTATTCCAACGGCTTCTGTACTGTTTATGCTAAAACTATAGATGGGCAACAGACCGTTATTGAAGAAATGGCATCCATGTATGCCGTATGTATTGAAAGCCACCAGTTTCAGCCTAAAAACTTCTGGAATGGTCGCTGGAGATCAGAATGGAAGTTCACCATCACACCCTCTACAGCCCAAGTGGTTGGAGTACTTAAGATACAGGTTCACTGTTATGAAGATGGCAATGTTCAGTTGGTTAGTCGTAAGGATGTACAGGATTCGGTAACTGTTTTTTTTTTTTTTTTTTTTTTGCGGAGCACAGGCTCCGGCCGCGAAGGCTCAGCGGCCATGGCTCACGGGCGCAGCCGCTCCGCGGAATGTGGGATCTTCCCGGACCGGGGCACGAACCCGTGTCCCTTGCATCGGCAGTCAGACTCTTAACCACTGCGCCACCAGGGAAGCCCTCGGTAACTGTTTTGAATGAAGTCCAAACTGCCAAGGAGTTTATTAAAATCATAGAGCATGCAGAAAATGAGTATCAGACAGCAATTAGTGAAAACTATCAAACAACGTCAGAAACCATGTTCAAGGCCTTGTGCCAGCGACTTCCAGTTACCTGCACCAAAATCAACTGGAACAAGATACTCAGCTACAAGATTGGCAAAGAAATGCAGAATGCTTAAAGGCTGAATATAGGATTCTTCGGTACATGGGAAGAAAGGATTCAATGTGTGGTCATATGATAAATAAGTGATTTATAAACAAGAGTGATATTTTTCTAGGGCTTTCAAAGTTAACAGGTTTTCTAGTCTCATGGAATACTGTTGAATTTATAGCATTGTCTTGATTCTTTTGTGTTTTCTGCCTTGTAATTTTCTGTTTTCACTATATCTACTTGTAAATCTTTTTTTTTTTTTTTTAATTCTGCCACATTTAATGATGGAGAGAGATATCTATCCTGGATTTATTTTACTATTTAGAAAATTTGCCTAGCCATGAAGCCCTGTTACTGACATAGACAGGTAACATGTTCAGTACTTTTCTACCCAATCCTTCAAAGCACTTCTGGCACTTCACTGGTTTTCACTGATCAACCAACAGCTAAAGAGGCTATGCTACAAACTATAGCTGAATGGAAGACACATTCATCCTTCTCACTCCAATTGCTTTGATCATCATTTATAACATCTCATAACTATAGTTTCAAACGTTTGGATTGGGGCTTTTCAGGTCCTTTTTGGAGGCAAAGGAAGTTTTCTGGAAATTCCATTATAGCCAGCTTCTCTGGGGAAGTTATTTTTAAATCCAAAGACTTGGACCACATTCCCTACAAATGAATGTGTTTGCCTTTTCCCCTTACCTCATTGTCTCCTTCCCATCTAGTACCATTATAGTTATAGACATGTGCATTTTTAGAAGAGTTTTACCCATTTATTATTATTTTTGTAATATTCAAAAACTGCTAACATACTACGGATATAGTAGAGTATAAAACTTGAAAAAATGCAGATGTTGAAGGAATAATAGTTACCCTGTGCTTTAATACTTTATGGCAGGATTGTACTATAAGCGAATGAATCAAACAACTATGTTTGTTAACATAGTTAACAGTCATAGTCAGACAGTATCTTTCTATTACAACCTGTTATTTAAGGGAAGACTAGTGATTTGTTCTAAATAGGATATAAAACTTTTTCCAAATTAGTCTTCCCAGTCCTGCCTGCCAACTCAAATGTAACTGTGATAGAGCAACCCTTCCCAGGTTTATCGGCAGGTACAGGTGTGATCTCAGAAGGCACAGGTAACATAGATATGATAGGACAATTGGTAATGGCGGATTCATTTACATTGTTTACACTTCGATGACCAGGCCTTAAGAGAAGGTCCGTTTTTTAAAAACCAAGTAGTGTCTTCCTCCAAATAGATGTCAAAAGAAGAGTTTGTGTTTCAGCTTTGTTTTTGCTCGGTAATACAGTCAAGCAAGAGTCTATTTCCAAGTGACCCGTTGAGCTATGTAAGCATTTTTGTTTATTTCAAGTAAAATATACTTGTATTATTTGTCATTCATACTATCCATCCATACCACACGATCCTCTGTATCAGGTAGTCCAAAAGAAATATACCTGTTTTGTTCTTTAAAAAGATAATAATAATAAATAAAACTAAAAGAATTCTAAATAATGTAAATTGAGTTTAATGTTTAGTTAGCAATTTTTCTTGAAAAGTTGTGTCAATTCATGCTCATTTTCTTTAATGGAGTGTTGTTGGTTATCTCATTTTAGGTAAATATTCTCTAGCAGGTTTCAGCCAGAACAAATATTTACAGTTAAGCTCTCAACTCCAGAAAATGGCTTTGCATGTGTGCTGGGGGGGAGGGTTAAATGCAAAGGCTGATTTTGTCTTCTCTTTAGACACGCCGCCACAATAAATCATTCAGAGACACTCACACGGATGTGTTATTGGAGGAATGCTCACCTCCGGGAAGCTAAGGTGGAGGGTTAAAAGGCTGTGCAGGCTGTGACGCCACATAACTAATGGGCACACTTTTCACAGACAGAAGGGCCATGCTTTAGTCATTTAGTCACGGTAAATCTGTAGTGACAGACGTTTGTTCTATATTTGTGAATGACCTGATTTGGCATGCATGCAGCTCTTTCTACTGACAATAATGGTAACACGGTGTGAGGGAGAGAGGAAAGAAAGGAGGAGGAACAGGGGGACGAGGTGAGGTGGAGGGAGGAGAGAGACCCAGGCAGACGGAGAGGGAGAAGGGGAAAGGAGTTTTAAACAGCTGCCGATCATGAGCATCTAAGGGTGGCTCTAAGGAAACCTGCCTTTAGTAGATGGTTATTCTAATTTGGGAGCAAGTCTTCCATTCATTCCTCATCGATTTGGAGAGGATCACCTTCCCTTCCGCCATGCTCCCTCCCTCTGCTTTCACCCCTCTCCCCTCCAATCTCTGGGGGAGATAGATATTTGTCAGAAGGATGCTTCTGTCTCAAGGAATCCCTTGTAATTCGCAAAACTTGCCTGGCCTTCCACCCTTTGCTGCAGTCCTGCTACCCCTTCAGCTAGGAAAGAAGCTGGCCCCAAGTGATGAAAAGAACGAAGGGCTGCCAAGAATTATTGACGTCTGCCCTGACCGGCCAATCCAAAGTGTGGCCCTCCCCCATCATTCTCCAACACAACACTTACTATCATCTGAAACGATCTTATTGATTTCTTCGCAGGTGTTTAATTAACCAACTAGGATGCAAGCTCCATGCAAACAGGGACACAGCCTGTCTTATTCACCATTTCTTCTTTAGTGAAGAATATATATGTTCTTTATCTTATTTGTATTCTCATTATAAAATAAATGCTTGAGGAGTATTCAGTGAATCTATACAGATATTTTTCTATGTTGAGTTCTTTCAGTTTGCAAACAGTAGAGACATACTGGGGCTACCTCAGCGAGTGGGTGTTTATAAGGTACACACAAGCAAGCGAGCGCTCAGGAAGCTCCACCGGGAAATGGAGCGTGGATCTCACTATTGAGGATCCATTTGGAGCTTTATAACCTGATAGCCCCTCTGAGGACACAGCATCTATCTGCTCACTTCTGCTCAGACCAGACAGCCCTCCCTCTCTTGCTCCAGGGCTCTGCCGTGTCAGTGAAACAGGTCCCCTGGCTCACCAGTTCCACTGTTCTGGACTCCCCAGCATCATCAACCCTCTGTGAGTTCTGAAGTCAAACTCCTCCAGAAAGGGTTTGAATGATTTGCCTAATCACTACACAGTACAAGGAACCCCTTTGGGGAAAAGCTGCCTTGAAACCAGCACTCAGAGGTTCCTTACCAGGGGAGCCCATCAGAAGCAACTGTACAGCTTTTTCAAAATACACCTTCCAGGGGACCCGGTGACATGCAATAAATTAAAATCTCCATCTGATATTGAATTGGACATCTGATATTTTGAAAAGTCTCTCCAGGTAACCCTGTTGTGCCCCTCTGGACCACAGCCAGTGCCACTGATGATTGCCTTTGGACCACGTGCTCATCTTTAGTCCAGTCAACTATGCCCAGGGAGGTGGAATTCCTGGTACAAAGGGCAGGGAGTGAGCATGGCACACACTCCGAACTCCCTAGTATCCTTTCAGATACCCCGTCTAACCTTCCATTTATCTGTCCATCTTTCCTCCTGTCTACCTATATATTTATCTTCCTAGGTAGGAGTTTTTTTAGATATTGGATCTTGATTCTAATATCCTCCTTTTCCTTCAGAAACACTTGTAAGGATTGATTAAGAAGACAAATGAGAGCAGTTCTAAAACCTGGAAACAGAAGCGTTGTGGTTATAGAGAACAGAGCACATAACTCTAGATTCCATTTCAGAATTAGAATTTATAGCTTCTTCAGATAATAATCCTTTCCTCCATATACTCTTTCCCATTCACAGTCCTTCCAAGGTGGGGATACCTAGAAAGGAATTTACTCTTCTGGGTCACATGAGGGCAGCCCACTGAATTACTTATGAAATATAACTGCTGCTTATTTCCTTCATAACAACAATGCCAACAAACAGAGGTGACGAAGGAGGAGGAGAAGGAAAACAACATCAAGCCTGGACCAACTTCCACGGCTGACACCAGGAGGCCCTTGGGAAAGGATGGGCTATAGCAAAACGTGAGGAAGACTCGGCGATAATTTAGTCAACATAATGCGTACTGAGCTCCAATTTGTATGGTGTAGAAAAGAAATAGAAGACACAGCCCTGCCCTCACCGAGCTGACAACCCAAGAAGAGAGACACATGGAAAGGAGCTACAATATTAAATAGGGTAATGTATATAAAGAACCTAAGACTACTGTATGATCTCAAAAGATGCTAGTTCCCTTGCGTCTGAAACAAAGAAGCTGGTTAAACAATAGCTGTGTGTATCAGACTTACCTAACTTCCCTTCCAATTTCCTCCTCCCTTGCCTGCCTCTCCTTGATTTTCCAAGCTCCCTTGCAGTTAAGGTGACCACGTGACACAGGAGAAATCTGCTGGCATCGCCTCTACCCTTTTGTACTGGGTTGAATGGTATCCCCAAGTAATTCATGTCTACCATAACTACAACCTTATTTGGAAAACGGGTCTTCACAGATGTAATCAAGTTAAGATGAGGTCTTACTGATTTAGGATAGGTCCTAAATCTAATATGACTGATGTCCTTATAAGAAGATGGAAATCTGGACACACAGTTGCAGACCCACAGGGGAGAAGACCATTTGAAGATGGAGGCAGAGCTTGGAGTGATGTATCTACAAGCCAAGGAAAACCAAGGCTTGCTGGCAACCCCAGAAGCTGGACGAAGCAAGGAAGGATTCTTCCCTAGAGCCTTCAGGGGGAGGACGGCCCTGCCCACAACTTAATTTTGGACGTCCAGCCTCCAGAACTGTGAGAGAATAAATGTCTATTGTTTTAAGCCACCCAGTTTGTGGTACTTTGTTACATCGGCTCTAGAAAACTTCTTTCTTCTTCCTAGAAAGAGGATATGATTCCTTGAGGAACAGCAGACATCTTATGAGCATAAGGACAGAAGCCATATGCTAAATAAGGCTGGTAGACCAGAAAGACAGTAAACCTGCCTCCTTGGGGCAAGTTCCCCAGACTCGAGATAAATAAATCCTAGATGATTCAGTTGTCACTCAGGATTTCCATTAAGGGAGGTACATTTCTGACTAAGGCACTGTGGTCAAGAGGAACCGACATAAGAGTAGCTTGAGTTGACGTCTCAGCCATGTTGTTCTGTAGATGGGTGGCCCTGGGCAAGTTGTAAAAACTTCTTGAACTTCATTTTCATTCCTCTGTAAAATAGAAACAATAATATGTACCTGGGTTTTATTTTTATTTTTATTTTTTTTTTTTTATTTTTTTTTTTTTCTTGCGTTATGCGGGCCTCTCACTGTCGTGGCCTCTCCCATTTGCGGAGCACAGGCTCCGGACGCGCAGGCTCAGCGGCCATGGCTCACGGGCCCAGCCGCTCCGCGGCATGTGGGATCCTCCCGAAACGGGGCACGAACCCGCGTCTCCTGCATCGGCAGGCGGACTCTCAAGCACTGCGCCACCAGGGAAGCCCTGTACCTGGGTTTTAAATGAGATATTTTATGAGAAAGCCAGGGGTCATCAACAGGGCGGGGGAAGCTAATACAAATCACCTAGACTGTGGAATCTCCCAAGGTGCCTGGATCCTGTCTGTTGCCTATCAATACAAACGCTACATGGAGACCATTTCCCCCCCCCCCCC
>NW_006788168.1:3503376-3504296 GCF_000442215.2 Lipotes vexillifer
CCCCCCCCGCCGCCCGCTATGCTTGCTGGCGGGGACTCCCCGCTACTATTTAGTAGGAAGCAGCTCTTGACAGCCCTGGTAAAATATAAAGTACCTTGTAAAATATAAAGAACCATACCAACATTGAGGATTATTTAAGTACAAATTAAATAGCTCCATCACATAACTTATATAAGAAGTATTATTGGGATGAAGGGCTCCAGATGCCCTCATCCAAGAGTAGAGAGCAGAGGTGAGTTTTTTCACGTCCTATCTGGGGTAGTCCTACCCCACAAACTTCTTGAACCATGCCTTTCTTGCCCAAAGTATGTCCTTCCCATCCCAGAACCTCCCTTTTAGTTATGAGCAAATGCAAGACAGGAGCTAACAGCCTGTGTTGTCGACACTTCCTAGTCAGAAAGCAGCAGATAGATAAGAATGAAAACTTGTTCCAAAGGCCCACAGGCCCTGATGTAATTGAATGGCAAATTCAAGGGAGACCACAGAAGGCCACCGCTGCTCCCTGGACATCCGAGGTGGTAGCTGGGCTTTCTCAGAAGGACACATGAAAGAGACTCTATCTCACCCCACTTCCCACTCGGCAGAAGGGCCTCTCCATGAACAACCTCAATTTTCTAAAGGGCTGGAGCTTCCCAAGGTTCAGAGCATCGAGACGCAGGTCCAGGTGGGCCCTGTGTCCCAGCTCCATCAGTGCCTCGTTCCTCGCAGAATTCAATCAAATCACCTGTTTGCAGATTCGAGTCTCCGCAGTGGCCGGCCCTGGTCTGTCTTTTCCACTTCCTGCCACCCTCTCACACCCTCTCACCACTCTGGAGCTAAGTGAATACGGTTTTCCAAATATAGTTTTGCAGCCAGTGTGTTAGGCCTTCTCATGAGCCACGGTAATTGCTTCTGCTATTTTCCAAAATGGAAAATCAACC
>NW_006788168.1:3504435-3528172 GCF_000442215.2 Lipotes vexillifer
GGGCCTGTGGGACAGGCAGGAGGAACGCGCTGATGGCAGCACAGGCAGGGAGACGCAACAAGCGAGCTATCGTGTCTTTATTACATTTGAGGGAGTATGGAAGGAGGAGGTGGGAGGGCAAGATCTGCTTTTTCTTTTGATTTCTAAGATATTCTATTACGTGTTGTGCCTTTCGATGTATCTGAAAAGATAACCAGGTTTTTAGATGACAGAGCAAAGATGTTTCCACCCTCCTTCTTTTTTTTCAAGAATTGCTCCAAAACAGCACAGAGAGCAAGAAACAGAAACACAAGCCCCGTATTCGTTAAGGGCGGGAGACATCTGTAATCTGGAACCACAATATTTGGAGATGAGAAACAGACGGAGGAATGGTAAGGGGCTTCGTAGATAGATGTACGGAAAGCTACACCTGAACACCCCAGGGGGGTCACCATTGCAAATCAAGCTGATTCGCTCCGCAGAACACGGGACTTCCCGGGCCCACGCACGGCGGTGGCCAGGAGTGAGCATGGACCTGCAGACCGTCCCTGTGGGAGAAAGGTAATAACACCAGCTACCACTTGTGATGTGCTTATTGGTGCCTGGCTCTTCACAAACACTCTCTCCTGCGGTCCTCACAACAGCAAAACATATTATTGTCCCCATCTTGTAGATGCAAACACTAAAGCTCAGAAGGATAAAATCATTTGTCCCGGACAACAGAGAAAAAGATACTAAACCGATGGAGGCTTAATTCCAAAGCCTTCCCATCAGAACCCCACCTCTCCATGTGAAACTGAGGCAGGGGTCCCAGCTGTAGCTATGTTGACTTGTGGCCAGGCTGTCGTATGGCTGGTGGGGTTGCGAGCAGGCACTGGGCAGGGCCGCTGCTGTCTGACGTCCGGCCCTACTGCGTGGCTCGGCCATTTTGCTGAAGCTACCCTGTTGTTTTGAAAATTCCTATAGAAACTGAAGTGTCCCCACCTCCCCTTCAATAGGATCTGGTCTGGAGGGACCCTCCTCCTGGAATGGGGGTTAGACCTAGAAAGTGAGTTCTTCGAGGCCCACAGTAGCCAAGGGTCCACCAGACATACTGTCCTGGGTCCCGAGGGGGAGGGCAGGCTAATCCCTTCCTGCGCCCTCCTGTTTGCTGCAGCCCTGCTGCCTCTCCTGCGCCACCCAGAACGGGTGCCCATCCCACTGCAGCTTCCCGCCCCTCCCCTCTACCATCGGGTCCACTGGTCGCCAATCGCACACACGTCTGGGTGAATCTCGGTCATGAGGAAACCAAGCATCCCATGTCGAAACCTTTAAAATAAAGTCTGCAGACACGTGATGAGAGTCTGCTCTGCTAAGTGGTCACTGTGTAGGCACTTCCGAGGTGAGAAAGACAAAGGGCATGGCGTCTGCCCTCAAGTATCCATAACCAGCTGGAGCTTCTAGCATCAGCCCCAGAAAAGGGCACTGAAAATACCAGGCTGCGTGTGGTCAAGAGCAGGTGGAGAGGTTCCCAGTGTTAGGGAAGTTGTTCTCATCGTCTGTTGTCTCTGGTTCTCCCATTACGTTGTGAACTCTTCGAAGGGAGGTGGTTTTTCTTTCCCCCAGGCCATAGCAGTGTGTGGGTGAGCATTTGTTCAGTAAGCGTGTTTTGAATGAATGGAGGAAGGAAGGAAGGAAGGGAGGGAGGGAGGGAGGGAGAGAGGGAGGGATCCATATGTTCAGAGGAAGGAGTACTGCACAGACCTGGAGTATCAGGGAGGGTGTCAATGAGGACGTGCATCTGCAGCCAGGCAGAAGGTTTGTCATCCAGTGACTCCACGTTACCAATGGAAACTTCCAAAGGACAAGACAGTCCCAGAAAGAGACTGACTTGAGAGTAAGCCCAGAAAGCAGGCTTGTGGCAGTGAACTCTGGGGAGACTGATGGAGACAAATGGATGTCATGGGGACACCAAAACAGAGCCTTTCCAGGAAGCAAGTAAAAAGTCAGCTGTAAGTAAAAGAAGTATCTAGAAACAGATATATGTTCTGACCCAGATGTTGCCACTGACTCTAAATTCCTATCTTGCAAAGACAAGGCAACTTTTATAATGCATTTAGTTTTACTCCTGCCAGACAGCCTGCTCGTACCCCAGGCGGCTGCAACAGTCTGTACCTACAATCAAAGGCTATTCAAAAAAGTGTGAAATTCTTTTTTTTTTTAAACATCTTTATTGGAGTATAATTGCTTTACAATGGTGTGTTAGTTTCTGCTTTATAACAAAGTGAATCAGTTATACATACACATATGTTCCCATATCTCTTTTTTTTGAGGGTTTTTAAAATTAATTTTTATTGGAGCATAGTTGATTTACAGTATTGTATTAGTTTCGGCCGTACAGCAAAGTGAATCAGTTATACATATACATATATCCACTCTTTTTTAGATTCTTTTCCCATATAGGTCATTACAGCATATTGAGTAGAGTTCCCTGTGCTATACAGTAGGTTCTTGTTATCTATTTTATTTTATTTTTTACATCTTTATTGGAGTATAATTGCTTTACAATGGTGTGTTAGTTTCTGCTTTATAACAAAGTGAATCAGTTATACATACACATATGTTCCCATATCTCTTCCCTCTTACGTCTCCCTCCCTCCCACCCTCCCTATCCCACCCCTCCAGGCGGTCAGGACATATATACACTACCAAACGTAAAATAGATAGCTAGTGGGAAGCAGCCGCATAGCACAGGGAGATCAGCTCGGTGCTTTGTGACCACCTAGAGGGGTGGGATAGGGAGGGTGGGAGGGAGGGAGACGCAAGAGGGAAGAGATATGGGAAATCTATTTTACGTTTGGTAGTGTATATATGTCATGCCGCTCTCTCACTTCGTCCCAGCTTACCCTTCCCCCTCCCCGTATCCTCAAGTCCATTCTCTAGTAGAAATTCTTGCTGGCATTGAATGCCTCAGAGTCATGGGTTCCTATTTGCCACTTAATGATGACATCCAGCAATCAGGACCAGTACAAACTAACTTCTGCCCATGCTACTAACAGATAAATTGAATCGATGGTTATCCCTTCATTCAAAAAACATTTACGAGCATGTACCGTATGGTTCGTCAAAGTCCTAGGCGGCAAACTGAGCACTGGAGATTGAACGGGGTCGGGGGGCGGGTACATAGACAGGGTTTCTGCTCCGTGGACTCTGGGTCTGGTATCTGCACAGATGTTCACTTCCTCTCCTAGCTGGTGCTGCTTCCAAGCCCTGGGTCAGGAAACTACAACCTGGAGGTCAAATTCAGCTCACCACTTGTTTTTGTACAACCCTCTCAAGCTAGAATTTTTTTTTCCCTTTTTAAGTGGTTGGAAAAAGCCAAAAGAAAAATAGTATTTTGTGACACATGAAAATGATATGAAATTTAAATTTCAGTGTCCATAACCAAAGTTTTCTTGGAACGCGGCCACGCTGGCTGGTTTATGTGTCTACGGCTGCGTTCGTGCTACAGCAGAGTCGTTGCCACAGAGCGTGTAGTCACAAAGCTGAAAGGTTTTACTATTTGATTTTTTTATAGAAAAAGTTTTCTGACCCCTGTTCTAAGCAAACTTCCTCAAAATGCACTCCATAAAACATTACTTCTGAGGATATTAATGTGTTAGATTTTTTTAAAAAGATTTCCATTGTCAATATATTAAAAGTTTCTCTACTCAACATTTTCTCTAATCTGGAGTGTGCCAAAGTACACCCTCTAAGACAGGATGTGGAGGTCTCCAAACCTGTTCATACATTTGTTTACTTCCAGAGAATCTCATAATACAGGTGGTTGTGCACAGCACTCTTTGGGAAATACTTATCTAAACAGAGTCCTTACTCATAGGCTTTCTTTGTGTTATTTCTGAAACCAGTTGCCAAAAACCAAAGCAGTGTCATTGCTGGAGAAGTAAGACTTTCCTACCCAGATCTGAAGCCCCTTCCTCTTACGCATAGCCTGATTGTTCTGAAGCCTCCCAGTTTGATTCCAGCTAAAGAATTAAGTAGTTAATCTCTACCTGTCACACTTAAGAGTTTCCATATGCTTCCCGAAATGAAAACTTGTGGGGAAGATCCTAATCCCCTAGCTGTCGGTTATCTTGCCGACAAGCTGCTTGGTTTATTCTGTAACCACACACTGATTCATCCACATAAAGGGTCTCAGGAAGAGCCCAGGGTGGGTCAGCTGGGGCTCCAACACTCTGGGACACATCTGGAGAACTGAAGGTTATCTGCACAGGGGCTGAGAAGCCTCCTGGGAGAGCATTAAGGGAGAAATAAGCCAGGCATAATGACTTTGACTCAGTAAAAAAGTCTTCATCCTTCTAGGGGAGGGCAGTTCTGAGGATCGTGTGACCTCTGTCACATAGATGCATCCCCTGCTTCGATACCCGCCTGCTTGAGTCCTGTGAAGAGGTGGCAATGCGGAAAGGGTGTATATGAAAACTGAAAGAGGTGTTTCTTGAAATTCTTAAAATCTTGAGGGCTGAGTGACACTGCTTTGAAACTGAAGGAGGCATGCTTCCCGCCATGCCGCGAGGCGTTGGTCTGATAAGTGCTCACGGCATTGGGGATGCTGCTGCCCAGGAGAGAGGGCCAAGCAGTAGCACAGCCTCCTTGGGGCGCTGTGGGCACTGGAGAAGCCGCAGAGCCTCACCTGCTCCTCAGAACAGTGATAGATGGTGTGGAACCACCAGCCAGCAGGAGACAACCTTGCCTGGTGGAGCAGTGGATGTGATGGCCACCGGCAGGTGTTCTGGTGTCCAGGGCAGAGGAAGCCTCTGCTCTTCCAGTGGAGTAGCAGCAGCAGGACAGCTGCATCTCCTAGAGCACAAATGAGACTATCTACTCTCTGTCCCAGGAGGGTGGCTACCAGGAATCCTTGGGGCTAGTGGGCACGGGGCTGCCATTCTGTGTCAGGCTAGTGAGCCTGCGACCTTTGATCTCACTTCTAGTCTCAGAAGGTGCACGGGGGAAATTTGGATTTCTTCTGTCCACTAACAGAAACACACACAGTCTCACACACTTGCATGTATTCCTATCAAGACATGTGCTATGAATGTAAAGGCTCACAAGTACCCAAGCTGTGCTTGTATGTGAAACCATACGTTGTTAAAATGAGGTGGGAATGGGTGAGGGTTAGGTGGAGGGTTTAAGTGGATGAGTCTTGGGGTTGGGGGTCTCGCCATCCCTGCTTCATCCAGAGAAGCTCTGCTTTGATCTGTTATATGCACTGTGCTTCTACCTAAAGATTTCTTTTAAGAAAGGTTTTCGTGGCAAAACAAAGAGCTGTGAAAAACCCACTTGATATAATCCATCACTATTATTTTATAAATGAGGAAATGGGGACACAGAGGGGTTAAATGACTCACCTGAGTTCATGAAGACAAAAGTATTGGATTAAGGGCTTGAGTCCAATGTTTTTGTTTTGTTTTGTCTTCCTGTTACACCTTGCAGAGAAAGAAGGAATATACACTGAAACAGTGAAGTCTGGATATTTTACAGAGCTTCATGTGTTTCATAGTTTTAGTGGTCAGAGGTTTGAGAACCGGCTTATTAGATCTTTCAATTTTTCTAGCTATGATTTTATAGCAAGAAAAATATTAGCTATGGGGGCAAAATGTAGATTAAATTAATACAGTTATGTACCAAATGACCACAGTTAATACAATTTTCAATTCAACTCTAAAGTTGAATTAAAGTCTACTTAGACATGTTGTACTAATCAGAAATATACAACAAAATGAGATCACCGTGTTTTAGAAAGAGCCTTGAAAAACAATGGCCCAGTTTTCTAAGCACAGAAGGAGACAAAAAAGATGACAAGAAAGTTGGCGAACCAGTTCATGAGTAAATGTAAAGAGAATAGAATTATTAACTCTGGAGAAGAAAAGGCAAAAGACTCTAACCATTTCCTGGGGCATAAAGTATCTCTTAACTGAACTGCGCTCCTTTTCTCATCCACAAGGAGGACAGAGTAAGAGTGAACCTTTAGAAAGACCGTGGGAGCTTCAAGGTGGTATGGAGTCTGAAGAGTAGCTTTGAGGTTCTCCAGGCCATGCAGAGCTATAAGGATCAGAGGTAGTGCACGTTTAGTGATCATTCCAGGGAAGAAATGATAACTGGATGACTCATGGTCTCTGTTATTATTTCAGAAAATATCAAGTGTCACCATATGGTGGAGGCTAAAGGTAATTCATCCAGGAGGTGCAGGGGTAGGAAGCAGGAGGCTGAGGCACCACTTTCCATCTGTACACTAAGACGGTTACTTGGAGTGCCCACCCACGCTGCACGCTGCCTCCATAACCAGCTCTGAGTGCCCTTTGTACCCTGCCCTGCCCCTCCTGCTGTCAATTAGAGATTCCCAGCTGCCTGCTGGTGCCTTGGCTGAAGTCTACAGATGAGTGTTGGAAATAAGGCAAAACACTTTCTTAGAAACTTAGGTTGCATCTACTGTCCTCATTTCTTAACATGCTGTCATAAACTTCTGAAACATGATCGAGTTCTGGACACAAATGACTATCACACATCCCTCGCTGTGTCACCATTTTCCCTTTCTTACCAGAAAAGGCATTTGAAGCTGGTAGAATGGGACATATACACAGCTGGGAACTGGATGCAGGCACATCTTCCCAGAGGGGGTTGTCATAAAACATATGCTCACATGAAAAGAGACAGAGATGGTACTTATAGGAATTGCTAGCCTAACCCTTAGTACCTCGGCAGTGCCCACTTCCAGAGAACAGGACACCATGGACTGTCCGATTGTGCATCTTTCAAGTTCCCTTGTTTTCAGACTCCAGATGTCATGTTGCTATATTGTATCTATATCTAACCTTGCAGCCCCAGGGCCCAGTGATGGTAGATATTTGTAATGGAAAAAAAAAAAAAAAAAAGATTCAGAAATACAGTGATTGTTCACTTCAATTTTAATGGACCCAGAAGATGTACTGGAATCCTGTGGAATGAAAGGATTATTTGTGACTGACGAAAGCTTTTTGTTCAATTAACCTCAAGTCATCAGCATAATTAGAAAGTGAAATCCAAGATTTCAGAAAGGTGTATTTGCAAGTTGTTAATTATGAAAGCAACCAAACAAGCCAACTCAACAATAAACCTCCAACTGACTAGCTTGCCTGATGCGCTGAGATTCTTGGATGATTTGGTGTCAAAGTGCCCCTTTCACTTTCAGGAAGGAGGAAATGAGCAGCTGAGACTCTGTCTTCCAAGGACAGACCCTGACTAATTCTCTCGTTGTTCCTGCCTTTCTCAGTCTGGGCAAAGCTGTAAGCTGGAAAACTCAGCTTCAGATGGTGAGGCACTCTCTTGCAAATTCCAAGGATTTAGTGGGAGTGGGTATTAATAATTTGCAATGTCTGGTGGTGACTCAGGTCTCCGCAGACCGGCTGTTTAATTTGCAGTCAAGCCCCATTTCTCTGCCTGTGGCCCTGGTCCCACATGTCCCTTCCAGGATTCCATATTTCACATGAGTCTTTGAGGTTGTAGACATGCCTCTGTCTTCACGCCTCTGGAAGTATGAGACACCCAGGAGGCAGTGCAGGCCCCTTTGAGTGTAAGTTGTTGAATCAGCCTACTTTGATTTTCTGTCACGAGTCTGCTGTTGAGAGCAGCTGTGCCCCAGTTATTACTCAGGCTAAGAACACGACAGCTTTTACCGATATACTTGGGGAAGTCTTTGGAAAGCATCTAGATGTTCTCCAACTTTGGCCTATGGTTAGGGCATGAGAGTCATTTTGTATACTGCTCAATTTGGAGGGTCTGGTTAATTACAGCAATTTTCTATGGATTTTTAAAAACTGATATTTCAAGGACTGACCTGAGCAATTATTTCACTGGTCATTAACGTGAAATGGAAGAGAGAGAAAAGATCAACAAGATGGCGTGGAAATCATGCCGCTTGAACGAAACAATTATAATAGTTACAAGAAATTTTTTTAAAGTAAGCTACTAAAATAAGGAAGAATGGTGGTGACTAAAACTTATGTAAAGGCTGATTGAAACTTTACTCCCTTCAAATGGGATTTCATCTCTAGTACGCTGCAAATGTCCTTAGAACCTCACTCTCCCATATGCTGTCCCAGTAACTGTCGCCCACTCCCACTCCATATCTCTTCTGTCGCCTTCCAAACTCCTCGAATATCTCAAGTCCACATTACTGCTCAGCCCAGGCCCCCCCACTCCACCTGACTCCTCACCTCCTTACTGAATTCTGTTCCACCAGAAACACTGTCATTTCCAACATGCATCACTCCAGCCAATCTTGGTTACTTTCAGTTCTGCCCTACGACCTGATTCTGCAAACAAAGAACTGGAAAACAGCACAGAAGCCTTTTGTACAGGTGGAAAGGGGAAGAGGCTCTGAATAATCCTTGATTTTTTAAATTACACATACAAAGGCCTAGTATAAGGCCATAGCAAGAGAAATGATCAATAAGTAATTCACTAATATTAACTATAATGAGCTGGAGGAAATAGAGTGAGGTTAAAAAGTGAAAGAAAGAAAAAGAAAGAAAGAAAGAAAAGAAGGAAAGAAAGGAAGGAAGGAAGGAAGAAGGAAAGAAAGGGGAAAAGGGAAAACAACAGTTCCTTTGCAAAATTTTGTTTGAAGTCCCAGATTTAAAGTTCTAACTCTGATCACAGCAATGTAGACGTGGCCTTATTCTTAATAAAAGTTTTATATATATATATATATATATATATATATATATATATATAAGGAGAGAAACTGTGACAAAATATATATATATATATATATATATATATATATATATATATATATATATATATAAGGTGAGAAACTGTGACAAAACTATGCCCAGAATACAGCATGGAAAGAAATATATATTCAGATGATAATGGTGGTTGCTTGGGGAGGTAGATATGTAAGATATGTAATTTTGGAAAAGAGATTAACTGATAATACACATAGAATCAAGCTGTAACATCTCCCCAGCTACACCAGCCTTCAATATCATCATTACTGAAACTCTTTCCACTGACATAGATATTCTTCATTGTCTCCCTTCTTCCTTCCTTTCCTCCCTCCTTTTTATCTTCTTGTCACTGTCTTAACCCATTCAGGCTGCTGTAACAAACTACCGTAGACTGAAGGGCTTATAAACAACAGACATTTATTTCTCACAGTTCTGGAGATTGGGAAGTCCAAGATCATCGTGCCAGCAGATCTGTTGCCTGATGAGAACCCACTTCCCAGTTCACAGACAGCTGTCTTATCTCTGTGTCCTCACATGATGCCAGAGGTGAGGTTGCTCTCTGGGGTCTCTTTTATAAGGGCACTAATCCCATTCATGTGGGCTCCACCCTCATAACCTAATCATCTCCCAAAAATTCCACCTCCTAATACCAACACATTGGGGGGTTAGGATTCCAACATATGAATTTTAGGGGGACACAAATATTCAGTCTATAGCAGTCACCTTCAAGGTCATTCAAGGATAAAGATATTGATGAGGGTAGGGTTTCCATGCAATGTGGCTTGTCTGATTCTCTTTGAAAATAGTCATAATGGGGCTTCTACAAATGTGAGGGAGGAAAGCAGTACTCAGCGTTGACTGGACACATACCAAGTCTCATGCTGTACCCTTGACAAGCACTAACCCTCTCACTTTTTTGTTTTGTTTTCTTTCACAACAATCATGTGAGGTGTGTCTGTAATTACAGTGGAGTTATATGATGCATGCATTTGATGTACTCAACCTAGAGAAATTAAACTGTGTGTACTTCCCAGAGAGGAAGGTGGTGGTGGAGTGGGAAGAGAGAGAGATTGCATTTAATATAATTGGTGCAAGTGATTTTGCTCCCACTTTCACTCCTTGAACTCAGGCACCAGAGTGCACAGAAGATGTGTGTTTCCTCAAACTCTCTCTCTCTTACCAGGGTGTCTCCGGTGGTGTTAAGCATCTCGGAGCACCAAGACTGATTTCAGTGCCTAAATTTGCAATACAGTTTTTTTCTTCCAAAATGGCTCATAAACTGAGGCCAGGATTTTATCTGTTCCACTGTTGGAGGAAAATCTAGCTGTGTGAGACCCAGTGAGAGATGATTTGGGAGATGACTTTGGAAGAGAAACCATATAGATGCATTTTGGAGCATTGTCAAGAATAAATTTTGATATATGTGATATTTTACTTCAATTGTTCAGTCTTATCTCACACGCGAGACTCCACTTTATCTCCATTCTACATATGGGAAAATTGAGGCTCAGGTAAGTTAAGTAACTTGCCTCCTGCCATATATATGGGGCCAAGATGAGATCTAAGCCAAGGCAGTCTGGCTCCTAAGCACATGCTCTTCCAACTCTGCTTAAATCCAGCGGCACTCTCTCCTTGCATCCCAGTTTCAAACGGTCACCTGCTTCTTGGCCATCTCCTAGGTGTCCGTGTCATCTCGCTTTTCCTTTGCTTCGGTTCAGGACTCTTTTGACAAAAGTAATAGTCTAAGTCATTTTAGAATATTTTTGCCACACAGGTCATAGGCAGTTACTGGCATCTTCAATCTCCCGATAACGAACTAAGGTAAAGAGTGGGAGATAAGTTTGGGATCTGAATGCTCCCAACTCAGCATCTGTTCATGCAGTGCCCAGGAGTGCCCACAGCCAGCTGTCTCAGTATTTGCTGAGAATTTAGGGTGACAACTGATGGAATGACCTAGTGAGACCCCGGAGAACTAACAAGGATTTTATTGTCTTTATCTGGAAACGTGTGGCGTAGTCATAGACTGTGTTGGGCTCCAGAGTTACTGATGGCATCAGGACCCTTTGGGGCTGTGTGCCTGCCTTGTTCTGATCCATCTGACCGCTCCCCCTAATTACGCTGGCCGTGTGGGTGGCCCAAAGCTTCTCTCACGGGAGGACTTGCAAGAGAGGAGCAAGGCCTCCTACCATCACGTCCGATGTCACCCTGTAGGATATTAAAACCGACTCAAGATTGTGTTGAAAAATGTTTTCCTTTCCAGTATGCTAATAAGGACAAGATCATATCAGTGGATGTGCATCGTGGCAGGATTTTTCCGCGGCCGAGTCTTTTAATGAGCTGTTCCATAATGAGGGCCCATTTGCAAACAGTATCTGGGTGCTAGTCAAAGTTTAAAGACCTCTATTTTCCCCCAACACGCACCCTCTTCCAAGCCATGGCTTTAATTCTTTTAAACAGTAACATTAATTGGCTGTTAAGTAAAACAGGAGAGAACACAACAGATTTATGATATTTTGAGAAGCTACAGCAGTTCTCAAGCATTCAGAGAAACAGGCTTGGCCTTTATGAGGTAATTATGATTTAGTGTTTTCTCTCGCCCTGTTGAGTCTGTGGGCTGCCTCTAAAATGGATCTGGGATGAATGTCAAAATCAGGATTTACAGTCAAACCTTTTCAACATAGGAAGTGCAGGAGAAGTTTAGTGTTTTATTTTTTTTTTTTCCTCCTAAGCAATACTGCCTCGTGCATTTCTGTGCTGTTAGGTTTTGTAAGATCTCCACTCCCCAGCCCTACCCACCCCCTTTGAAACGGTGTCTATAAATTACTTCTCCCGATAATGCTGCTGTATCATCAAAAAGTGATTGTTTTTGCAAGCAATCACAAGACAGCGTGTCAATTTAAATTATCTCTTTTTTCCTTCTCACCCCTTTTCTCCCTCACCCTCTACAGGAGAACTGCTTTCATCTTAGTTTTTCCACCCTTTCAGAAATGAGCAGAAACCGACGAAGCTTGATGAACAAGAGATCTTTCTTCTTCTTTCCTATGTCTTTTTTTTTCTAGTCTCTCTTTGAAATGAGAACTGTGTTTAGCTGTTGCCTTCAGGGACAGCAGACCCTGGGGATCTTTGGGCTCCAAGGGTTTCATCCTTGTCTCCCCTTGAACATAAGGAAATCTGAGGCAGTTTCTTTCCCTCTGGGAGCCTCCCTTCTCTTAATTTATAAAACAAGGCAGGGGGTGATTTCTAAGGTGTCTTCCAACTCTTAAGGGTTAACATTACCTATATATGTCCCAATAGTAGTATATTAGGCCACTTTGGTGTGTGTCGTTGAAGCATACATGTCACCCCAAATATGCCACTTTGGCATGAGAATTATTTTGAGCTAAAGGCATTTGAAATTCCTTCTCTGCCAAAACACAGAGCCTCTGCAGATAACTGAATTCTTATATTCCCTCCCTGGGAGCCACCTACCTCCTCTTCGCAGAGACCTTCTGGTCAGCACCACACCCAGACAGGCATTGTCATAAAACTATCGTATCTCCCATCTGTTCTCCTAAGGGCCTGCTTATTTCTCCTAAAAGTCATTTGTTTTCTCATAAGTGCCCCTTTCCCTTCTCCTTCCCCTATAAAAATGGCACATAAGCCCCAAATTCTAACCACCTCCTTTGAATCGCATGTTTTCTGTGAACTCTCATGTATGTATGTGAATCAAAATCTGTCTTTTCCCTTGCTAATCTGTCTTTTGTCAAGTTAATTTGCAGGCCCCTAATCACAGAACCTAAAGGATAGAGAAAAGGATTTTTTTCCCTCCCTTACATTTGTGTGTGTGTGTGTGTGTGTGTGTGTGTGTGTGTGTGTGTGTGTGTGTGGCTAGAAGTTGCAGAGGTGGGGATGGAGAGGATGATGCTAGGAGTAGTATTTTTCTTTAAACAAAACTTTTTATGAGGAAGCTTTGTAAGAGAAGGCACATTCACCATGCTTCTTATCTCTACCAGGAACCACCCTACAGCACCATTGTCAGTACAGCCCTCCCTTCCCTAGGTAAGGGTGTAAGCATGGCATGCGCTAGGGGCTTTTTGGGATTTTGTTTTGTTTTGTTTTGTTTTTGTTTTGTTTTTTTCTGGGAGGGGGGAATGTAAGGAGGGGAGAGAAGGAACAGATGCCAATTCAAGGTCAGCAACTTTTCAATATGGGCTTGGACCACAGTTATTTAACTGTAAAGTTGTTTTCCCTCCATTTTATTTTGTTTTCTATCTTATTGGATAATCCTTGGAGGTTGTTCCTGGCAAGTTGGGAGTAGGAAGTTGCACCTCTGGTCTATTGCCTGATGTCTTCATAGAAGAGACCATTCAGGGACTTAGACCAGAGTCTAGAAATAGCCTCTGAACATCTGATTAGATTACATACTATATGAAATATAGTATGTATTGTATATAGCACCATCGACTTGTAAGGCACCCAAGATGTCATCGTATAGTATATACAGCTTTATAATATGACATAGTTTATTGCAGCTACAATTTATTGAATATTAACTAGGTGCCAGACATGCTATTAAGCCTTTTTCTTATGTTTTCTCATTTACTTTAGATGATGTAGTTTATATAAACGGTAATTCCAGATAACATTTGGTGTTGGTAATATCTTCCAAGCATTTCTCCTGTCTTCAAGATAAAGAAGTTAAGACACCCGGAAAAGGATCCAACAGTAAGGATGTCCTTGCAAATAGATGAGATAATAAAATAGGACTTATTAGAGGAATTATTAACCCTTCCTCCTCCCCACCGCCAGCCCCCATCCACTCTAACCACACACACACACATACGTACACATACACACACACACACACACACACACACACACACACACACACACACACACACACACATCCTTAAAGGTCTAGTACAGAATAATTCAAGGGTCCCACTGTATTCTAAAATCTTCCCAGCTGGGATAATTGGCTTTGGAACCTCCCTTATCTCCATGACTCTCTCCCTCATACGCCAACATCTCTAACACATAGATAATTTATGAAAACAGAGTAGACACTTTTTAATAATTAAATGATAGATAATAGGAGCTTTTAAAGTAAGCTGTAAGAGCTTGGAAAAGGAGGGGAGACTAAGATGGTTAGCCATCCACATATTTATTTGGAATGACTCAAAAAAGGCTCTTCACCTTGAACACCGTTATCTGCGCCTGGAGGCCCCCCAGGTTTGCTCTGTTTGTTAGCCGAGGCCTTTTCCAGCAGGCTTTTGAAGCCGCAGTCATTCCAAGGGAGAACGAGACACCTGCCCCAATGTCCATCACCCGGCATCACCCACTCTATTCTCTCCAAATTACAGTGCAAACAATAACACAGGTAAAATTAGCCACGACACTAATTATATAGCGCAAATGTGTAAAGGATATAGAATGATAAATGGCAAAAGCAGAACACGTCGTGTCATATCATGTAATCTCTCTGGCTGCCGAGCCCAGGAACAAAAAGAGAATTGTGCCCTGTTTGTTTAACATGCTCCATATCACAAATTGGAAATCCTTCCTAATTAAGATATTGTTAAATGTCCTCTGTTAGCAGATTTTAACAATGTTAATTGGGAGGTTAGACTGATCATTGTTCATCTAGCAAACGATTAGGGTGATTTGCATTGTAGCTTTTGAGAAACTTCTGAGCAAAACAGAGGAGTTTCCTTTCTGCAGGGAGGGGAACTGTGGAGAGAAGGAGGGGACGGGATGGGGAGAAAGGACAATGCTACTCCTAACATTTTTTAGGCTACGGGCCAAGGCAAAGCGTGAGGAAATGTAGCTGTGGGCCTAACAGCTGTTAGAAAGCAGTGCTGGCCTTGACCTTGTGGAATAACAGTATTTGCAGATGTAAAGTCCATCCCCGCCGTGGTTCTCGCCTTGAAAATTCAGGAGACTGTGGTCAGAGAAAGCAGAGTCTTAAGGTCTCTTAATCATCGGTTGAGTAAGGGTGTGGATGGAGTTCAGGACACACTATCTCAAAATACAACACCTGGCACGTTAAATATTTTAAGCTAAAGGAGTTTGAGAAAAACGGCAGTTGCAGGAAGGTCACACTGACCTTTCCTCTGATTTTCTTTCCTGAAACAGGTCAGAAAGCCCTCCTGTGAGAGGTGCCCTCCCTAGACCAGGAGGAGAGGAACATCATTATCTCCAAAGAAAAAGGGATGCCAAGAAGAATTGGGAGGCACAGGCCTGGCTAAGCGTCCCCCAGTTTACTACTCTGACCTCATACCTGTTGTCCTAGGCATTCTTCCACGTCTGTGCTCTTCATCAAACCTGGCATCGAAAGAAAGTGAGAAAGATCTCACTTCCTTCAGGTCTTCATTTCCTTATGAAGCTCCTGTGTCGTATAAACCTTATACTCAATACGTGCGTATACATATCTCCGGTTCATCTGTCTTTGTTGATTTAAGGTTCACACCCAATCAGGCACCCTAAGAGGCTCCAGAAAAACTTTTTCCTCCTCTTCGGTGTCTTCTTAAGGAAACAAAAACGATGCTGTGCCAGCCATATTTCAGACGTTTCTCAAATTACAATTGATTATTTTAGCACCAGATGAGTCTGTGCTCCTTCCTCTATACCCCCACCTCCTGCCACTTTTGTGCCCCCAACACACACACACGTGAGATAAAGAAGTCAGCACGTTTTTTTTCTTCTCTTTTGAAGGGTAGCAGAATATGCCACCCCAAAATATGACTGCAGGAGTTCAGGACATGCCACCCCTAAATATGCCACTTTGGCACATTGACTATTTCGAGCTGTCGGCACTTGAAAAAGAGCAAATTCTGGGAGAGGCTTTCTCTCAACTCCCCTTATTTGCCTAAAGACAGATCCTCCAAAAGGAACTCCATCACTTGAGTCCCCTCCCCTCCCCTCCCTTCCCTGGGAGTTTGATCAGCCAGGAAAAAACTGACTCTTATCCCAGGAGGGAAGAGTGGAAGTTGACACCACACCCAGACAAACTTTGTCACAAATGGTCGTTCCTCCCACTTATTCTTCTAAGAGCCCATCCATCTCTCCTAAACATCATTTACTGTCCCCTAGGAGCCCTGCATCTGCCCTCCCCTTTCCCTATTAAGATGATATTTAAGCCTGAATTCTAAGCCACCCCTTTGAGTTACTCATTTTCCCCTGGTGTCTCCCATGTATACATGAGGTACCCAAGTTCATAAACTTCTGTTTGTTTTTCTCTTGTTAATCTGTCTTTTATTACAGAGGCCCCAGCTAAGAGCTCAGAAGGGCAGAGGGAAAATTATTTTTTCTTTCCTTCCTCCCTTGCCCAATCCCCAGCCTGATACTGGAGGGGACTGGATTAAAAAGAACGAAGGAAGGAAGGGAGGGAGGGAGGGAGGGAGGGAGGGAGGCCTCTGTGTTTAGCTACTTTGAAATTGCAAGTATGAGCGCAAAGTATATTTGGAGAGGAAGAAATAACTTGCTGTTTAAAAACTGCCAGAGCACTTGGGTTTCTCTGAGAATCTTGTTCTCTCTTGGCAAAGGTGCTTGCGGAGGGCTGGCATCCCAGCAAGAGGAAGTATTGACGAGAAATTGAACACAGATTCTGAGTTCTGTTTTTGGCTTCATCAATGATTTCTCAGTACAAACTCAGGGTGAGTCACTGAACTAAAAGTCACACCTACTTGGAGATGGTACCAGGTATCTCAGTGCAGTGATTTTCTAACCACGCACACCCAGCTCTAGGGAAAAAACGACTTACAGATATCCAGCAGCTACTCGGTGCCAGGCACTGTGCTAGGTACTTTACATAAATTTAATCACAGCTAGCACTTAGCTTCAATCACAAACAGCCCTGAGGCCCATTTAAGTCGCTCTCGAGCCTCTTTCATCCTTGGGGGACCCCATCTGCTGGGGGGGATAAAAAGCCCTTTTATGTTCTACAGCCGCACAGACCACCCACCCCAGCAGTTTGTGCTTTGTCACAAAAACCCTCCATCTAATTAGCAGCACACAATTTTGATGAAATACTGGTGAAATAAATTATTCATACATGTCAGAATCAAGTATAGATCGGATCATCTTGTAAACTGTTCCGATGTCTGTAATTTGCTATAAAGTGCTTTAGCATAGATAATGGGATATCATGTATGTGTTAGCTTAATTCACAACCTAAGTGTAGGAGGTGCTCTAACAGAAATTTACTTATTAGGGGTGAGCAGTCAAGAGTTCTCATTGGGAAGTCCAGCTACTGCAAATGCACTTCTGTTATCTTATCTTGATCAATATTGGACAGTTTTTTGAAAGAGCATGGCCAAGGTCAGAAATGGGTCTCCACTGGTGAATTTGTGGCTTGCTAATTAGCATACAGGCTGTGATAAATGGGCTCTCACTGGTGAAGTTTGATCTGAGAGTCACATAACAGTGACGTGTAGAGATGAACTCAGTTTTTTGTTTCTTTGCGCTGCGTGCAGGCATAAATACGGATTCGTGTGTGCCTCTGTTCTTCTGGCCTGCCACGTCTGTCCCCTCCCGCCACCCCCAGCACATCTATGCCAGAGCAGGCACTCAACACACTCAGGGACTCAACACACATCCCCTGAATGAACGATGAAAATTGCTCTGTCACGACATCTCGGGTGGAAGCTCCATCCACCTTTTTCAAGACCCAACGGAAAACCTTGGCGTGTGCGTTATTTTACGCTTCAGATTTCCAGGTAAGGCTTCCAGGAGTTGATACAGGTCGTGATGTGAACCCTTCAAAAAACGTCAGTGAACTGCTTTCCTTCCACTTAGAACCCTTGGTTAGCTTAAAGCCGGTCAACTTTTCCAGCCGTCTTTATCCAGGGGCGGCAAGCAAGGAGACCATAAACTCATCCAAATTTAGGCCCTCAATGCACAAGAGGAGTGGAGAGAATATCCAGGCTATGAAATTCTGATGGCTCATTATCATGACAAAGGTGGTAACAACTTGGACCGGAAGCTGAACAAAAAGCATCCACCGTTCTATTTGCAATTCTAGGATTGTATCTGTAATCTCTCTTTGCAGGAGAAAGAGACTGCCAGTAAAAGGCTGAAACACAATAGGAAGAGAGGCCGCACAATGCAGAGAGAGACCAAAGGGCTCTGTGCCTATGCTCACACGCACGCTCTGTGTGTGCACCTTCCCTGTGTCTGTACACATTGGACAAGAGGAAATTATTGTCATGGGTAAGAGTTTAACGTTATTGACCTGTAAGATGGCTTTTAAAAAATATATGCAACATGGCTGGAATGCCAATTGGAAGTGGAGAAGCATTTAGGGAAGATGAATCGGCTGGATGAATAGACATGGAGCAGAGCGAGCCTCTTCAATCGGTCCGCTTTGGAGTGTCTGGGAGTCAGCTAATGCTGTAACCTGCTAAGGAAGTCACCGTGAATGTGATTAATAACGTGGTGGTGGGAGGCTCTAGGGTTATTGTGCTGTGTAGGGTTTTGGTGTCAGGGAGGAGGTAACTGTTCCAAGAGTCACTGACAATTTTGGTTAACAAGTGATACAAATGGAACAGGTCACTCTGCTGTTCTTTGGAGCCCTCCCTCGCCCCATAGCCACTCAACTCCGCAAATTCTGATTCATTACCATTTGCTCCCCTTTTGTTACCTACCTAGCCAGTGACTGTAGCTGGGAAGTGTGTGGTGGCAGGGACCATTCAAAAAAGGCTTATTGTCCCTGGAGCTCGAGGAGCAAAGCCATTGCTTTTGTTCAGCTGGAAAAGACTGAAACCCACATTGCCTTCTGTCGTCCCACTGCAAACCAGGCTTTTAATTGGCACGTTGGCGTTAGGATTTTAAAAGGTGTGCTATGACAGCTTAGAAGTGAGGCATCACGGGGGCAGAAGTGACTTCACCTCCAGGTTAATCCTGCCTTGAAATTTGTGTGTGTGTGTGTGTGTGTGTGTGTGTGTGTGTGTGTGTGTGTGCCGTGACTGTTCTCGACTCCCCGGAAATGCGTGTGGTTGCTATCAGTGGAAGGCAGACAGGGCTGCTCTTAGATCACAGGACCGCCATTCAGAGGCTACACTAACCTGATGCTAAGATGCATCGATCTCTTTTATTCCCTCCACCCCTCTGACCCCCTGATGGACATTAACAAAGTTGGCACCTAACCACACTTCTCATTCTGCCTCCATTGGTTTCCATCTTGTTAGGGACCCATGAATAAAAATGTCAGTTCGTCAATCCCATTTATGCTCACAAAGTGAACACCTAAGGATGAGACAATTAACACCGAGCAATTCAATGCAACACACATGTATCGAGCCTCTAACTATAAGTGATCAAAAGTGCTGAGTCATTAACAAAATCACTTTTGTGACTTTCGAGACAAGGTCAAGGTGATTCTTGCAGTTAGCCACGTGGGTGTGTGTTTGGTGTGTGTTTACGGCAGGCCAGAAGAGGCTGGGAAGTTCGGTGTTGACAATGTCTAGGTGTGAGAACTGCGTGTCAACTCAGATGAGTGCTAGCCTGCTGTCCTGGACTTGCTTTAAGTCTGGCTGTGGAGTTTCTACAATCTGAATTGACGCAGTGCTGTGATACTGATGACTGTGGAGAATCTTTCTCTACTAAAAAAGTATTGAATGTGTGGAGTCCAGAGCTGGGATGTCTGGTTACTCTATCCCTGTACCTTACTTCACCCAGCCTTCCAGTCCTCAAACATTAAGCAACATCATCAACTCTGTTCATGTACGTGTGAGGGAGGAAAAAAATCGTTTTCTCCTTCCCTCCTAGATTCTCCAGCTGGGGATTTGTAAATTAGACTAACAAAAGGAGGATTAGGAAGAGAAAAACATACAGATGTACTCCATATAAGTTTTAGATGACACAGGAGCCTTCAGAAAGAGATGAAGACCTGAAAAAAATGATTAAACCAGAGGGTTTTATACCAGGTTTGATGAAGAGTGGATAATTGTGGGAAAACATAATAGGAGAAAAGAGTATGAGATACACGTAGTAAACTGGGGGAAACTTAGCAAGGTCTTTTCATTGGGATTCCCCTGGGGGTCCCTCCTCCACCTTTGGAGATAGGGATGCTCTTTTCCTCCAGGTATAGACAGGCCACCTGCCATGGGAGGGTCTTATGACCTGCATCAGGGAAGAAGGGGGAGGTCAGAGAATCCTTCCAGCATTTGCCGTTTCTATGCCCTTCAGCTTAAAATCCTCAATATGGCAAGCTGCCATATTTTGGGGTAGTGCGCTCTGAACACCATCAACATACATATATTCTTTAAGAAATTATCTGATTCTTAAATCTCTATACACCTAGGTAACGCAGTCTCCATTTTACAGTAGACTGGTGCATCAATGAAAAGAAATATACTTAATTTTTTTAAAAAGTCCATAAAGAGAATCTTCTGCAAAGCCAAAGCGGTAGGATTAAGCTGTTCTTTTTTTTTTTTTAATTATTCTTATTATCCCAGGATTAAAACCATTTTTCTTCCAAATTTAATTTTGGAAATAGAGGATTCAGAGGTATTCAGTAACATATGGAACCAATATAAGCTGATAAACGTATGCTATTAAAATAATAGCCCTTGTATTAATTGGTGTATCTTCCTGAAAAAGCAGTTTATCAATAGGCACCAAAGGCCTTTTGAACAGTGCACACCTATTGACCTAGTAATTCCCTTCCTAGGAATTTATCAGAGGGAAATGTTTGGACAAATGGACAAAGATGTATGACTGAAAACAATCAGTGTATACTTGTTCATAAATAGGGGCACATTAGGAAACTCTTTTAATGTCCATCAATAGAGGATTGGTTGGATAAACAATGGTATATTCATGCAATACGTTATAATAATTAAGAATGCTGTTATAGAGAAATATATACGTATTATCTTGGAATAATTCACACAGTATGTGATCGAGTGCAAATATCAAGTTAACAAAATATTATCTAAACTATGGCTCTATTGTGGTAGGAAAACATTGGAAATTTGCACATAAAAGGTTAGCAGCAATACTCCTGAACGACCGGTGAGTCAAAGAAGAAATTTTTAAAAATCTTGAAACAAATAAAAGTGAAAACATAACAGGCCAAAATGTATGGAATATAGCAAAAGCAGTTCTAAGAAGGAAGTTTATAGTGATTAACACTTACATTAAGAAAAAAGAGAGATCTCAAACAAACAACCTAACTTCAGACCTCAAGAAACTAGAAAAAGAAGAACAAACTAAGCCCAAACTTATCAGAAGGAAGGGCATAGTAAAGATCAGAGAAGAAATAAATGAAATAAGGAATAGAAAACAATAGAAAAGATCAAGAAATCTAAGAGTTTATTTTTTGAAAAGATAAAATTGACAAATCTTTAGCTAGACTTAAGAAAAAAGAGTGAGGACTCAAGTAAATAAAATTATAAATCGAAGAGGAAACATTACAACTGACACCACAGAAATAGAAAGAATTATAAGCAACTGCTAAGGACAATTTTATGCCAACAAATTGGACAATCTTAAGGAAATAGATAAATTCCTAGAAACATACACCCTACCGAGATTGAATCATGAAGAAATAGAAAATCTACTGATTCAGTCTTCTATTCAAGAATCAAAAAAATTTCCAGTAAAGAAAAGAAAAGCCCAGGACCAGATACCTTCACCAGTGAATTCTACCAAATATTTAAAGAAGAATTAATACCAATACTTTTCACTCTTCCAAAAAATTAGAGAGAAAGGGACACTCCCAAACTCATTTACAAGGTCAGCATTACCCTGATACCAAAGCCAGATAAGAATACTACAAAAAAAGAAAATTACAGGTCAATATCTCTGAGGAATATACATGCAAAAATTCTCAACACAATACTAGCAAACCAACTTCAACAGCATATTAAAAGGATCATACACTATGAACAAATGGAACTTATCCCTGGGATGCAAGGATGATTCAATATATACAAATCAATATATGTGACCCACCACATTAATAGAATGAAAGATAAAAATCATATGATCATCTCAATAGATGCAGAAAAAGAATTTGAAAAAATTCAACATATTTTCATGATAAAAGCTCTCCATAAATTGAGGATTGAAGGAACATACCTCAACATAATAAAGGCCATATATGACAGGCCCCAGCTAACATCATATTTAATGGTCAAATGTTGAAAGCTTTCCCTCTAAGGTCAGAGACAAGAAAAAGGTACCCACTCTCACCACTACTATTCAACATGGCACTGCAAGCCCTAGCCAAGCAATGAGGCAAGAAAAGAAATAAAAGATATTCAGGTCAGAAAGGAAGAAGTGCAGTTATCTCTGTTTGCAGATGACATAATCTTATACATAGAAACTTCTAAAGGCTCCACCACAAAAACCTGTTAGAACTAATATAATATATTAGTTCTAACCTGTTAGAACTAATATATTTTCAGTAAAGTTGCCAGATACAAAATCAGCATCCAAAATCAGTTGCTTTTTATATACTAAAAATAAACTATTTGAAAAAGAAATAAAACAATCTCATTTACAATAGCATTGAAAACAATAAAATACTTAGGAATAAATTTAACCAAGGAAGTAAAAGACCTATACACTGAAAACTAAGACACTGACAGAAGAAACTGACAAAAACACAAATAGATGGAAAGATATCTCGCGTTCATAGGTCAGAAGAGTTAATATTGTTAAAGAGTCCATACTTCCCTAAGCCATTTATAGATTCAGTGCAACCCCTGTCAAAATTCCAATGGTACTTTTCACAAAAATAGAACAAACAATCCTAAAATTCATATGGAACCACAAAAGACCCTGAATAGCCAAAGCCATCTTGAGAAAGAGCAAAGCTGGAAGCATCACCCTTCCTGATTTCAAACTATGTTACAAAGCTATAGAAATCAAAACAGTGTAGTAGGGCTTCCCTTGTGGCGCAGTGGTTGGGAGTCTGCCTGCCGATGCAGGGGACACGGGTTCATGTCCCAGTCCGGGAGGGTCCCACATGCTGTGGAGCAGCTGGGCCTGTGAGCCATGGCCACTGAGCCTGCGCATCCGGAGCCTGTGCTCCGCAACGGGAGAGGCCACAACAGTGAGAGGCCCGCGTACCGCAAAAAAAACAAAAAAACAAAAAACAAAAGTGTAGTACAGGCATAAAAACAGGTACGTAGACCAATGCAACAGAATCGAGAGTGCACATATGGCCAAGTAATATTTGACAAGGGAGCCAAGAATGCTAAGGGGAAAGAATAGTCTCTTCAATAAATGCTGCTGGGAAAACTGAATATTCACAAACAAAAAAATGAATTTGAATCCCTGAATTACACCATTCACAAAATTAACTCAAAATGGATTAAGGACTTACATGTAAGACCTGAAACCATAAAAGTCCTAGAAGAAAACATAAAGAGAGAGATCCTTGATATTGGTCTTGGTAATGAATCTCTGGATATGACACCAAAAGCACAAGCAACAAAAGCAAAAACCAACAAGTGGGACTTCATCAAATTAAAAAGCAAAAGAAACAATCAACAAAATAAAAACTGAAACCCACCCCCACTCTATCCAAGAAGGGGGCTGGTAAATATTACAATTGGAGTTCACTGGAGTGATGGCTAATTTTATGTGTCAACATGGCTAGACTATGGAGCCCAGTTGTTTGGTGAAATGCCAGTCTATGTGCAGCTGTAAAGGTGTTGTAAAGATATGATTAACATTTAAATCGGTAGACTTTGAATAAAGCAGAGTATCCTTTTCCTAAATGGGACTCATCCAATCAGTTGAAGGCCTTAAGAGAAAAAAACTCAGGTCCCCCGAAAAGGACAGGATTCTGCCTCCAGACCGCCTTCGGAATCAAGACTGCACCTTCTACTCTTGCCAAAATTTCCAGTCTGCCAGCCTGCCCTATAGACTTTGCACTTGCCAGTCCCACACCCTACTGGTTCTGTTTCTCTAATATGCCAGGGTAATGCAAAGGTCATTTGCATAAGAAATTCGGATGCCCTGGGGACAGCATCTTGGTGACTGAGATACGGCACGAGTTGCATTGGCTGGTAGAAGAG
>NW_006788168.1:3528192-3543021 GCF_000442215.2 Lipotes vexillifer
AAGAGCGGTACACCCTGCTCCACCCACAAGTGCTCCGTCCATTTGAGGAGAGACCAGCGGCTAATGCCAACTGGCTTTCAACAAAAAGACTGTGGTGCCAGTAAGGCCTGTGGTTTCTTCCCTGAGCATGTGGACCAAGGGACATCCTCGATATGCCTTCTCTGCATGGCTGCCACACAACAACCCTTGGGGGAAGGACATGGAAGCTTTGAAAGTTGGCTTTAGCTGCACCTTTGTGAAAGAAGCAACCCAGAAACACAGTCGGCCTCGTAAGCATTCACCAACCAACAGAACCGGAAGCCTTGTGAGCCGGCAATGATGCTGTTTTTCTTCCCCAGCATCCAGCACCGTGTCCAGCACCTGCTGGGCCCTGAGTTAACTATTGTCGAATAAATGGATGAAAGAATGAATGAATGGGAGCTCTTCAGATTTAAGGGAAGTCAGCATAAGTTCAGAAATGAAAATCCAGCTTCAGAGGCTGTCAGGTAATGCTGTGCCAGGATACAGGTCCAGCGGCTTTAATTAGCACTTGCCGTTTCCTTCCCAGCCTTGTACAGCGGACTGCTCCGGTCATATTGTCTTCACCTCATCACTGTATCACAGATGGTCCCTGGAATCAACCCATCCAGGTTACTCTCTATATAAACCACAAGTAAAGCAGTTAAGGGAAAAAATGATCTGTGCAATAGCAGACGGTTCTACGATTCAGTCTCATTTTGTTAAGAAGCCACGCAGAGGAATCCATAAAAGTTGAGGAGAAAATTGAAGCAGATGCGATGAATACTGTTTTTGTGTGTGTTCTTAAGTAAGGTAATTTAAGAGATGGCAATCGGCAAAGGGGAAATATACATTTTCAATGGATTCTCCAATAAGCAAAAGCAAACAAGAGACAAACACCAGTGTGTGTTTGTTCCTCTCCTTTCCTGCCTGGTGTCTTCCCAATCCACTGTTGGCAAAAAGCCCCTGGGCTTTAAAAACAACATCCAAATCTGACATTGCCGCATTTTGGGGGGGAAAGGCAGTTTCCTTTATGCATCTCCTAGCTGCGACCCTATGTTTCTCTTCGCCTTTGACCTTCCTTTCATTTCTCTTTTTACACTATATTTCTTCTATTTCTTTTCCTCCCACTCAAGTGTTATAAGATCCTGTGGCTAATTATGCCCAGATTTTCTAAAATAGAATTGAGGACATAGTCTGGAGAGTCCAGACTTCAGCATTTGGCTTCTTTCTTCAGCAAGTAGAGGGCCCGATGGGGTTAGAGTGCAAGAGATTTATTGGGGTGACAACATGGAAGGTAAAGGGGGAGGGCAGGAGCGAGTAGGGAGAGCCTTCAGACTACAGGTCTGATGCTTGTAAAAGAAGAGAGTCAGGGTTCTCCAGAGAAACAGAACAAATAGGAGAGCTATATATTATACATATCTCCTTTATATATTTTTTAATATATATTTATATTTGTATATATATATAAAGAGATTTATTTTTAAGGCATTGATTCATGTGATTTGGGGGGGGGGGGGGTTGACAAGTCTGAAATCTGTAGGACAGGCCGGCAAGCTGGAAACTCTAGGAGGAGTTGATGCTGCAGCCTTGAGGCAGAATTCCTTCTTTTCCAGGAAACCTCAGTTTTTTCTCTGAAGGCACTCAACTGATTGGATGAGACCCAAACCACGTTGTGGAAGTTCATCTCCTTTACTTAAAATCATCTCATTAGAGACCGTTAGCCACATGTACCAAGTACCTTCACATGACCACCTAAAGGAAGGGAGATTGGGTAGGAAGAGTCTCCATGTAAAGGCAGCTCTGAGAAAGCCTCAGCTGGCCCAGCGGGGAGCTCTGGGGCAGGGTTCACATTAGGCAAAAGCCCTAGACCCTCACCACTGGCTGGAAGGTGCCCAAGAAGAGGCTCAGCGCTGACACTGGCAGGTGCAAAGTTTCTGCAGCTGGAGGTTGCATCCAAGGATGACTGCATCCTTGACCAGGGAAGAGAAAGGGATCTGGACCATACAGTCCTTGTACACCCCCATCTTCCATCCTCTTCTCATACCTTATTCTGACACCGAATTTCTCCCTTTCTTGTTGTCCGTGAAACAGCATTGACCATCATGGCCTTGTCTCCTTCCCCCCCTTAATTCTATTCCCCTGTTTCTTCTAGTTCTTCCCTCCTTTTCCACACTCTTCATTTTTTTCACCAATTCTCCCCCAGCTTCCCTTTGTCATTTACAAAGTCTGCTGTGCCACCTCCCTTTCCTGACCTTTCAAGAGCAGCGGGTTTGTGGGAGTCCCGAGCCCGCTGGTGTGTGATGGGGGAAGCTTCTCAGCGCCCCTCCCTCGCCGTGGGGAAGCGGGGCAGGCTGGCACCAACCCAAATGCATGCTTAAATAATGGGCACACCAGTGCCAGAAAATTAAAACCCAGCATGGAATTGCTGAATTCACAATTTTCTTGTCACTGATTGCCTGGTGGCTCTGCATATTGAGAAGATCTTCACAGCTTCTTCCATTTTCCATGCCTTGGTTAACGTGCAGATAATTCTAGTGGTAAACTTTTTATTCCCCTTTCAACGTATTCATCCTTTCCTCCCCACCAAACCAGGCAAAACAGAGAAAAATTAATACACAATTGTCATGAACGTGCTCTGTATTTCACCTCCTCTCATCGTTCATCTTTAATAGGATAATATTTCATAACTGAAAGGTCAAACAAACCGTCTGCCCATTTTGCAGATGAGGAAAGTAACTTGTTAGAGGTCACCCAGGGAAGTTGTGGGAAAGAGCCGAAGAGAGTTCCTGGCCTCAGCTCAGTGTGTGTTCATAACTCCCTCTGAGTTAAACGGAGAGGCAGGCAGGAGAGATGCCATTCTTCCCCATTCACAGATAAGGAAACTGAGTCTCAGCCCTTCCCAGGGAGGAAAGGGCATAACTAGGTCTCCGGACCCATTTGTTTCTATTTTTGACACACGATGCTGGCTTTTACTAAGTTGCAGGGTAATTTGTTTCCCTTGTTAGAATTAGAGGTGGAGCCTGACGATGCACACGTGGAAATACAGTACCTGTGGAATCTTTCTATGATGGAATAATGATAGATACGGAATAACATCTATTGTGTGTCCAGTGCTTCACTGATTTCAGAATCACCTCTTATTTGTTATTCCAGTGAGTCAACACAATCGCTCCAGGAAATAGTGAGGCCATGTTTCAATAGCCCGATGTTTATGGTTGGGGAAACAAAGGCTGAGAAAGTACATGATTTGCCCAAATCACATATTAAGTGAGGAAACCAGGACTTGACACCTGGATCTTCTGACATCCTGTGCTCTTTATACCCCTCATCTTTCAGCTCGCTTGTGGGTGCGGAGGTTTCTCATGGAACAGTCACACGTGCAAGCCTGAAGTGACATTAGAGCCGGCTTCATACTCAGTCACTTCCTTGCATCCTTAATGCCATTGTCATTCCTACTTCAATCAGCACGACAGCTTCCTAACTCGTCTCCCTGCCTCCACCCTTGCTGCCCTCCAACTCACGTTCCACACCGTCATCTACTGCAGCAGGGGAGACCTTTCTAAAGCAATTGTCCCTGCATCCTCAAATGTGCATATATTTATAAATGACAGGCACATACTATTGCTACCATATTAAGCGCATGTGTAAACAGCATACAGAACGAGAAAAATTTTAAGGGCGCAATTTTAAACAATGTGATTAAAGGATCTAATATTTTCTTCTTCTTATTCTGCTTTGGAGAAATTACTCAAAAGTGCAAGTCTGATCCTTCCCTTGCTAAAAACTGACATGGACCCAAGATGAAAATCCCAGCTGAGTATGGTTTATGAGGCTCTTCCTGATGTGATGCTGCCTGTCTCGCAATCCTCATTTCTTGTTATTCCTCACCTTGAATTCCACACTCCAAGCGAATAAACGACTCCCGATTTTCTTGCCCCTGCTCATCTCCCTGTGGGCTTCACCCTCTGCTGTTGTTTCTGGCCAGAACGCGATTATCCTCCCTGTACCTTCTCTCTTTTCTTCTCCTTTGTTGCCAGTTAATACCTACTGGTACCTCGAGTCTCAAATTCAGCTTAACTTCTAGTGGAAGGCTGTCTGTCATCCTCTGAGAGCGGTCAGGTGCTTCTGGGTACCTTGTAACAGCACTCAGCACACAGAAAAGTCATCTTCATTTTCAACTGTCCTCATTCCCCAGTAGATCATCAGCTCCTTGAGGGCAAAGAGTAGGGTTTGTCAATCTTCACTCTCCGGTGCCATCCAAGCGCCATGTGCCCACAGCTGTTTGTTAAGGGATTCCATGAATATCTGCTCTCAGCCCAAGGGTCTCTGTTTAGTGGAAACAGAGCATGCAACCACTTTACCAATCACCCAGTTCTCGAGGGGTGTAATATTTTTGACACCTTTATTCTTTTAAACCACCCAGCAGGGAAACTTTGCCTTGTCTGGGAATAAAAGTGAGGACGCTCCACGCCCCGTGGCTTTTCCGTTTACTCTCAGGCAGTGGAAAAAATCACGCGTTCCTTTGAAATCTCAGCCATGTCTCCGTTAATTTAGTAACAGATGGTGTGCAGCCCAGTGCACCGAGCAACTTCCGTATTCACGGTAAGATTGCAGGACAGGAGAAGACTGCAGGGTCCTCGTAGAGTCCCTGCCTGAGTCTGAACATGAAACTGACAGGTTAACAGCAGAAATGCGAGCAAATTTATTTACTGTAAGTTTTACATGACACAGAGCCTTCATGAGGAAATGAAGCCCTGAAGAAACAGCCCTGAGTATTGTTCTAGTTTTGATGAAGAGTAGACAGTCGTGGAGGAATAAGATAGGTTAAAGAGTACGAGGTAAGGGCAGTGAACTGGGGGAGACTTGGCCAGGCCTGGGTGTTCAGACTTTTCTCGGAGTCCCTTTGTCTTCGGAGATAAGGATGCGCCTCTCCTCCAGGTACGGGCAGGGCTCCTCTCACCTGAGAGCTTTATGACCTATTTCACGGGAGAAGGGCGGGGAAAGGTCACAGTGACCTTCCCACTACTGCTGGTTTCTCAGACTGCTTCAGCTGGAAATATCCACTATGCCAAGGTGCCACATTTGGGGTTAGTGCATCCTGAACCCCACTGAGATACTACACCTCCTTCTCCAGCAACTGTACTGCCTTTCTTTGGGGGAGAGGGTATGGCTCTCACCTTTTCTGGTCAACCTTCCCACCATCCACTGGCTGCAGTCTCTACCCTTTGGGGTAGAAAGGAAAGGAAACAGAGATAGTAAAGTTCTTAATTGAATGACACTGTCGTACGATGGCGGCGTGATCTCTGGACCGTACAGACGTTTCAAGTTGACCTTTTCTTGTGCGCTCTTATGTGATCTCTCTTCTCGACTCTTAAATGCTTGCAGGATGCCATCTACAACAACCCCAGACCAACAGTACCAAACTGGGCTGCATTTCGGGTCCCTAGGATTCAGGCAGCTTTGCCTGCCATTGCGGGGAGTGCCATGACTCAGCCCTCCTTCTGGTGACCACAGGTCACTGAAGCTCTTCCCAGGGATGAATCTGGTATAAATCCTCCATGAGTTCCTAGTTGCAGAAGATATGTGTCCGGCTCTCTAGTGGTTTATTGAAGCTCCTCTCTCAAATATGAAGGAAGAATCAGATGTCTAGTTAGAAGCTCCAGTTAGAGAGAGGGGTGGTCCTAAGAGGGAGGCACTAATGTAAGGTTGCAGCTTTGACTCTCTAGCTGCTCCATAGATAAGAGATACACTGAGTCCTGGACTTGCCCACGTGCTGGGGACAAAGAGGTGAAACACAAGAATCGGGGTCCCCAGGGGCTCCCCATACCGGGCATGGCACAGGTATCTTTAGCACCTCTTCCTACCCTGTGATTGTGTGCAATCCCATGAAAAGGAAAAGATTATAACAGGACAGCCTAAGTCCTAAGTCTGATCGCCCTTTCTTGATTGCTGAAAACACTGGGTTAGAAACTTAAGAAAGGTAAATGGAGGCCTTGTCTACCAGGTCTTCTCTGGAATGGGTCGTTCCAAATTGCAGAGAATTCTTCTAAATTTCCAACTCGAGGACTGACGTGAACAAGCTGTGAGCCTGGCTGATGCACATCCCATTCATCAACGCTACATCTCTTGCTTATTTAAAAGGTGCAATTGTCCATAGTGATCAGATTGACTTTTAAAAATTCAGTTAATGAATTTTCAAAATACACTGTCATCTTAAATGGACTGATTTGTCCCCCTAATGCTGGCATTTATTACCCCATTCTTAAGAATATGTGGCAAGATAGCAATTTTTTGTGGAACCCTTCTAAGGCAAAGATAGCAACATGAGACTTCCTGCAGCCTTTTAGAGTAGAGAAAAAAATTTTAGGGGCATTGCTTAATCGGAAGTTTTAAAAAACCCAAATGAAGTCATAAAATGCACGCGTGTCTCTGAAAATATGTTCATGAGACTATTATAAAAAGACCCGACTGAAAAATACAGTCTAGAAGTGGGAAGATGAAGGCATTTTCTCCTTGAAAGCAGCAGAGGGTTCTTTGTGTCTCAATTTAATGGAATTCTAATATGAAAAACATCCAGTGATCCATTTAAATAACAATGCCAGGTCTGACTCAAAAATTCACAATCAGCACTTAGAGCTGAAAACTTAGCACAGGTAGGACGCCTTCAGCCCACACTATTGAGTCAACAAGTCACAAAGAGAGAAGGCCCAAGGTACAAGGCACGGCAAAAACGCGTCGCTGTGCTTTCTAGACACAAGTGTAAAAGTCATGGCTTCGATAGTAATTTGAATTTTTATTCCTGAAGGAAATGTCATGGAGCTCGAAATGCAATTCTTTTGTTTTCTTTGAGGGGAAGAGGTGTGTGGATGTGTGTGTGTGTCTAAAACTAAACGGCATTTGAGGGCTTAAGTGTTTGAGTCCACGAAAGTGAACAGACCATATGGTCTATTGTAGGATTAGTAATTACAGACTTATTAAAAATACATGTTAATTTTATTCACTGACACTCCATGATAACGGCTTCCTCAGGATCTAATCCATTCTCCCCATTATACTCAGCTATTTTCTTGTGCAGAAACCTCTTGTCCTGAACAAATGGCATAAGTAAGATTCGAGCTGACCCAGTCCCACCCCAAAAGATGAAATCACTACTTTTCAGTGATGTAGACAATTTAAGGTTATTTTCTCTGTTGCCCTTTACATTCTCGCTTCAAGCCACAGGCAGATAAAGCAGAAAAGAGGTTTCTACTCCCCTCAAACTGTCAATCTGAAAGGAAAAAAAATATGGAAAAATGATAATTTTATAGGAGGTAAGACAGAAATTTCCTGAGTTACCTCCTTAAAGAGTATAGTACTCACTTAGGTTAGCAACCCCAGAGTAAATCACTGATGCCTGAAAATGGGTTGTAAATTTTATCGCCATCTAGTTTGGGGAAACTAGCCCTGACATTTCTCCCAGCTGTTACGACTAAGTTACTTATCAATACTTCTCAAACTTTAATATGCTTATGAATCACCAGGGAATCTTGTAAAATACAGATGCTGATGCAGTAGGTGTGGATGGGGCCTGAGATTCTGCATTTCTAATAAACTCCCTGGCGATGCTGATGCGACTGTCCTGGGCACCATCCTTTGAGGAGCAAGGACTTGGCTGACTGACAAGATGCTCTGGTACTGGTCCATACATACTCAAGCTTGATGATGGACCAAGTGTCTGTATTAGTAGATTATTCGTTGAATATAGATTATAACCCAGGCCTTAATTCAGAATATTAAACTTTATTTTCTTAGACGTTCTTTCTTTAACCACTGAAGTTTCTTTAGAGTTGGTCCATCCTACCAGAAGATCCTGATCATCCATGGGGTACCATTCTAGAATATAATTACAGAATACATTTCTCTCTCTTATAACCTAGGCCTGCTAGTCATTAATTTGAGGTCAGTAAATCACCAAAGCTTTGTTGCTTATGAGTCTATATAATTCAAATCAAAGTCATATGTTTTCTCATGGAAATATATTTATTATTTTTGAGGATTACAGATGTTATGTGTTCCCTGTAAAACAATCAAACAATTAAGAAATAATCTAATGTGTATTCCAAAGGCCATTTAAATTGGTCTCCCAGCAAAATATAACACACCATGGACATCTGAATAGTTGAACCATCAAATACGAATTCCTGGGATGCCGAGGGTAGTCACACGCCATTAGGCTAATAATAGCAATAGGTACCAGGCATTGAGTGTCTGCTTTGGTGAACACCCCACTGTGTGCTCTGGCTGTATCACATACTTCACATTTGCAATGGTCAGCGTTCCTCGATTCAAACAAAAGATACCAGCTTATTAACCGTGAGCAGAAAAGGAAAGTACGGAAACAGTGTCAGAAGTTCACGGAATAGAAGGCTAGAGAACTGAGCTCCGAAAACTCTGAAAATGGGCAGAAATCAAGGAAGGCTGAGCAGTGGGGACACAGTGTGGATCTTGCCACAGGATCCCTCTGGCTAGGACCTTGCCGTTGTCAAACTCTGGACCCATGATGCAGCCACCAGGAGTGACTTTGCCACTGTCCCCAGAATACTGAAAGGCTCAGTTTGCCCATGGGGCCAGAATCCTGCCTCCCCATCAGGACTCACACAATGAAGGATTACTCCAGGGTCATCACAAAACAAAACAGAGTCCACTGCTTTTCATTATCTTGTTTAATCCTCACAACAAATTGGTGACGGGGTTTAGGACACGCTACCCCCTGATATGGCACCTCGGCATACTGAATACTTTAAGCTGAAGGATTTGGGAAATGGCATGTGCAGGAGGGACTTTCTGACTTTCCCCTGAAGCAGGTCATAAAACCCTCATGTGAGGAGTGCCCTCCTTATACCAGAGGAGAGAAGCGTCCTTGTCTCCTAAGACGAAGGGACACAGAGAGGGACACATAGGCTTTGCTAAGTTGCCCCCAGTCTGTTGGACTTACCTTGTACTCTCTGTCCTATCACGACTGTCCACTCTTCATCAAACTTAGGATAAAAGCACCCAGGTTCAACCGTTTCTTCCAGGCTTCATTTCCTTATGAAGGACCCCACGTGGTGTAAAACTTATATTAAACATGGCTGCTTTTCTCTTGTTAATGCTGCAGGTGTCCCTACATGGCAGAAGCTGATGTGACTGTTGCCATTTTCAAGAGGAGGATCCTGAGTCCTAGAGGTGAAGCAATTTACCCAAGAAGCAAAGGTCCTGCCACTTAAGCCCAGCACCCTCTTACCCCGAAACCACGCTCCCTGTCCCCTGCCCTTTGACTTCACGCCTCACCCTGAGGTGTAGGAAGTCACATACCATTCATCTGTGTATCTTTTGGATCAGAATCTTACTAGTTTTCTAAGCGGGAGCGGAAGAGAGACCAAAACAAAACAAAAATAAAGGAGTTGATTTTTTCCCCTCCATTTGCTATCAATCTCTTCATCTCTGAGAGAAGCTGGGGGAGAGAATCAAAGGTACGACAGAACCTGTTCACCGTCTCTTCCTTTGCTTCTTCCCCTGACGCCTCTTAGCACAGCACGGCATTGCTCATTTCACGCTGAGAATTTAGGTAACGGGGCCCTCCTCCTCGGACTCATCTCCAGTGGAGATCTTCCTTCCTTCCCCACCTGTGGATGTTCACCGTCACTTTCCCCAATAAAGTATACTCACAGGCGAAAGTTCTCAAAACCTGAAAACTGTCCCTCTGCCATGCTAGGCTGCAGGATGGTAATGCGAACCTTCGGGCAGGGGCCATGGCTCTAGAGAACGAGGCTTATTGTTCTAATGGAACTTCTGGCCCAGGCTTTACCTGGAGCTAAAGCTTTGTCTTAAGAAGGTCACAAAACCAAGACAGAGGGTGCTGGTGATCATCTGAAATCCATGGCTCTGGGCCAGCTAGGGCACTGCATCAAGATGCCTTAGTGAGGTTAGAAAAAAGAGAAATACTTAGTGTATTTCCTGAAGTCTGGAAATTAAATTTTCCCCCCATTTTTTTCAGAGTGGTCTAGATTTCACTTCCTCCCCCAGCCCTATTCCCATTTTGGTAGGAAAAACAATGCTTAGATCAGCAGAAAAGATTAATACATCAGCAATTCTGTTATTGTATGTATTGATTCTCAAGGGGCCAGAAAAGAACTCAAAGGTGAGTGTAAGTAGAAAATACATGTAGGCAATATTCCATCAGCTGTATTTATGAGCCACTTAGAGCATCCCAGGAGGGTTGCAGTTTAAAATCTATCAAAGCTTTGGGTCTTTTCTGTTCTTCCCAAGGAGATGCCAACAACCGTTCATTCTGCAAGTTTCTCTAAGATCTCAATGCTTCCCATGAATGGTACCTAGAAGGAAAATAGTGATTGTCTTGCCAATAAATGAGAAATGCTGGGGGCTGAGGGAGAGAAAAAGCCTTCTGTGTTTCAGTTTTTCATTTCGCACCCATCATCTGAATGCACGAAATGTGCATGATCTGGCCTGTGATATAGCCAGTTACCTCTTGTTTTCATATAGTGAGTCTTATCATGATTCATGGGTATGCTACATTTTAAGGACCAAAATATTGAACCCAATTTTCCTTTTTTCTGATTTCCTCATTGTTTAGAATAGTCTCTAATCTCAAATATGTCTCAAGAAATAAATTTTCTGCATGATGCACGAACCAAGTCAGCCTGCTTAAAGATGAATCCAGGCATTCTCGTGGACTCACTGATGCACTCTTCCAAAAAAAAAACATTCACATAATGTCCCCTCTGTGCCAGATTCTGTTCCAAGGTCCAGGGATAGGGAAACATCCTCTAAAAACCCTCACAGTCCTGAGGAGATGCCAGACAGGTAAACATGATCACAGAACAGTGTGGGAAGTGCTATCATAATAAAAAGAGCTGCCATTTTTTGAGTATTTACTATTCTGGTACTACTTATGTTAAAGCATATTATCTCTAATCCTCCCATTACCCTCCAATAAGTTTTATTTTCCCCTTTATTTAAGGAAATAGACTGAAAGCAAGGCTCAGAGACTTGCCTAAGGTTACACTGCTATAAATATTAGCACTGGGATCCAAACTTGGGGTATGAGGCTCTAAAACTCCCATTCTTTGCATGTTGCCCCTAAGTGCACTAAGAGAGCAAAGACAACTCACTCACCCAGACCTAGTGAGGGTTCCACGAAGCCTTCCCAGAAGAGGTGAGCAGGAGGGGAGATTCTCCCTCCCCAGAGGAGGGAGGAGGTTTCCTTTACGACACCTCCTTCTACCCACCTCCTTAGACAAAGCCTCATCAGAATGTGCCCAGACTCCTGAGCTGTGGGGAAAGGAAGGTGACAATCCCACAATTTTTTGTTTGCTGTAGGAAAAGTAATAACCGGGCCAGGAAGGGAACACACGCAATAATCGAGGGGCAGCTGTAGTCAGTAGAAAAGGTGAAGTGATTCCTGGCCACAGTAGGTCTGAAAGAAGAAATGGCGTCTACCAAGCAGCATCTAGAAACACGTAACTTCAGCCTTGTTACTTTGAACCACTGCGTCTCCTTCCCAAGGCTTCCGCTAACTTACTTCTCCCCTGGATAAAGATGGCTGCTGAGGAATTGGAATTAAATAGAGTAAAATCTTATTGTTTTGAGAAATGGGAGATTGTGAGGCTCATCTGAATTAATCTTTAAAAAAATTTCTTACTCTAGGATTTGTTTAAAGAAATACTGATAATTACGTTACAGTATTTCTTTCTTTTTTTTCTTTTTTGCTATAACTTCAGAAATGAATGGGGTACTAATAAGGAAAATTAGCTAAATGAATCTAGGATTACATTTATACAAACATTGCTTAATAAGTGTAGATCTCATAAACTTACAGATTTAGAAATTACAACCCTTCATTCAAACTTCTTACCCAATAAGATCGTGTCTTAACTAATATAAATTCCAAAATGCTGGGCCCAATTAAGGAAATTTTACTGTATAGCAAATCATGAGGCAGGTTGTTGTAATTCTGTACTTATATTAAGAAAGAGCTCTGAGTAGTAGTATTAAAAAAATGTCCGAAGCCACTCAAAACAGAGGGAGAGATTTAGCATGTATATCTTGTATTGTGTCAGAAGCCCTGTAATTGCCCTGCAACTATTTAGCTTTTTATATACTGGTCACTGAGTGCCTACCATGTGACCAGGTCCCCATAAATATGAGCGCATGACCGAGTCACTAAGGTGCACACGTGCTGGAGGGTATGACATGGCTCTCACACAAATAAATAATGTGTGTGTGTGATAAATCCAACATGCACTCACCATTCCCATCCACCCCTGGAGAGCAAGTTGAGTACTTTGGTAGGTGGATAAACTTTCTACTGGAAGAAAGGTAACAGAGTGGCTTAGAAGTGTCACAGCATCTCTCCAGCATCCAATTTAGAGGAGAAACACCGATGGGAAAATCAGGCTTTTGTAACCAGATGACCTTGCCCTTGGTTTGCAGGGTCTGTGGATCCAAAGCCAATTTTTTGAATTTTCAACTTTGCAAAAATGAAATGTGCCTAATTTAACGGAATGTGCCGGCCAACCTAGTTTGCTTGTTTTTTCTAAAGGTGACGGGAGGGGCCGTGGGTATAACAAGGCGGGCAGGCAGGACCTAGTTCTCTGTCCCCTTTCCCCCGAGCTATTGAAGAGTGTCCTGGAGAGTAATCTGGAAGTCAGCTGAAATTCACACGGTGATGCTGACTTTACTCCCATGTAATCTGTCCCTCCCTCTCAGAGCCCTCCTGCGGATGGTTCACCCTCTCCCTGCCACCAACATGGCCAGGCGTGGTGCCCCATACACCCAGGTGCAGGCCTCTCTTCCCCTTTGATCTGGAACCGGGCTCGCACCTGAGGGCCTGCTGGCTTCCTTCCTGAAGGGAGAGGCCCTGCCTTTGCTGTTTCTCCCACCCCCTCCTTCCATCTGAAGTCTCCTTTTGTGAGGTTCATCTTCCAGTTAAGCCTAAATCATGACAGATGGTGCTGTGGGCTGATTAATCCACACACTGGGCGTGCCTTACAGCACCTGAGGTGTACCTTCACGAGGAAGGGCTCCAGCTTCGGTGGAAACGGCTCATTGGGAACACAGATAAATTGGAATAAAAGGAATACATGAGGTGGGGTATAGGGAGGGGAGAGAAGGGGAGAAAGGAAGTGGGGAGAGAAAGAGAGAGAGAGAGAGCGAGAGAGCGCGCCAATACTCCATATGCTGGAATTTGTTTTTTAAAGTATCTTATTTTAATTGTTACGTGAATTTGTTTAAACCAGTCTCAACCCACAACTTAATAGTAAGGAAAGCCGGAAGATGGAGAAAGAGGACTTTCACATCCCCGCTCCACTGACCACTGCCCGCCCTACCCCCAATTTATTTGTCTGGCGATCTGGACCCACAGAAGGAGGCAAGAGCCTTCATAGAGGGGAAGGGGAGAGAAGGAGTAAATTGACGTGCTCCCTCCAAATTTGGGGGGGGGAGTTTTTCTTACAGTGGACAGGGCTATGCCGCCACCTCAGCCTGAATGGCTTTGAGAAGTTTTCCAGACATCCCATTTTGATGCCAAAAGTCACCAATGATTTTCTCTCTCTGACCTATAAGAGGTGCTCCAAGCAGCAGATAGATAGGCCCATTTCTCCAGATTCCACAAGTCTCACCTCCTACTCCCCTCCCCTCCCCACTACCTTGTCATAGTGTGAGCGCGCACACACACACACACACACACACTTTTCCCTTATGTTTGCAACAAGATTCATTTATTTTTCCAGTGTATAACTTAATTCACCTATTCCTAAAGCAAACACTTATGGAACACCTATCAGTGTCAAATCCTAGGCTGGGCCCTGCCCCCAAGTTGCTAAAACTCTACGAGTGGTAAGACGGAGTTGTCCCTAGCCAAGTCCAGGTTACTCAACCTCTCTAACCTCAGTCTGCTCACCTGTAAAATGGGCATCTGTTATCACATATCTGACAGATCTGACTAGTATGTGTTGCTCTTACTAGTAAATGCGATGGCATGTGAGAAATGCAACATCTTTACGAATGTTAGGTACTATTATTCAATCATTAAGATAATTTCCAGAGGAAACACTTCACGGTTTGAGTTTTCTGGTCAGTCCCTTGAGGTTCAAAGTGGCCTCCTATTTGTGAAAATAACTCTTTCTCCTCTTTAGTCCCATCCCCCTCATCCTTCATCCTCCACATTTGCAACAGACCTCGGTTTAGTCCATGAGACTGAGTTCCCTCCCTCCTCTCCCTCCTCCTTCATCTCTATCCTTGGATTATTATTACAGTATTATTACGATGATTAATCAAAGCCCGAACATCACAGATTGACTGTGCAGAGACCTAGAAGAGCTAAAGAAAGCGGAGGAGATGGAGAAATGGAGAGACAGCAGACAGTCCGAGGAACACGTTATCAGACGGGCAGCCTAGTTATTAGAAGCGAATACCTCTGAGATAAGACTCCTTGAACTTGCTTTGGGACAATCTAGTGACGATAAGAACCCTGAATTACCTCTTCCCTGGCTTTCAGCCAGACCAGCTCTGGGAAGTGTGGTCACACGCTTAACTGACTTGGCATCTGGAAATCAGGCTAAACCTCTTCAATCATGAGAAGCGTTTCCCTCTGCCCACTAAACTATTTGCAAAAGAAAGAAAGAGTGAGAAGAATAAATATTTGAAGATCATAAAATAAATACTGCCATCCTTTTCTGGTTTCCAGCCATTCCAAGACCCTCCTGGTTCCCCCCGCCCCGTCTTACTGATACCTCCCCTTCTCCATCCATAGGGTAGTGATGTGCAAAGTGTTCCTTAGGCCAGGGTTCC
>NW_006788168.1:3543104-3547790 GCF_000442215.2 Lipotes vexillifer
GTCGGAGGTCAGCCCTCCTGCACACAACAAGCCACTGGCATGTGAGGGTGCACCCTCCAGGAAAGGGTACCTTTTACTAACTCACATAAAGGCATACTGCGCTGAGATTAGCCCACTCTTCCTCCTGATTTTGTGGAGAAAGTCTTACAGAAGCCACTTTCTCCTTGCTTATTTCTCGGCATGTTTTAAACCATCTGGATATTCGTCCATTTTTCTCCCTTCCAGGCAGTGTATGTGTATGGATACTCTCCCTTCCACGCAGAGAAAGTGTAGCCATTTGGGTTTACGCTGAAATGAACTTGAACCCCACATCGGCCACTTTCCATCCAAATGAACCTGCATAGATGACATACCTTCCCTGAACTCCACTGTCCCCATCCACAAAATGGACACAGCAATAGCTGTTCTTGAAGGATTGTTTAAGGATTAGATACTGTATAATATGTACAGTTGGCACAGAATGAGTATAGCCATTGACAATCAACAAATCACCAGGAAGAGAAAAATGACTTTCTTGAAGTTTCTAGGAAAAAAAAATTTTTGTGCCTGGCCCCTATCTTAAATAAACTGTACCAACTTGAGTAGATTTTCAAATACTGTTCTTTCATCTCACGTGAAAATAACCTGGTTATACAAAAATGCATATTTAGCAAACAAAAATATGTTGCATCTACTTTCTATTCTCTCTTAATAATGCAAGCAGTTCTGCTACATTGAAAGAAGGATTCAATTTGCAGTTTCTTGATTTGTTGGTTGCTTTTCAAAGGAAATATATAGCTCATAATTAAGTATACCTCTAGATTTGGGGTGTGTGCCTATCTCTTACAGAAGTGAACATTACTAACCATGACAAAGATAAAGCATCTGCAAATGACAAATGACTCAGGTGCAGAAACAAAAACAACTGATTAAGCCATATGTCACCAGGAGAACCTAAGGCTTAGGGATGAGAAAAACATGCCAACAGCTCACATTTTCAAAATGGGCCTCAGGATTCATTCACTTAGACAGTGGATTGAAGTGGAAGACTCGGTTAAATTGGTGAAATATTAGAGCTGACAAGGACATAGTGATCACGTGGCCTGACCCCCTGGTTGGACAGATGGAGAAACTGAGGCCCAGGGAGTCACACAGCTTACTTAGGTTGCGATGCTAGTGCCACGACCCAGGTTTCTGGCCACTACAGAAACCTCTATTTTACCTACTGGTATTTTCCTAAGAAATACACATGATTCTGATGGTTCAGGAGAGGAATTTCAGCTCTAAGTCTTCCTGGCCTGCACTTGTTCAGATTATACCCTATAACCCTAACAGGGGTGGTGATGATGCAATATATCAGGAGAAGACATTACTGGGAGATGGGCTTTCCCTCTGGGTTCCTGGCTCACGTGTCTCCATGCCAGTATGGTGCCTGGCTCACAGTAGGAATTCAATAAGCCCTTACTGAATGAACAGATTTGGAGTGTGCACTTTCAAATCTTATTAGTTTAAAAAAGACAATGATGGGGAATTCCCTGGTGGTCCACTGGTTAGGACTTGGTGCTTTCACTGATGGGGCCCGGGTTCAGTCCCTGGTCAGGGAACTAAGATCCCACAAGCCACGCGGCGCGGCCGGAAAAAAAAAAAAAAAAAAGATGATCATTGTGACCTTTTGCCAATTAGCAACGAAAGAGAACAAAGAAGGAGGGACAATATACATGAGCAGAGAGATCAGGGGCTCAGGAAAAGGCCAGCTCCAATCCTGGTCTTCTTCCACCTACCTGCCCAAGACAATGACCTTTTCTGAACTTAGTTTTTCTCAACTATAAAATGGGATTAAAATGTCTATTTCACAAGGTTTTATGAAGGTTGTACCTGATAATATTTATTAACTGCTTGGTACTGTATCTGGCACAGACTATGAGCTCCATAAATACTCAATGAGACAAGGAGAGAAGAAGATATTGTGGCAATAGGTGTCCTGTTGGGTTTACAAGAATGGTGTTCATAGAGGTGCCCTGTCTTACAGCATCACATTCTGACAAAGAGGGGATGCAACTCCACATCAAAGCAAACCCTGCACATCTGTCCTCAGGCTTAATGAGAAGTGCCCACTCCTCCCAGCTTCTCATCTTGGCCATCCCTTTTCCTTTCTCTTCTCACTTTCATCATGATTTCGTCTGTGGTTTTAAGGGCTCCGTCTGCCTGGGTCTCCTAACACACACCTTACTCACCACCAATCTCAAGAGAACTGAGATAAGGCCCTGGGGTCCAGGGCTGTTCCAGTCCTGGGGGGACAGTCACGGCACTGTCCAGTCTTGACAGAGGAGAGACTCTTCCCCAAGGCTCTCACAGCCACTTGTCTCCACTAGGGAGCCAAGCCAGAAGAGGCTCAGGGCAAAGCCTGCGGTGCAGGGCCCTGCTCAGAGGGCAGGCCCCCTGGGGCAAACCCCCAGGGGCTCGGCACCGTTTCCCAGTGAGACCAGAGTAATGCCCAAGCCACCAACCCCACCACAACCCGTCCCTCCCACCTCCCCAAGCTGCCACCTTCTGCAACTGCCTAAATCATGTCCCTGTTTGGGAGCTTGGGTTTGAAAAAGCAATTTAAAACCAAAGCAGGGGGAGCATTTTGTAGCAATGAGTGAGCCCACAGGAGAGCAGGTCAGAAGAGTTCATACATGTTCAGACGCAAACAGGGCTGGGAAATCCACACACCTTATTCGAGAAACCATAATGCCTCTGTGTTCCCTCCTCTGCTGGGCCTTTTACAAAGCACTTCCACAGACCTAGGCTCATTCACACCTTAAGAAAGTATGAAGTGGAATTCCCCTCTGTTGCCTGGTGGGGAGTTCCCAGCAGAAAAGTGAAGACTTGCCTCCGGCAGGGGAACATCTCAGGAACTAGGGGCCTGCCTGGGTTGCTGATGGCATCCTTGCTGGAAGGATCCACAGCTCCTGACAGAGAAGTATTGGAAACCCCTGTGGGAAGGAGGCCCCGTGAAGCCGGGGCTTCATCATTTCTCAAAACCCACAAAGGAGCCCTGTTTCCAGACATGGGGCTCAAGTGCTGGCTACAGCCGAGCGTGGCCCAGATCCCCAGTGACCCCGGCTTGGTCCCCGAGTCTCTCTGTGACGTGCGCACTTTATGCGACTATTACCCCTAAGCTTTTCTGTGTGGTGATGAGCAGAAGCTACTCTTCCTGTACTTGGTACTTGGACTCATCCTTCCTTCTGAGATCTCTCCCCTCAGCCTCACAATAGCCCTGGCAATAACGAGGTGCCAGCGGGGAAGAGCTACGGTTTAATAAAGCCCAGGCCCGGCGGCCTCCCTCCACCCACACTTAGGGCTCTAGTAAAGCCCCTTCAGCGTTCCAGGGCTGCAGTTCCCACCCCGGCGTTGGAAACGGAAAGGATGCTTTGTTTGTACTTAGGACGAGGTTGCGAGCAGTCGCGGGTTTCAGCCACCCTGCGTGGGGTGGGAAAGGGAGTTGGGTTCCGGTAGCTCGCGACCTAACCAGGTGACAGGACTTCCCAGGAATCATGAAGCTTCTAGAAGTTTCTAGAGTGCCTCCACTCTAGATGCAGGTGGGCTGCATCACTACCTTTAAACACACAGCTAACTTGTTTCTCAGGCTTTCTGTTTGTGTAGAGAAACAATCTTTTCACTCTCCCCTCTGAACGTAGAAGACTGGAAAAGGGCCCCCCTCAGAGGTGTCCCTTTCTCCAAATCCCACCCTTTCACAACACTTTATAGGATGTGAGCCAGGAGCTTTCATCACCCTTGTAGATTTACTCAGTGAGTCACCTGCGCTGCGCTTTTACTGTGTTCTTATAAAGTGTTACTTTTTTAATTGCAAAGTCATTCATGACATTGGTTAAAAATGCAAGCATTCACGAATCGTGTGAATTAGAGACTGAAAGACCCCTATAATCATATCCTCTGGAGATCTGTATGATGGGAGGGGTTTATTTTAATTTTCCATCGTAGTTAGTAGTTACGGGGAAAACAAAAGGATGGCTGGTTGGATGGGAAATCGGCAGGAAACTCACAACAGAATCAGGTAATTCTCCTTAGCACACCAGGCTGAGCCTCTTTTCCTGCAAATGGGGGTGGTTCTGAATTCCGTAACTACTTTCTCCACCTAGATCACACCTGCTTTCGATGGCAGGGCTCCTCGAGTCTTGGCTAGTGGGAAGGAAGGACAGATGGTCAGTGTAGTGTCAGGGTATGTGCTGAAATGGGGGTGCTATGGACAGAACTGCCCCACCCCCAGATTCATATGTTGAAGCCCTAACACTGAGGTGACTATGTTTGGAGATATGGCCTTTATAGAAGGAATTATATAAAGGGCTCCTTTATAGAAGGAGGTCATAAGGGTGGGGCTGTGATCTGATAGGATTGGTGTCCTTATAAGAGACACCAGAGCGAGCGAGCTCTCTCTCCACCATGTGGGCCCCTGGGGAGAAGGCAGCCATCTGCAAGCCAGGAAGCGAGCTCTCACCAGAACCTGACCACACTGGCTCCCCGATCTCCGGCTCCCAGCCTCCAGAACTGTGAGAAAATAAATGTCTGTTGTTTAAGCCACACGGTCCATGGTGTTTCATTATGGCAGCCCAAGCAGACGAAGACAGAGGGAGGGAAAGTACTGCACTCAGCTAGCTGTTTTCCCATCCCAGCCTCTGTCCATTATTGGTATATTCACATTTC
>NW_006788168.1:3548032-3553161 GCF_000442215.2 Lipotes vexillifer
TCCCTACTGCCACCACGGGGACTCTGAAAATGGAATTGGGGGGTAGGAGTGTCCCCTTATAGACCCTCCTCCCAGTGGGACCTTCTGCTTCTTTCTCTGTTGCAGCCCAGGGGCCAGATGGTCCCCATGTACCACTAAACATGCCTATAGTGGGGGAGAGAGCCTCGGGGCACACTCTACACACCTTTGAATCAAACTCACAGTGTGTTTCATGCTCTCAGCTGGCTTAACTCAGATATAAATTCACTCAACAAAGCCTGTGCCCCCGATGGCCTTGGTTGAGAGGTTTAAAAGTTCTTCCGCTCTTGCAAGGCTTGCTCCAAGCCTCAGTTATTGAACTATTAATTATTTAGCCTCTCTTGCTCCTCCTTGACCCTACAGGACCTGCTGGTGGACTCCAGGTTTGCCCCATCAGTGTCAGATCATAGAGACCCTACCACCAGCTCCTGCAACGTGAGGCCCACGTGTAATTCAAAGATGAAACAAACAAAAACCCAGGAGGCGAGTGGAGCTGAAAGGAAGATTTCTAGTTTTTGCTGTCCATCTTTAGCAAACAGATCACCGATACCACCGAGGTGCCTTCCAAGATGCAGGGGTCTTTTCGAAGTGGCCGTGAGTGGGGAGAAGGGAAGGTCAAGGCAACTGAGGGGCAGAGGGGACCCTGAATCTGTGCTTCTCGGGCTTTTCTTTAATGACCCACAATAAATAGTCTTTACGTCACCACCCAGTAGTACGCATGTGCACACACACACACACACACACACACACACACACACATTTGAAACAACTGTTTCACAAAACAATAACTACCTTTATTGCCTGAGATGCACTCTGATATTATCTAGTCTAGTCTAGTCTATTTCACCAAAAATCTTGGCTAGGAATTAAATTGATATGATGGTTAATATTCAGTTTGACTGGGTTAAGGGATGCCCAGAGAGCTGGTAAACATTATTTCTGCGTGTGTCTATGAGGGTATCTCGCATCTGAATGGGTAAACTGGGTACAGCAGATTGCCTCACCAGTTTGCATGGGCATCATCCCACCTGCTGAGGACTCAGAACAAAAGGTGGAGGATGAGCAAATTCCCTCTCTCTGCTTGAGCTGAGACATCAACCTTCTCCTGCCTTTGGACATCAATGCTCTTGGTTTGGGGGTTTCTTGGACCCAGCCTGGAACTTATACCATTGGCTCTCCTGTTTCCCATGCCTCTGGACTCAGACAGAAATACAGGACCGCTTTCTTGGTTCTTCAGCTCGTAGATGGCAGACTGTGGGACTTCTTGGCCTCCATAACCACATGAGCCAATTCCTGGATAAATCAGCTCTTGTAACCAAGCAGGATCCTGCAGGACCTCCCTAGGGACAGACCCCCGTGTTCCCCGCTTCTTGTTTGTAGAAAAGCTTTAGCCTTCTAGGCCTTCCCCAAGTTCCAAAGTGCAAATTTAATCAGACAAGTAAGAACATGCAGAAACAAAGTAAAACAGTTAAGCAAGACAAAATAATAACAGTTTGGCCATAAAACAAATTCAAGGACATTTAGCTCCTCCTCGAGGGCTGTAGATAATGTTCTGAGCCACGTCCTTGAGCTGTTTTGTAGATACTGAAGCCCTCGCCAGGTGGAAGAAATTAACTGCACGCTGCCCACCAGCACGTAGACCCCAGAATGACTGGAGCCAGAAAGCTGATGATTGAGATTCCCCAAACATCACCCTGTTACCTCACCATCAACTGAACAGAGAGCTGTGCCGAGCAGGTCGGGCTCCCTGCCACACACCCCCCTAACCTTCCCTCTAAAACCCCTTCCCTGAAAAGCCATTGGGGAGTTTGGGTCTTTTGAGCATGAGTTGCCTGTTCTTCTTGCTTGGCACCTTTGCAGTAAAGGCTGTGCTTTTTCCCTCACAACAGTCTGGTGTCAGGAGATTGGCTTTACTGCACGAGGGGGCGGGCAGACCCGGGTCTGGTTTGGCAACACTCTTCCATGTGTCTGTATGTATATCCTGTTGGTTCTATCTCTCCAGAGAACCCTGACTAATCCAGTTGATTTCATTCAAAGCGCAATTTGTCAGCATTTGCAAGGACCTGAAGAGGGACCAGTGTTTACGTTTTGGACATACTTTGGTCAGGGGGAGCACAGCGGAGTGGTTTAGACTAGAGCCCCGTGTTCAGAGTCCAGCGGGGCCTTCGAGTGCAAGTCTCAGCTTTGCCCTTTAACCAGCTGCACGGACTTGGATGGGTCCTCTGACATCTGTGTGTGCCATGGGGGCAACGATACTTGCCTCACAAGGTCGTCACGGGACTTTTGAAAGATGAAATGCTTAGCGCAGTTCCCCACAAACAGTAAACTCCTAAAGAAATGTTTATTGTTATTAACGGGCAAACACCCAATCAGTCATTCAGGCATTTGTCGTGTGCTTTACCCTGGAGGTTCTGAGCCCTGCCCTGCCTGCTTCTGCTGGAAGCCGATCAGTCCTGTGCAGGGCTAGGCAGTGAAGTATGTCTCCGTGATGTGGGCACAGGGATGTTTATTAATAATAAGAAATGGAGCATCATTCATTTCAGCTGCTAAGCATGGTCATCCAAAACAGACTCGTGAGCAACGTGGGTCTTAAACCCTGGTCGCTACTCTGCCACTTTGTGTCATTTTCCAGCAATACCATCTTGTCTGGAATGGCCATCGGGGGGCTGCATTCTAATCTCTCTCAGATGCTGATGTGTTATGTGAGCTCACGCCAGGCATTCCGTTTTTCTGCGTCAGTTCTTGTAATAATGGGAATAATAATACCTGCCCACCCTGCCTATGTCACAGGCAGGTTGAGAGGCGTGAGTATATTTACAGAAAGAGGCTTTGAACCCCTCACAGAGGAGCATATTCTCAATACAAAGGTTTTACTATTTATTGCTACTGTCTATCTTTCCTGGGTGTTCCATTGTGAAGATTTGTGGTTGGCACTTCATCTTTTTCTCCTTCCTTTTAAAGGATAAAATTCATTTCTAACTACCTTTTGAAAGCCAATTTATGCTTTGGCTATTCAATTAATAGGAGTGCTGAAAACCAGCTTCCCAATCAAAGCTCTTTTGAGTAATTCAGTGACCGATATTAAAAGAGGACGGCTGCTGCCTGACACAGTTTACTTTCTACATTGTGGGGAAAACACGAGCTGCCCTTCCACCCAGACGGATGCCTGGGCCCTGCTCGCTCCCTCATTCAGAGCCCTACCAGCCCCAAAGACGGCTGCACAGTTTGTGCATAAACATCAGAGCCCAGCCCCGGGTACCCCGAACCCTGTGTCCTGCCTGGGGCTGAAGCCACAGACCCCAAGGAAGGGACATTTTTTTCTAACTGGCCCACCCAGTGGGGTGACTTTTTCAAATTTGCACAAGGTTCGCTGTGTAGACTAGCTGAGGCCCTTCTCCTAAGTGCAAGCCTTTGGGAAAATACAAGGCCAGGCAGTGTCCCTGCACAGACTCCACGGGGCACGGTCGCAAGTCCCTGGCAGATACCTGGCTGGAGCTGACCCTTTGGACTGTAGAGTTCTCCTGCCCGCAGGTGCCCCAGCCCCCATGGAAAGAGGGCTGAGCTGCCGTCCTCTTTGTCTTTCGGTAGGGCAGGGCCTGCAGTGGTTAAGGCCGTGGCCTCGGGTAGGGAGGCCACCTGAGTGTGCATCCCAGGGCACTTTGGTGTTCTCTTCTCAAAGCCTGTTGTATAGATTAAACGGGAGGTGTGTGTACATTACCTGCCACGTGACTGCAGTGCTCAAAAAGTGCTGACCATCACTCCCTTTTCCCTCTGCTACCCCTTGTTCATCTTTCACCCTTTCCACTCCAGCCCTGTTGCCCCTTTTCTGGCTTTTCCTCCTTCTGTTATTCCTCCTCTTCTCTCCTTCCCACACCCAGGCTTCTGCAAAGTTCACATAGACTCCAGCTGTGCCCCGCATCTGTAATTATCCTCACATCAATATTCTAATATGCTTCCTCCTCCCTTAGTTTTCTGGCTTTATTTTTGGTTACCAACTTCCTCCAGTTTTAAGGGCATGATGAGTGAAAGTAGACAGATGATGTTTTTATTCTAGGTGCTTTAAAGGCAAAGGTTCTTGTGTATTCAGTGTATTCTCCCCAAATGAGGCTGGAGGTCTCCAAAGCCATATGTATGATGATGCTGGTAACGGTGCCCCCAGGCACTCTCTGGCCACGAGGGCCGCAAATCCGGCTGCGCCATTCTGGAGGCTGGTGGTGAGGTTCTGATAGCACTCACCCGACTTGGAAACAGGAGGGTTAATGCTGGTATTAGGAACGGTCGAAATCTTTGTCTTCAAGATAATAGGATGTTTTGAGGAATATCTAAAAGCCTACCCTTGTAATTGAGTCCGTCCGTGTTAAACATTGTCACAGAAGGTGTCTTATTTTCCAATTGAAATAATTTATCAGCTTTACTGTGACTTCATTCATCAGACTGTAGAGACGGGGAGGGACAATTCAGTCCAACTAACAATAACCAGTTTTATTAAGGACAAATCTGTCATCTATTTCACAGCTGGCTAACCAGCGCCTAGCAGGGTACTGAACACACGATAGCCTCTCCACAAACGCTGGGAGGATAAGTGAATGAATGAATGAATGAATGAGTGAATAACGTGCTCAGTATGGGGCCAAACACCCTTGCTTTACCCAGATGAGGAATCTCAGCGTCCTCTCAAGCCAGTGGTGGAGGCCACGTTAACGCACAGCTACCGTCTGTTATAATAACCGTTACGATCGTGTTTGTGTACTATCTTAAGGGAACTAGAACACGGAACGATAAATTGAGTGCCTGAGTGGGGAGGTGGGAGGGTAGCTAAATATGCCATGTTTTCAGGTCACTCATAAAAATTTTAGCTGGAAGAAAAACATTTTAATTGGGAGGATCAATTATTGATAACACTATTCTCAAAATACAGTTAAAAGCCGGAGAACTAACCATATGCCAAAGCGTGGTGATGGGAAGGCAGAGGCTGCTCCTTGCGTCGCTGGCTGGCTGCCCATCGGCTGTCAGGTCCTCGGGAGCCCTCGGGGACCAACCTCACGACAGGGAGTTCCGCTCTCCTGGACCAGCCGCCCCAGAGTAGAAACACGCTCCGCATCACCTCTTTC
>NW_006788168.1:3553309-3568620 GCF_000442215.2 Lipotes vexillifer
CCAACCTGTGAAAAGGCTTCAAGTACCAGCCTTGTTAACCCAATGGGTATGGCTGGATTTTCTTGGATTCTTTGTAACTCAAAGTACCAGAATCCCCTTGGGGTGCTTAATAAGAACAAAAATTACTGGGCTTCCCCCTAGACCTACTGAATTAGAATCTCCGGAGCCGGGGCCTGGGAATCTGCATTCTTCTAACTCAAGGGCCCTAGATGAGTTTTTTTAGAATTGATCTTATATTTTAGATTTTACAGAAAAACTGAACAGATAGTACTGTTTCCATATAACCCTCTGCACACGGCTTCCACTAGTATTAATACCTTACATTACTATGGCACATTTATTATAATTAATGAACCAGTATTAGAGACATTATTATTAACTAAAGCTCAGAGTTTATTTGGATTTCCTTAGTTTCTACCTATTGTCCTTTTTCTGTTCTAGGATGCCACATTACATTCCCTTTGATGATTTTTTGCTTGTTTTTATTAATTTTTAATTACAAAGAAAATTTGTGAATATCTTCTCTTATTAAAAGTTAAATATTACTGATGAAAAATCCCTTTAGCAACCCCCCGATTCTTTACCCTTCCCCCAGAGGCAAACAATGTCAAAAGCTTAGACCATATCCTTCTGGTCATTGTTCTTTGTATTCATATCCATAGACAGATGTATCAAAGGATAGAGTATTCTTTTGCATTTCTTAAACATAAATTAAATGGTTTTGTTCTGCACATGTCATTCAACTTCTCCCTTTCTTTACTCAGTAATAGTGATTGCTGAAGGTTTTATGTCAATATAACTTCTCCCTTTCTTTACTCAGTAATAGTGATTGCTGAAGGTTTTATGTCAATATAACTTCTCCCTTTCTTTACTCAGTAATAGTGATTGCTGAAGGTTTTATGTCAATATAACTTCTCCCTTTCTTTACTCAGTAATAGTGATTGCTGAAGGTTTTATGTCAATGTAATGAAACCTACCACAAGCTTTTAAACTGAGGTTAAATACCCATAGCATGGATGTGCTATATTTTATTCGTGATCAGTTAACTGATAAACATTTACACTGTTTATACTGTTTTTTTTCTGCTTCACTATTATGAATTTGCAAAGAATATATCCCTGTGCATATTTGTGACTGTTTCTCTCAGGCACTGTATTCATTCGCAGGGGCTGCCGTAACAAAAAACAAAAACGACAACAACAAAAAAACCAAGTGGCTTAAAAAAACTGAACCTATTGTCTCTGGAGGCTAGAAGTCCAAGATCTAGGTCTCAGTAGGACCGTGCTCTGGCTGACGGTGCCAGGGAAGGACCTTTTCCAGGCCTCTCTCCTAGACTCTGGTAGCTCCTCAGCTACCTGACCGCACAGGTTCAACCCCCGCATGGCCTTCTGCCTGTGTGTGTGTCTCAGTGGCTACATTTCTCTTTTATAAGGACACCAGTCATATTGGATTAGGGGTCCACCCTACTCCAGTATGACCTCATCTTAACTAATCATATCCACAATTACCCTATTTTTAAACAAGACTACATTCTGAGGGACTGGGCAGAGGGGTTAGGACTTCAATATACGAATATTAGGTAGACAGGGCAACCCTATCAGTAAAGCACATCTTTGAGCATTCACCAAAATATATGTGCATTTAAATATTTGTCAATTATATATGCGTGTGCTTTTGTATTCATTTGTGCATTATACAGCCTCCTTAGGTCAGCTCCCCAGGAAACAGACACCAAGGCTCTGAGCTGTGCATGCTGGGACGTTACCGGGGAGAGAAGGTGAGCTCAATGCAGTTGCCAGTGAGCACTCAGCTGGTCCCTGGAGTTCAGGGCTGGATGGCCCCTTAGTGCTATTTAGAAATGAGGTAAGGGGCTAGTCTTCTACCCCCAGCTTGACCAGTCATTGGACATAGGCTGACCAGGATGGGCAAAGCAGCTCCCCTGGGCCGAGGGCAATTCCCTAGGAGCCGCTCAGCCATGAGCCTTTGGCAGTCACCCTTCCTGCCAGCTGGGGAACCAGCTAGAAAGGGCATCGAGGCGGTGCTCCATGGCACCCTCCGCAAAAATAGATTCTCAACACGAAATTTAAAAGGATGGTGTACAGTTGCACACAAATAGAAGTTACCGTATCCTCCCTGACACTGAATGAGTCTGGCGTATCCCCTGCGATACACAGAATCCACCTTCTAGACCGCGCTGGGTCATAAAGAATATGCATTTTAAATTTTCATAGAAACTGCCAACGGTCTTCCTAAGTGGCTACACAATGTTATACTCCCATCAGGAGTGTACGATGGTACCCATTTCATTTCCTCGTAGTCTCACCAACACTTGAAATTATCAAACTTCTTAATTTTTACCAATTTTGGGTGTAAGAACATCTCAGCCATCCAATTTTCATTTCCCTGATTCCTAGAAAGGTTGAGAATCTTTCTCTATTACTACATCTTCGTATCTTCTCCCCTCATTCTTTTGAATTCTGTGTCTCTTTTCTTAGTGACTCGTAGGCATTACTTGTATCTTTGAATATTGATGGAGGCATACCTCCATTCATTCTTAAGCACAGCGAAATCTGAAAACCACACTCCTGTCCTTCCCGCTCTAGCTCTCTTCTTATCTTCCTGTGATGCGTTTCGCCATGAGACTTACCGGACAGCTCTGGAATTGTCTACTTGGAACCAGAAGGTTTGGGCTCTCAGTCCCAGTGCTGTCACTCACTAGTTGCGTGCATTTAAGTGGTTAATATGTTCTCTCTGATCCTCAGTTTTCTCATAGGAAAAAATGAGAATAACCTCCCTTCCCAGGATTGTTTTTTTGCGGTATGCGGGCCTCTCACTGTTGTGGCCTCTCCCGTTGCGGAGCACAGGCTCCGGACACGCAGGCTCAACGGCCATGGCTCCCGGGCCCAGCCGCTCCGCGGCATGTGGGATCTTCCCGGACTGGGGCACGAACCCGCGTCCCCTGCATCGGCAGGCGGACCCTCAACCACTGCGCCACCAGGGAAGCTCCCCAGGATTGTTTTGAGGATTTAACAACATTATATATGTGAAATCTTTATTGTTACGGCTTATTTTTTTGGACTTTATAATAAAAATATAAAGGTTTATATAGGTATATTCACTGCCTGGGATTTGTTCATCACTCATTTATTCATTTGCTTATTACTCACTAAAGGGAAATTTATTATTGCTAACCACCTGCTGTGTTGAGCATTGATGGATAATGTGGTTCCCGTCCCGAAGGAGACCAAGGGGGAAAGTAGATTTAAAAAAATGAAGAGTCCACTTACTGAAGATAATGGAGAAACTCTGGATTCTTTCTTCTCATGTTTCAAAGGAAGTACCTTCATCCTTCCCAGACTTGGACTCTGGAGGAAGAGAACTATACATACAAATGCCTTCTACATCGCGAGGAATCAGAACTTGACATTCCCTGAGCCGTGCCTTAGCCCTGGGCAGGGTGACTGCGCCAGAAGAGCCACGTAGGAAAGTCCTGACTCCTGCATGTCCAGCCTCCTTGTTGCAAATATCAACAGTTTAGGCAGCCTGGCCGTCTTGCTAGCTCTCTGCTTCCCCTTTCTGCCAGTGAGTAGGTAAAGAAGGCCACTAGCTGTGCCCAGGCAGCTGGCTACTTAAGGGGACCTGTCATCTGCTCTGCAGGTCCGGCCACATCCTTCTCTCTCTCAAGTGCCCCTGAGTATTTAAGCCATAAGTCAGCTATTTGTGATGAAAGGGAGGACAGATTCAGCCCTGAAAGGAAACCATGTTTTCCAATCGTGCTATTATCAGACAGCCCTGCCTCTTCCATAAGCAGGGGTTTGTCCATCTCTTAATAACGGATTACTTCCCCATTTCTCTGTTGGTCTTGAGTTAGCGCTCCATTGGTTACAAACGCATGGTCTGTTCAAGAAGTGGTGAGAAATTCCATGACACTGAACATTCAATAAGCTTCACTGGGTGAAAGTACTGGAAAGGTAGGATCCAACTCAATCGTGGACACATTTCTATGCCAAACACTGTAGCGGTGGACATCTGAGTGTTTAAAATAGGAGAGTAGCATGCTTAGATTTAATTTTTCAGTAGGTGAAGACAGCATCAGTGGAGTGGAGTGACAGGTAGCAGGAAGCTTCCATTGTCAGCAGATGCTTCTCCCCTCCGCTGGGGTCCTCTTCTCTAGCCCACCACCACCCGCTCTTTATCCTAGCAATCTCAGGGGTATCTGAAATACAGTGCAAATATGCCTGCCAGCTCTCTTGCCAGCATTCTGACTGCAAGGTTAGGGATAGAAATGTGCTTAACATGAAATCACATATAACAAAGGCAAGAAAAGAAGTAAACAAGCTGAATTTGCCTCTGCAGCGTGAGATGCATTTTTCAAATGTCTTTCCCTCCACTCACCGTGGCTGACACAGGGGGCCGTGTTGTTCAGGCATCTCCCACCTAGCCTCTGTCCCACACTTTCTCCAGCTGCACTTTTAAACTCTTTCTTCTCTGCTGAGATTTTAGTTTTTTGTGCTTTCTTTTCCTGGTGGCCTTTTACAATCTTCCATTGACACATAACTCACTGCTTTAAAAAGTAGGTTTTATTATTATTGAGGTATGCTGAGGGCAACAGATCAGGAGATAACTGCCATTGAAAAGACAGACAGTTTGTTATTCACAGTTCCCAAGAAACAGGGTGGGGCAGGAGGGGGCACACGGGGAAGCACCAGTGTCTGTCAGGAGGCAGAGAGAGCAAAGGGGGAAAAGTGGGCAAAGCCTTTATGGTGGTTTTTGTGCGCAGGAATCCATGTTGTGCGCAGGAATGCATGAGGAAGGGAAAACAAGCTTTAGATTGTCTAGTTTGCATGATTTCAGCGGGCTCTGAGGCATAGGGGCTGTCCCCAGTTGCCTAGTACCTGGCTGTCTTAGTTCAGGCTGCTATAAAAGAATTCCATAGACTGGGTGGCTTAAACAACAAACATTTCTTTCTCACAGCTCTGGACGCTGGAGGTCTGAGATGAGGGGTGCCATCACAGCCAGGTGCTGGTGAAAGCAGACTGCAACTTCTCACTGTGTCCTCACCTGACAGGAAGAGAAGCAGCTAGCTCTGTGGCCTCTTTTTATGAGGGCACTCATGCCATTCGTGAGAGCTCTACACACATGACCTAATTACCTCGCAAAAGCCCCTCCAGATACCATCACATTGGGATTAGAATTTCAACATATAAATTTTGGGGGGACACAAACATTTCATCCATTGCACTGGCCATGGGGTGATTAAGGCAGGGGATAGCGGCCCAGAGTGTGATAGAGGCCCATAAAGGAGATGGCTGGGGGTGTGGGGTGTGGCTGGCAGGAAAGTCCTTTACTATCTCTAGGAATTAGCTAGTCCTGGGACGGGCAGGCTCTCCAGGATCAGCATGGCCCCGAGATGTCAATGCATCAGAATAAAACGACAAAATTACTGTACTCTTCTTATGATTACTCCACTCCAATTCTTAACAGAATGGAAAGACTTAAAGGGCAATACTTTTGTTTATTTGACATCATTTCCCTTTATGTGCCATTATCTTTTCTTTTCTCCACTGTTTTTTCCTTTCTTCAATGTTTCCCTTTACTGGTCACAAAGTTCATTCTCTTATAGAGAATCTCTTTTCAACCAACTCATGATCTCCGTCTCTGTGCTGTCTCTTGTATTGACTATCTCATGTATATCTGTTTACGATTGTTTTTAGGGACAATTTTTTGTTTTGGACCATTTTTAAAGTCTTTATTGAATTTGTTGCAATACTGTTTCTGTTTTATGTTTTGGGTTTTTGGCCGCGAGGCATGTGGGACCTTAGCTCCCTGACCGGGGATCGAACCCGCACCCCCTGCACTGGAAGGCAAAGTCTTGACCACTGGGCTGTCAGGGAAGTCCCAGGGACCATTTTTAAACAGATCTGCCTCTCCCCAGATTGAGGGCTGAAGCCATGACTTGTTGATTTTGGTAACTCATCACTCTTCGCAATACCTTACGTGCAGTCAGGGCTCAATCTATGTCTCCAAAAATAAATGTTAAGTGCTATGTCATATGGTATCAGGCCAAGGTTCTTTTTTAACCAACCATTGAGCTTTAACTTTGAAAATAAAATCTTTTGGAAAAACACCTCACTCAAGATTGCACAGCAGGGTGTAGGAGACACTTGTAGAGCCCATGCCTGTTAGAGATTATAGATTGGAGTGACACTAAAGAATGATCATCATGATAGTTTACCGGGGTATGTTAATAGTGTTTGCGTTTTTGAATACACAAATTCTGTCCTCAAGTAGACTCACCTCTACACAAGGCCCCCCCAAAAAATACGTGCATAGAGAAATGATATGCAAAGTTAAACAACACTTTGTTTTTAGCTGGGATTTCAGCCTCTGAACTACAATGCACCTCTAAGGGCTGGTCCAGATCCTGTCTCAGTGAGCTCTACCTAGGATCATAGCAGACAGAGGCCTGCTGTCCTTTGTTCTTTCCCCCAAACATAAGCCTTCAGACTGTATCACTATGAAGAGAAGAAAGGCCAGTTCCAATGTCCAGAGAGAGCCAGAGAGTAAGCTGGAACCCCAGCCAACCCTTGAACTGCGCTGGCCTAGGTCTTCGGCCCCAGGCTTTCTTAAGCCAGCAGGGAGTCTACTCCGGTGGGGGAAGAAAGAGCATCTAAAATCGATAGTAAGAGAGGGATGACGTTAGAGGAGCCGAACAGGGGACAGACCCATATTTTTTTTTTTTTTTTTTTTTGCGGTACGCGGGCCTCTCACTGTTGTGGCCTCTCCCGTTGCAGAGCACAGGCTCCGGACGCGCAGGCTCAGCGGCCATGGCTCACGGGCCCAGCCGCTCCACGGCACGTGGGATCCTCTCGGACCGGGGCACGAACCCGCATCCCCTGCATCGGCAGGCGGACTCTCAACCACTGCGCCACCGGGGAAGCCCCAGACCCATCTTTTAACACGCGACGCCTCCAGCCACTACACCCACCACCATGTCAGCCAATCAAGTGTCACAAAATGTGACCAAAGACAGCAGCACCTCCTTTGGGGGGTGAAGTTCTCTTCACCCCACCCCCAACTCGAGGGAAGCAAGGAAAGAGCCTTGAGCTCTTTTTTCTAGAAGCCAAGGATCCAGTGTTCCAGCTCACCTCACCAAGCCCCACCACGTGGCCTCAGGGTACGAGTTTTCATTTTACTTCTGCCCTAACTTTACCCTGCACTCGGATTACCTCTCTTTGTCATCAGTTCCTCCTGTTGATCAAAACAGGTGACAGCGTTAAGGTTTCCATCTCCACAAAGAATGGAAAGTGTGTGTAGAAAAGCTGGCTGTAAAATTAACCAGAATGCATACAACATGGTATTGAAATTCTGAAGCAACTACTCATTCTGTTAGGCAGAAAATGGTTTTAGATCTTGAAAAGTCAAGTCTACTCTAGTCTATGTATTTGGATCCACACTTTATGTAAAAACACATATGTCCTTAATTCCTAAAGGCACTGGGAAGATAGATTTGTCTTAGTGTAGAGCACCTACCGCGTTTTGTTCTACAAAGCTAACTTTCAGTCGTTTACTTTCATTTCAGAGCCTCTTACACTTCTTCCAGGGCTTATTCCACTAGATTTCCCCAGAAAAACTTTTTTTGACTAATTCCGTCAGTCTCAATTCACAGAGCTACGAGGACCTCCTCCCCTCAACTGTTTTCTTTTCTCCTTTTCTGAGTCTTGAGTCTTAACACTAACGTATATGAATACTTTTATCCCAGTGTAGAAAGCTGAGAAGCTGATTCGAGCTTTCAGTCTTTGTATTTATGCTCCCACACAATTTGGGTCTTTTCTTCCTTTTTTTTTTTTTGCGGTACGCGGGCCTCTCACTGTTGTGGCCTCTCCCGTTGCGGAGCACAGGCTCCGGACGCGCAGGCTCAGCGGCCATGGCTCACGGGCCCAGCCGCTCCGCGGCACGTGGGATCCTCCCGGACCGGGGCACGAACCCGCATCCCCTGCATCGGCAGGTGGACTCTCAACCACTGCGCCACCAGGGAAGCCCCCCCCCCCTTTTTTTTTAAGAGAAGATGCTTCTTGAGTCAGGGATAATTTCTGGGGCTTTGGTTGGAATCATGTGGTCAAGAGCAGTTCTCTGCACAGAGCCTTCAGTAAATATTAACTGACTCATGGTGACAAAGTAAATGAAGATGCCCTTATGGTCGGTAGAAAAACCAACACTTTGTCCTCTTCTCTACTTTTTCTACATATTGAAACCCTCATTCCTTAGGTTATTCTTTTTTCCAAGTTATAATAGTTATTTTCTAGGAATCTTCCCTTAGGCAATATATTTCACAGCTTAGATACTTTCTTCAGATGTTGGAAATTATTGGACATGTAAAAAGACATATGACCCTGATCTGGTTTAAAAGCCTAATATAATAAGAAACCCTTCATTCTTCCCAATACAAATGCATATTAATTTTGTATTATGTGCAAATATTTAGCCATGGGTCCATGTACACATACATCCATTAAGCAGTCAAATACTAAATTAAAAATGGCAAGCTGAAAAAAATTCTGAGTGCAAAGGTGTGATTGCTTTGAAAATAGCCAATTTAGAAAAGAGTTCAGCCTTTAATTGGCCAAGTTAAATAAGGCACAATTACCACTAACTTGGTCCCCAAAGATTGGCTCTAATCGTGTCATGTTTAACTTGGCTGGTTAAATTGCAAATAGTGTTCTCCTTTTCTGATTTGGTTCATTTCCCTAATAGAATGCCTTTCTATGGCTGACGTTTTCTTTCCTGACAGCTTTTTCTGTGAATGGAAACTCCATGAATTAGGAGTACCTATTTTTTTTTTCCAGAAAAACAGCAAAATGTATGTATGGTGGTGGTTGTTTTTTAAAGAGTTTCTGATACAACTTTATGTGTGTAGTTGTACAAATGTCAAAACGTCATCATCAAGTTCATATGCATATGTCAAAGTTCCTCATAAACCTATCTCAAAATACGCTTGCAGATTTTTGTTTTGCTTTATGTTCACAGGTGAGGAAGAAGAATATTCTTTTTGTACTAAGTTTATCCTCCTCTGTTACTGAGAAATGAGTAGTTTAACTTATACAGTTAATGTTCAATTAGCCAGCTCAAGGATTCCACACAGATCCACAAGGGCACAGGGAGGGATGGTTAAATATTTATCTCAATTTCTAAGAGCATCAGAATTCAGAGAAGGCCAATGTCTTTGTTTAGAATGGTCAGTTTCATGCAGAGCAGATTAAAAGGGCATCTCATTTCGTATATAATACCATGGAATGCATCAACCTAAAAGAAAAAAGGAAATCTTTTTTTCTGGTAGAGAAACATATATATGCGTGCATTAAGCATTCGTTCATTTACTTAAAAACAATAAACATTTAAGGAGTGATAACAATGTGCTTGGCTCTATATTAAGCAGTAGACATGCGGAAATTGGTAAGACACAATCTTTGCCTTTAAGAAGCCTATTTTTTATTGGGTTATTTGCAAGTGAGCAAGTAAAGAACGAAATGGTTTCTGATTCCAAATGTTAGCTCTTTACGCCACTTTTTTTTTCTTATTAGTTATCTATTTTATACATAGTAGTGTATATATGTCAATCCCAATCTCCCAATTCATCTCACTCCCTGCCCCCGCTTTCCCTCCTTGGCATCCATACATTTGTTCCCTACGTCTGTGTTTCTATTTCTGCCTTGCAAACTGGCTTATCTGTACCATTTTTCCAGATTCCACATACATGCGTTAATATACGATATTTGTTTATCTCTTTCTGACTTACATCACTCTGTATGACAGTCTCTAGGTCCATCCAGTCTCTACAAATGACTCAATTTTGTTCCTTTTTATGGCTAATATTCCATTGTATATATGCACCATGTCTTCTTTATCCATTCATCTGTCATTGGACATTTAGGTTGCTTCCATGACCTGGCTATTGTAAATAGTGCTGCAGTGAACATTGGGGTGCATGTGTCTTTTTGAATTATGGTTTTCTCTGGGTATGTGCCCAGTAGTGGGATTGCTGGGTCATATGGTAATTCTTAGTTTTTTAAGGAACCTCCATACTGTTCTCCATGGTGGCTGTATCAATTTACATTCCCACCAATAGTGCAAGAGTGTTCCCTTTTCTCCATACCCTCTCCAGCATTTATCGTTTGTCGATTTTCTGACGATGCCCATTCTAACTGGTGTGAGGTGATACCTCATTGTAGTTTTGTTTTTGTTTTTTTGCGATATGTGGGCCTCTCACTGTCGTGGCCTTTCCCGTTGCCGGACGCACAAGCTCAGCGGCCGTGGCTCACGGGCCCAGCCGCTCCGCGGCATGTGGGATCTTCCCGGACCGGGCCACGAACCCGCGTCCCCTGCATCGGCAGGCGAACTCTCAACCACTGCGCCACCAGCGAAGCCCTTCATGCCTCTTTTTAACGCAGAACATTGCTTAGTTTGCCTTCAGCATCTCTCCCTTCGTGTCCCACCCAGTTCTGTTTGGCACCCCTCCTCAGTAACATCCCTCTCTCCCCTCAGCTTCCACAGCTCTCACGGGCTCTCCAACATCAAACCGAACTCTTAGGAAAGAGCTAATTAGTCTATCTTGTTACAGCAAATCATGTAATAAGAACTCTGCACTATCTGTCGCATGGTTGTTTGCCTTGAGGCAGAGCCAACAAAACCATATGTTTATGAAAAAAAGAAAATTTTCAGATACCTTCAGGTATATTATTTACCTAAGAATAAGCTACACACACCAAGGCATTTTTATCTGAATTTGCAGCTTCAGTCCTAACACTTTCCACATTTTCTATTCCACCAAGTGAGAATGTGCTTTCAGGCCAAAAAGTGTGTTGAGGGTGTGGAAGGATGGAGGGGGGATGCCCACAATATCCCACCCAGCTTTACAGATGGGCATAGGGATGGTCCGGTCTGTACATTTATTATCAAAAGTAATATCCTGATGTGGCTTTATCTGATGTGTTCTTTCAGAAGGATCCAGGCTTGTGGCCTCAACTAATAAATTCTCTGCATTAACATATCGCTCTGTTGTAAAGTTTGGATTTTCAGTAACACATAAAAGATAAAATGAATCTGTATATAAAATGTCTGTTAGCCTTGTTGATCATTCAACGCACAAGCAAGTAAGTGAACAAATAAAAACCCACCACTGCTTAATGTAATGGAGCCTGTGGACTAAAAAGCCCAAAGTTACCAAAGTCTCAGTAATATAGACCCTATACCATAAAGAATAATTTACAATTAAAATATAATGTTTTCTTCTGGGATTCAGGAGAAAGTATCTACGGGACATGCTGCTGTGTGTGACAGGAATGTCTGACACCACAGACATTTTTTGTTGTTTTTTAAACAAAATCTTACCAATAGGTAAGTAGGTAAAGAAGGAAGTAATCTTGTCAAAGTTAGAGGATATGCCCCGTCCCTATCCGTACAACCACACATGCACACGTGAGCAACATACGTGCACACTCACATGAGCACACATCTGCATTGTGACCCTTGAAGAGGCTTCACAGAGCACAGTCAGAACATCTCTGCTTATATTTACCCTAACAGAGCCTGAAGCCATAATAGTTGGGCTTGGCTTGGTGCCTAAACTGTAAATTTGTAATTAGTTCCAGAAAAACAAATGATACTCAAATCAAGAATGAGCTTGGGAGAGAGGGAGGAATCTGATTTGGAATGTCTGCATGTTCTTATGAAATCATCTGTGAAATACGGGGAATCTTGAGTCCTGGGTTTTAGCTTTGGCTACTAACGGATCTGATTACCTTGAATAAGTTACTGAGGCTCTCTGTCCTCCAGTTTTCTCCGATTTGTAGTGAAGAATTGCAGTAAAAAATTTCTGTCTACCATCCTTCATGCAGATGCGGCATGCTACCATATGTAGAAAAATACATTCCAGAAACAAATACTAGGATGCCTAAAAATTCTTTCCCATGAACATTCAGTTCTTTGGGCAATAAATAAAAGAAAACAAGATTATTCTGCTAAATACAGCCTGTCATTTCAGATGACTCTGACCCATCTTTCATCAAGCATACCCTTCCGATGGTGGAACAAATTCCTGGATTTAGAAGGAACAGACAACATGATGCTTCAATATCGTCAAATGTCTTAAGTCACCATCCATGTAGTAAAGGGACCCAGGAGTGGAACTAACCACAGTCTGATGCTACAAGGGCTGGCCAATCACTGTATGCATGGGACTTGATCCAATCCTTTTTCTGGATTTCCAAGTGACTCAACCGTACACCATGAGCTAAGGCATCATTGGACAAGAGGAATGTGCCACTGGGTGGACCGAAGCCAGGTGGTGATAATTTAGGGCTCCATGTACATGCTCAAACATTCATGACACAATGACGCAAAACAACTTTGAAACACAGACTCCTTGGAAAGAGGCCACAAAACATACTCAGTTACCTTCTGCCTGAAGTGACCTTGTCCGACTCCTGTTGGAACTCTTCCCCTTCCACACTCCTATTTGTTTGGTTGCTTCCTTTTCACTCAGACCTTTATTTCCCCCTAGTAGAAACAAAATGTTCAAAATTGTAATTTCGTCACCACAGAAAAGATTGACTCTATATTCTGAATGAAAACAAAATCCATATTAAAAACACATAGTCAACAGGCACGTTGAAACATGCTTCGAGATGATTCCGAGTATGTTTATATACAGTTGGACTCATTCTCAACTAGACCATCCCTTTTGGGAAAGATCTTTTGGGATATCCTATTATAACAGTTCCGTTACTATTAACTTCTGGAATTATTTGGAAATCATTCCTCCTTAATTAGCTTGGCTAATTGAAATTTTAGGCATAGGATTAAGACAATTTCACCTTGACATTGGTTTTTATAGGTTGTATAGGTTCAAGTGAATAATCAGGGCAGTTCATGAAATTCAAGATCATGTTCTGTCTGAAGAAAGCAGGAAAACATAAGGCTTTCTTTTCTTAAAACAACAGAGAGACCAATCTTTCATTTATTCAACATTTATCTCGTGACTATGTGTCAGGCATCGTTCTAGGCACTGAGTAGCCAGAAAGGAGTAAAACAATCTACTTTTGTGAGTCTTCTCTTTAAGGATACTCTGGGGACTGGCAACATGTGGTAGAAAAGGATAGATTTGCAAAGTTATATTTAGCCGTGTCTTCTGCAGGTTTTAGTGCCACTGCAATTGTATGTAACGGAAACGAGAACCCTTGATATTTTATCAGAAATTACTGATACAACAATAATAGGCCAGAAATAGAATAAGTGGAGAAAATTGTCTAGATTTAATAAATTCCTATAATATGAGTTATTTTTACACTGCAAATTTTCTCCTGAACTTACTTTTGTGTGACAAAGAAATGTTATCTAATAAAATAGTCAGATTGAAGCTATATGCCCTAAGAAACAGGATGACAGAATGGAAAAGGCAATAGCTTTTTCTTTTAGTTCTGGACATGAAGAATTATCCCTGAACCTCAGTAAGCCGCAGTTTTTCCCTCAGTCAAATTGAAGAAAGAGATTGCTATTCTACCTTGGAATTAAGTAGCATTTATAATTATTGTATTCTTCTTTAGGACAGGCTAAATTTGTGAGAGCAGAGACCATGTCTGTCTGTTCCCCCATGTTATCCCAAGTTACAAAGCCTATGAGGCATTCGGAAATATTTGTTGAAAGACAGTACACATTTGTTAAAGACTGTTGTGAGGGTGACGTGAGAAAACACATGACAGATTATTTGAACACTGTGAAATACTTTTAAGTTCAACTCACTTTGTTTCCTGCTTTCTTGATATTTTTGCAGTTTGGATAAATGCTTGACCTCTCTTTGGGGATAACCAAGTTGCCTACCAGGAAAACCTTGGTCCCAAACTTTGAGAATGAAATCTAACTTACTAGCTAGCTACACTAGCAGTTTTTCCATTTGGCCCTGAGATGATCTGTCATTCCCCAGGGCTTTCAAAACAAGGTTTCATAGTGAAACCTCATCAGTCTCTGAAAGCATCTTCTTCCATTGGCACCAAGATAGGATTTTATGATGTCCAGCGATTCAGATGCACACACCCCAGCAGTGTTCTGAGTCAGGCTTTGAAACAAGCCATCTTTCTGTAATGAATGGTCAGGATAGAGATCCACACAAACCCAAATCAAGAAAAGATTTGGACAACGTCCTGAGAACGCATCACAGTAAGTCATGTAGTATTAATCATCCATCAGTCCCACCCTGTTGCTCCTTAGGAGGAACCCAATTCTTTCCCAGCATTTCTTCACCCAAGTCCACTGCAGTTGGCTACCTCCACTGGGATGTCTGTCCCCATCCCCCACCATCGTCCGGGGCAGAGGACCCTTCTAGTCCTCACTCACAGCTCTAAGTGAGCTCAGCATTTCAAGGAAAAGCATTTTCTTGAAAGGTCCCTTCAAAACAACGGCCCTCATAAATTCCCTGTGACATCTCTGGCCCCTTGGTGTCTTCCTTCTGCTTTCCAAAGTAGATGGCATGTCACGTGCATGGTGTGTGAGCCCCTTGTATCTGCTATAGACCAAGCAGCCCCCAGCCATAGGCTTCATCTCATGACTTAGCAGGTTCCCAGACTCGACCATCCCTCCAACTCCCTTTGGTGCCACCCAATGCCATCTCAAGCCAAATCTCATCCAGACGGTGACCCGCTGAAGCTCTCATCATGGGTATCCGAGGGCTGGCTCCTGGCAATTCTGTATCACTGCCCAAATCAATCCATGTAGAACAGTGGCATGATGACCACACCGTCTGGCATCACGTCTGAAGTGTTCCATTTATTTCCCTTCAGGGACATCAATGTATATTTTTTCCTACCTTCAATGAATGCCCTATTGAAAACCCTAAGGAAAAACAACTAACTGTGAAGGACATTTGCCATCAGCACATAAGTTCCAAGGTTTTATGATGTGTCTGACAGGATCAGACACAGATACTTTACCCCGGGCACTTAAAATTTCCCAGAAAACCCGCATTGTTCTGCCCACACCTGGTGCCCTGCTAAGTGCTGCTGACCGGTGACTGTACCCAGATGTACACTGATCCGTTGCTGTTTAGTTTCCTTCTCTCTTTCTGGAGGTGAAGGATTTGCTGGGATCAAATCCCCAGGGGAGCAACAATAAAGCTAAAGAATTTGGGTGCTGAGTAATAAGAGGCTGAGATGGGCTCCCAGGGAAGTCTTGTGTAGGGAGCCATTCTCAGTGTGTGTGTGTGTGTGTGTGTGTGTGTGTGTGTGTGTGTGTGTGTGTGTGTGTGTGTGTGTGTGTGGGGG
>NW_006788168.1:3568630-3571635 GCF_000442215.2 Lipotes vexillifer
TTAATTCTTTTGAAGTACCAAGAAACCCAGGAGAACATACATCTGATAGTAATGATGAGGAAGAAAATCTCTTTAAAACATTTCTAAAGGTTGTTCCTGGAAAGGAAGGAAAAGCTAAGATGTTCCCCCCACTTCCCTCTCACCTCCTTCCCTCAGTGTTATATTTAGATCCTTACTGGAGCAGAGTTCCTCCTCCCATCCAGCAGCCCAGGGCAGCCCCCTGTCGCCATGGTGCCAGAAGATGCCAGGACAACACCTGGCTTCCTGAGCTAGACTGCAGATGCCCCAGCCCCACACAGACCAGCAGAGGCTGCGTCCCAGGGGGCTGTCCACATGGGCACCATGGGAAGGCCTGGTCGGGGTGGGGGGGGCCTTCACAGCCTGGGACAAGGCCAGGGCTGACAAACGCCAAGCAGCTGGAAGAGGAACAAGTGGGACTTGGGAAAGGGATGGAGTAAGCTTCAGAAGAAAGTCGAAGCTGACACTTTGCTGGCACAAAATGACATTTTATCAGCTATTGGGAAAATGGGCCACAAGTGCTTGGTCCTAAGGGATTTGAGTGGTATTTATTTTTATTTTTAAATAATTCCAGACTTAGAGAAAAGTTGAAATAGAACAAAAATTCCCATGATAGCTTCACCCAGATTCCCCAAATGTTAACATTTGCCTTTACCACATTTCCTTTGTCATTCTCTCTAGATGGACGGATATGCAGATGTATAGATACAGATATAGATATGGATATATTGATATAATTTTCTTTCTGAACTAAGTTGCAGTTATTATGCCCTTTTGCCCCCAAATCATTCAGATAATATTATCTAGTTGATAGACCTTATCCTAATAATGTCCTTCATAGCAAAATAATTTTTTTTCTGGTTCAGGGTTCAGTCCAGGATCATGTGCTACATTTAACTGTCTCACCTCTTTAGTCTCCTTTAAACTAGAATCACTCTAGAGTCTTTGTCTTTTACGAACTTGAAATTTTTGCAGAATGTTCCTCCATTTGGATTTGTCTCATGTCTCCCAGGTTTAGACTCAGATTATGTACTTTTGGCAGGAATGTCACAGAAGAGATGTGTCCCCCTCACCCACTGTATCAGGAGGCAAGTGAACTTTGATTGGTTCCATTAACAGTGAGGCTGACTTTGATCACTTGGCTAAAGTTCAGTCTTCTCAGTTTCTCCACTAAAAAGTTACTGTTTTCCTCTTTGTAATTAAAAATAATCTTGTGGGGAGATACTTTACAATTAAGTCAATATCCTGTTTGTCATCAAGCTTTCACTGGCCAGGTTTAGTAGCATCCATTGATGTTCCTTACCTGAATCAATTGTCATTGTGATGTTTGCCAAATGATAATTTTCTAATTTCGCCATTCCTTCTACATTTAGTAGTTGGTATTCCACCTCCCATTTCCCCTTATTTTTTTTAAAAAAATTATTTATATCAGTTTGGCCTCATGGATTCTTATTTTATTTAATGGATCATCATCTATTAATGTGAAATTTATTTTAAAATAGTGACAGTGATACACTGGGATCTGATGGGCCATTCAGAAGTGTTGCTTGACTTTTTCAGTGGTCCCTGGGATACATTTTCTTCAAGAGTCTTGGGAAATGGAACTTGCTGTTCATGAGTTGTTGGTTTGGACTGTGGTAAAGAAAACTGACCTGGGGCCAACACAACTGCCCAGTCTGCAGTTATTCATTGTGGGTGGTGTTAAGAAATAATCTCCCTCCCAGAGGGCCAATATTTGGGGCCTTTGGAGGGTTGCTGTGACCAGTGGAAGGAACTTGGACACACAGGAGTTGGATGGTATGCTGGCCAACTTGAAGGCAATGAAGATCAACTCAACTAATTTTGGAATTCATCCGCCCTTCATAAAAGGCAAGCAGATTGCACATGGGATTGTGAATTGAAGATCAATGAACGCCAGTGATGGGGGTGACTTCCACATCCTAGACTCTAGAACCCTCATCCTATGGCTTGCTTTTCACACTCCCCTGCCTTTCTCTTTGATCTGCCCCCTGCTCAGTCCCTTGTTTCTCATCAACTTCTTATTTTTATTACTTTTTTCTGATTCATCTGCTTGTGCCTTAGGCACCCAAGGGCCTAACTTTATCCAAAAGATCAGGTCTCAGATCTGAAGCTTTTACTTACTGAACTCTTCTTAGAACTGAGTGTACCAGGCCAGGGTCACTTGTGGGCTATGTTTTGGAGGAACTGGGAAGGACCTTGTATTGGTCAAAACTCTTTGTGAGGGCTTCCCTGGTGGCACAGTGGTCGGGAGTCCGCCTGCCGATGCAGGGCACATGGGTTCGTGCCCCGGTCCAGGAAGATCCCACATGCCGCAGAGCAGCTGGGCCCGTGAGCCATGGCTGCTGAGCCTGCGCTTCCGGAGCCTGTGCTCCGCAACGGGCAGAGGCCACAGCAGTGAGAGGCCCGCATACCGCAAAAAAACAAAAACAAAAACAAAACTCTTTGCGAGCAACAGAAATCAACTCAAGCTAGTTTAAATACAACAAGACATTTACTATAAATATAAAGAAGCATCAGAAAAAAACCCAAGAGCAGAAATGTCAACAGATCTTGGGGAGGGTTTAAATCGGACTGAAGTGCGCCCAGGTGCTCTGTCATCTGTGCCCCTATTCTGACATCAGCCCCATTCTCTTCTCTCCTCTCTGCAGACTGACTTGTTCTGTATCTCTGGTCCAAGCGGGAGAATATGTCTGCCCCTTTGGAGACAGAGTTTATAGTTGATGGTGCCAGTGAAAGTCCAAAAAAAGAGGAATCTTTGTGTATTAGGCAAATATCCCAATAGATATCCCTTAGGTTTATTACCTCAACTTTTCTCTTATTTATGTCTTAAATTCCACTATTATTAACTCTTAAATTTTTTGTTAGAAATCCTTCTTCAGGCATATTTAATAAAATGTTAAACAATTTAACAGTAAATTGTTGGAAAAAAAACAAAACAAAGGAAACTGCCCGCCCCCCCCCCCCCC
>NW_006788168.1:3571911-3585609 GCF_000442215.2 Lipotes vexillifer
CCCCCCCCCCCCGTGTATAATCTATTGTCTATAGTGATGGTGTTGTAAATATTTGATGTGCATTCTTCTGTCCTCAGTTCTGTGTGTGTGTGTGTGTGTGTGTGTGTGTGTGTGTGTTTATTAACAACATGGGTACAATATTATACATATATTGTTTCAGCACTTGCTTTTCTCACTTAATTATCAGCATGTTACCTTGCCATTAACATTTATTCTAAAACATAATTTTTAATAGTCACACGGTCTTCCTTCCTATGGCTGTGCCGTAATTTAATCAATTCTCTATGTATCAGACAGTTGGTGTCCCTTCAGTCCATAAGCCAACCCAGGCAATTAGCTGCCTTTGCTCCAAGGCTGTAACATAGCTTTGACTCTCTTCCTCTGGTCAACATTTATCAGCATGGAGTGGACCAGGCTTCCAACCTCAGCCAGGAAGATTCTCTCTCCCAGGAATTTGGAATTGGGGCCTATAGATTCCCAGTTTTTTGTGTCGTTATGCACATTTTTTGGTAGCTGGGAGGCAGCCATAACTTCCCATGGGGAAGGAGAAGCAGAAATAAACAGTTGACTAAGATACAGATGAAAAAACAGTTGACTAAGATACAGATCAGGGACAAGAGATGGAAGGAAAGTAACTCCATGGATTGTCTGTGATTTTTCATGTTCAGGTTTTAGTAGGTTGAATAGTGTTGTCTCTTTAAAATTCCTATCCACTTGGAACCTCGGGATATAGCCTTACAAGAAAGTCTTTGCAAATGTAATTAATTAAGGATCTCAAGATGAAATTATCTTCGATTTAAGGTGGGCCTTCAATCCAATGAGTGGTGTCCTTATAAGAAGAGGTGGGGCACAGGGACAGAGCAAAAAGCCATGTGAGGACAGAGGCAAAGATTAGACTTATGCTGTCACAAGCCAAGGGACACCTACACCTTGGGGCCACTAGAAGGTGGAAGGGCAAGAATGATTCTCCACTGGAGCCTCTGAAGGGAGCACGGCCCTACTGACACCTTGGTTTCAGACTTCTGGCTTCCAGAACTGTGAGAGAATAAATCTCTGTTGTTTTAAGCCATCTGGTTTGTGGTACTTTGTTAAGGGAGCCAGAGGAAAGAGATATCAGTCACTTCCCAAGGACCAGCTGCATCACGGTCTTTGACTCAGGCAAGAGGGGGGCCCTGTCTTGAGCCCCTTGCCTTGGAGCCCCCATCTTAGGATCCCTGCTGCACCCTCCCCCTAGCCAAGCCCTCCCCATGGGGGCTAAGGGATGTGCCCAACTGAAACCCAAACTTTCTTCTTTGAACCATACTCCAAAAAACCAGGATCCCTGAACTCCCAGCCCACATGGTCCAAGCCCATTTGGGGACCCTTTCCCTGGGTTGTGGCATTTCACCTTGCTAGTACATGTACCCCTAGATCCAAAGACTAGGTTAGCGTGGTAATTTGCAGGGGGCGAGAATGGACTTGAATGGGTGGGCTAGTGAGTCCACACATGTGATGGTCAGCAAGGTCCCTCAAGATGTAGAGCTGACCAGGAGGCGAACAGAGCAAAAGGGCCAGTCGGCGCCAGGGGACCAGGGGGCCTGGGATGAGATTCTGGCTTTCCACGTGCTGCATTTTCTGACACAAAACTCTGAGAAGTCTAGCTCTCCAGACTGCTGTGAAGGTATACTTGTCAAGGTAGGGAATCAGATCATTATATTTAACTGTTCAAATATTATATTTATAGCTTGGTTATAACCCTTAAATACTGAGACAACTGGAATGGGGACCTTCATTTGTCCTCTTGCCGAAAGTTACGGATGTCATAGTCAGGGCTGCCCAGTTGTGTTCCTAACCTCAGTCCCATGAGACATGTTTGTCTTTGTATCACCAGCCCCCCTCCTTTGCTTAGGCTGGCTGGTCTTGGCTTCTGCCTCTGGCCTCTACAGAATCTTAGTGCACTCTATCTTTTTCTCAAATTTAGGTAACTTTCAGTTTGTGACCACTCTGTTGTAAATTACACTACAGTGAATCCAGATGCATACATTTTTGTGCATATCCTCAATTAGTTCATTAAGATAAAGTCCTAGAAAAAAGAATGACTAAATCACGGGGTGTAGAGATTAAGACTTTAATACACAAAATTCTTCCCCACAGGTGGTATGAGGATGTCTCTCCTCCCCTCCGCTCCCTGCCAATGATTAAAAGATGTCTTCCAAGGATTATTCTTTTCTTTTAACTTCAAATGCATGGAATTCTTAGTGAAAATACGTTAATTTGATCACTCTTCTGCTCCATAGAACATTCTAGGAAATATTAGACCCTGGGTTTGGAGCTAGGCAAGTCTTGCTAAAAGGGTTTAAAAGGTGTAGACAGGTCTTCACAGGTGGTAATACGGAGGGCAGTGAAGACAAACATCCTCCCTCTCCCAGCTTTGCTCAGGATGTCAGAGTTCAAACTCTCCTTTTATATGTTACTGAAGCTACTTTTCAAAGAGCATTTTGGAGAAGGAATCCCAGGGTCCCCTATATGTGACCTTGTACATCTTATTTTTGTTTTCTGGAGATGTGAAAGGGTGGTAATATGATGTAAGGGGACCAATATCTTTCTGCTTCTGAATGTTGGGTGTGGCCTGTCTTGCAACTCCCATGCCAGCAAAACGGCTGGTGGGTGATGTCGCCATCACCAGCATGGGGAGAGAGGAGGGACTTTTTTAAAGGAGTGACAAAGGCTTTACAAGCACACAGGTCAGAAGGGGGAAGAGTCATTATTTCAAGACCAAGAAGAGTTGAAAACCAAAGATATTAATCAGTAAGTCCTTCCTGGGCAGTTAAGTTAAATTAAAACTCACCCTTATATACTTCCTAAATTGTCTGACACACACACACACACACACACACTCACACTCACACACACACACAAATGGACTGCACGCAATTCTTCAGCCTCTGCCTGTGGAAACAAAATCAATATTGTGTTACACATAAAGCACCTATTTAATTTAAAATTGCATTTTATAGTCCATTTACCCCACCGGAGTAGCCTAAAGTCAGTCACTTCTTTCTGTTCATTTCCAAGCTCCAGCTCACTTTCCATTGTCCTCCTTGGCAGTGTTAAGCTCGTGAAGGGGGCTTTGAAACAGACAAGAAAAGCTCCAAGCAGGAAACCAGCTCTGAGACCTCGGGTGAAAAAAGCAGCGCACATACACACACGCGTGCGCGTGCGTGCACACACACACACACACACACACACACACACACCCTCGCGGCTCTAAGCTGGCATGTATTTAGCTTTTTTGTTCTTCCAATTCACTGTAGCATGAAGAAGGAAGAAAGAAAAAGAAATAACAGCCTTAGAAGAGGTGTATGCACGTGTGTGTGTGCCCACGTGGTGCTGTGTTGGACACATGGGTTATGATGTCAAAACTGCAGACAAATAATCAAAGTGATACATAAAGTATGTTCTCTGCCTTAGGGGCCCGGGTTTTACTTGTGTAATCTTCTGTCCCTCAGTCAGCTGGTTCAGTCCTTGCATCACAGCATAATTGCTTCTTCACGTAAGGAAAGGAAACCGTCAACGAAACAGTAATTACCCTGAGCTAAAACAGGCATTACAAACACCTGTCGTCCGAAGCATCCATGTACTATATCGTTCAGAGGTTTCTAAGAGACCTTGTTCATAGTTACTACATGTGGCAGCAACAAATAGCTCATAAACACATATGGATAAGAAATTTAATTTCCTTTCATTTTCTTCAAATCTATATCTATTCTGAGTCTCCATCTGTCCAGGTACTTGGGACATATTCTTGGTCAGTTCATGGTCCCCCCCCCACCCTTTCTCCACGTAAACTCTAGGGTGACAATGTTCTACCAAGATGCCAGGCAGGGTATAGGTTCCTGCTGCTCTGTATTCACACTGGCGTCCACTGAGATGCCCATTGCTGGCCTGGTCCCCAGATACCCATCCACACAGTTGGCTGCAGCCTCCATGTTACTCCATTATTCTGTCTTCTCTCATTCACAGGCTGTTCTACTCCTACTCATGCAGAGACACTGAAAACTCTAGAAAACTCCAGCTGCCTCCCTGCCTCTCCCAGGTCCATGGAGTTCTCTGGCTGCTGCCACTCTAGAGGACGCAGCCCACGCCGTCTCAATCCCCCTACACAGCCCTCTCTACTCCAGAGTCTGCCTTCCCTGCAAGGCTCCCCCTGAGAGAGAAACAGATTCCATCTTCCGACCCAAAGACACCCCTGAGGCCCAGGGCTCTCCTAGCAGATGCAGAGCGTTTTCCTAGTGACCCCATCTCTCTCCTCTGGCTCATCGCTTTCCTCCAAACTGGGAAATACTTTCAGATCTACAGAAGCTGTAGCAGACACGGTGGGTGCCTCAGCCAGATCACGGGGATCCTTCAACTGCCTTTTGATGCCCATCTCCTGCCTTTGTGTGCATTTGCTTTTAATGTCCTGCACCTGTGACTCTCTTCTGATTTCCCCCATGGGGCTGTTGGAACTGCTTTCCGTGAGCCAAAGCTCATACACATGCAGAGAGCCTGAAGGGTCTAGGAATTTATATCCAAACCTCCCCCTCCCAGGGTGGTCTTTAGCCAAAGCCTGATGGGTGAGGAAATATAAAAGCTCAGCTCTCTTATCTCGAGTTGACACAAACTCTGAGGCATAATTTATGCTGCAGGATCAGGCCGAGGCTGGCAATCCCACTCTTTCTGGCCGTCCTCCTTTCTGTAGTGGACACTGTGGTGTGCCGCCCAGACCCCCTCCAGGACGGAAGGTCTTATTCCCCAGTGACCGGGAGTGCTGCCACCGACAGCCTTGGCTGGGAACCCTCGTGGGAGCTCAACCCAAAGCCTTCTTGGGGCAGCCCTCATCCATTGGCTGGCTGATGCCGGCATATACACACAAATGCCTTACCACAATGTGGGACAATGCTGAAGGGCCCCTCCACCTCCAGAGCCCTTCCTGGGGTCAGCTGAGGCCTTCACAATCTGCCTCCCAGCCCAACTTCCTCTTTTACCCAGTCCTGCTGACGCCCCTTCCTTTTCCCAGGTGGTAATGCTGGACGCGTTCTGCAGTGACCCTGCTGCACAGGGAGGAGCAGGTGGGTGCAGGGCTCCAGAATGTATGCTCTGGAGACACACTACCGTATTAGGGAGTTGGCTCTGCTACTTGCCAGATGTCTCAGTTTGTTCGGGCTGCTATTAACAAAATAGACTGGGTGGCTCACAAACAACAAACGCTTCCCTCTCATAGTTCTGGAGGCTGGGAAGTCCAATTCATGGTGCATGCACATTTCAGTGTCTGGTGAGGGCCTGTTTCCCAGACGGTCATCTTTTGGCTGTAACCTCACATGGCAGAAGGAGTGATAGCTCTCTCTTGGATGTTTCTTATAAGGGCACTAATCCCATTCATGAAGGTCCCACCCTCATGACCTCCCAAAGGCCCGCCTCCTAATACCATCACCTTGGGGGTTAGGATTTCAACATATGAATTTGAGGGGGGACACAAGCATTCAGCCTATAGCATCAGAGGTGCCATTCTGGGCAAAGTACTCCATTTCTTGTTACCTCAGTTTTCTCATCTGTAAAATGGAGATGATAATAATACCTATCTTACTGGGTTGTAATGAAAATTAACATACATAAAACCATGCTTTAAATCATGCCCAGCACATAGAAAGTTTCCAGTAAATGCTAGCTATTTTATAATGTATACAAGGTCTTCAAATTTTTTTCTGAGGAGGACAAGACTTTTGAAATTCAGAAGCCTGAAAAACACTCCAAGCTTCACCTATGTCATTGCTTCTTGAGATAATGAGTGTACAACAGTCTAGCTTGAAAGAAGGAAATGGGGAAAAGGAAGGAGGTGGGGAGAAATGGAAATTGGTTAATATTTCAAAGTATTATCCTGCCATGTATACTTAGGACCTTTCATCTTAGAATAAGCCAATGCACTGACCATGGAAAGAGTCATCTAGTTATCCTGAGACAAACCTTTTTTTTTTTTTTCCTTTAAATCAGAAGTCACAATGTTTGATGACCATTTTTCAGATCCTTAACGTGTTTTCTCTTGTGCTGTTTAGTCAAACTGAGAGCTCAAAGTTTCCCATTAAACCAGGCCAAGTCTGAACAGGATCACAGGAAAAAGATACCATCAAATTAGTCAAAAGGGTGTGGAAATAACTTTATTTGGTGAGAGGAGAGGAGAATGCAGGGGTTAGTTCTCTGTTCATTTCTATGTGACAAGGAATCTTCCCCAAAACAAGGTGGTTTCTGGTTGGTGGGCTATCTTGGACTCTATAGATATCAATAAGGAAGCCTCTTCCTCCCATGGCAGGTGTGCATACAATGCTCAGCCCGGGACTCACAAGGAACCTTTCCTCTCTGGTATAAAACAACAGCTATGGGAATTCTCTCCTGACTGAAAAACAGGTCTAAGACACTCACCCCTTGTAACCTTCTTAGCTATGTGCATCATCCAGTCGTAAAGCTAGCAACTTTGGTGGGGACACCTTATTGACAATAGCGTTAGGAGAAGAATGGCTTGGATTTGGAATTAAAGATTTATAATCTCTCTCTGGGGGCAGTGAGCTTAGCACAAGGCATCCACGGGCGTTGGCTCTCCTGAGGTATTTTTCTCATTCTCCCTGGCACAGATAAAATCTAAACTGTACTTAAGAAACAGTGTTAAATGTGTTAGTTGACTGAATCTGGCATTTATAATGCAATTTAGCCAAGTTTTATATTGACAGCATGACATTTTTAAAGGGCCCTTTCTGATTAACAAGGTTCAGAATCACTCCCCTGATTATGCTCGAGGAGTGAGTATAAAATGCTACAGGCTCTGGAAGCAATGACTTGCGGCTCTGTTAGCGTTCGAGGCATTTTGCTTTCTTAGTGACCATTTGGAGGGAGGATCAGGCTGGGGCTACATTGTTTTGGACAGAAGAAAATGTTTTCTTGTTTTTAGGGGACTTTCTGTAAGAAAAAGTCCTCAATGAGCAGAGGGGCATCTGCAGATTCCAAGCCAAGAATGAACAGGTGATACAAACTTTACCTTTTGCTTTTGATGTCTGGATAAAGCAAAGATCTCCAGCTGGGGGCGGGCCGGAGGGGACACAAAGCTCTCTTTCCAAAGAGCACGTTGAGAAAGTGCTTAATGTATCTTAGCTGCATTTCCATTCCCGTTCCTCTTACACTAAATATTTCCTGAATATCCCCTAAATATCCATCAATTGTCTTTGGGTCTCACATAGGAAAGAAGGGAGACATGTGAGTCTACTTTTACAAATGGAGCAAATGCCACACAAAGAGGGACATAAATTGTCCCAGCTGCTTCCCAGTGGAACCAGAAGCGAGTCCACTCCCCTGAAGATGATGATCGTAGCAACCATCTGCTGAGCATCTGCCCGTATGCCAAGCACCATGCTAACAGTGCTACCTATTTTTTTTTTATTGTGGTCAAATATACAACCCGTAAAATTTTCATTTTTGTATACATTTTTCAGTGTGCAAGTCAGTGGCATTTACTATATTCACACTGTGCATCCCTCACCATCCATCTCCAGAATTCTTTTCATCTTGCAAAACTGAAACTTCATCCTCATTAAATAACTCCCCGTCTTCCTCCCCCAGCCCCTGGCAACCACCATTCTACTTTCTGTCTCTATCAACTTGACAACTCTAAGAACCTCAAGTAAGTGGAATCATACATCATGTGTCTTTTGGCAACCGGCTTATCTCAGTCGGCATAATGTCCTCAAGGTTCATCCATGCTGTATTGTGTGTCAGAATGACATTCTTTTCTAAGGCTGAATAATATTCCATTGTATGGATATATACCATATTTTGTTATCCATTCATCCAGTGATGGACATCTGGGTTCCTCCACCTTTTGACTGTTGCAAATAACGCTGCTGTGAACATGGATGTACAAGTGTGTGCCATCTATCTCACTTCTGATGCCTATGATGATGCTGGAGCAGAGGTATCGTCCCCATTTTACAGGTGGTAAAACTGATGCTCAGAGAAGTGACCTGCCTATGACTCTTCGCCTAATGAGTGGGGATGCAGAGATGTGAAGCCATATCTGCCATCCTCCCCACCTTTATCCCCTGGTTCAGTTCAACCCACGTGTTGTGTCCACCCAGCATCAGAACTTCTGTTAGACAGCAGGTGTCCTTTAGGACAATCTCTCTTCTTCATCATCACTTGTGACATGTTTTCCTATTTATGGGTTGATGGGAACCTGGTGAGAATCCAGTAATAGATACTCAGGGAGTTCAGAGATGTCAGATGCCCACTCCTCCGCGTGCAGGGAGGAATGGAGTAGTCGGAGAATTTAGGAGATGGCTCCTGTGCGTGCTGGTGCACCAAGAGGCATCTGGGCAGGGGATTGAGAAGTTCCCTTCTCAAAGCCACATGTCAGTCAACCTGAGATCCAGAGGGGAGAGAGCAGACCCAGGAGGCAGCATAGGTACCTAATTCTCATCCTCTGCACCACACAGCCTTGGGGAAAAGGATACAGAGACCCATCCAAAAAACCTGCCTTTCCTGATCTCTAAGATTACAGTTCAATGTCTCTGGACCTTGGACTCCATACTGATAAAGTATTTCAAGGAAGACTTTTTAACCTAAACGGAAAGTGTAACATGTCTAACTACTTGTGGGCGTGGCCAAAATTATCTGGTTTGCAGAATCTGACTTGCATAGGTTTTATTTTGAACTAAGGAGGAGGAAGGAGGTTAGGAGGTGCCCGATGGCTAGAGAAGCAGAGTGAGAGTGGGAGCGGCTGCTGCCCTGGCCGGCCCCGCCCACTGTGTCCGTGTGGCCGTGAGCTAAACAGAGGGGGCCATGCTCCAGAAGAGGCACAAGGCACAGGCCCTGCACACACGTTCCCAGATGACAGGAGAGGGGGAGGGTAAGGAGGCTGTACTTCCCCAACGCAGGCCCCGGCTCCCTGAGAGCATCGGGCGATGGGGGTGATTTCCTGGCAGCCTCGGCAATGGCAGTGGGGAGGGATCATCAGGCCACTTTGGGGGCTGTCACCAATGGGGGTGGTGACCACCAGCGAGGAATAAAACGGCAGGTGCTAGTTGAGGAGCAGCTGACAGATGGGGGCCTCCGGATCTGACGGGGGTGGGACTGTTAGTGCCCCTTGGTGAGTGTGAGTGCGTGGGACAAGAGCCAGAGCAATCGGGGCTCTTGCACGGTTCCCTCGGACCCTGGGTCCCTGCTGTGGTCAGGCTCTTAGAAGTGAGATGACCTTTAACATGTAACCCTCTATGACTCTAAGTGATGTTAACTGTGCTCTGCAGAGTAAAACACAGTAAGACCCTAACTGGGAGGCAGGAAATCACGCCACAAACACCATGACAATGGTTCACGTTTTCACATGTTGTTTCTGATGAGCTCGGGACACATGGCTTCGTGCCGCTGATTCCGGCACTAATGCGAGACCCGTGGGCCCAGGCACCGCATCTGAGCTCAGCAGCCTCCTCCCCCTCCGTCATCCTGACTCAGGGCACCCACTCCCCCAGGCACCCCATCTCTCCGTGTCAAAGTGGCACCAGGCAGCATGTCACTGTGAAAGGACCCGTCAGCATTTTCATTCCAATCACCGCCTTTGGAGGGATTTATTATTTGTCCATTAAAATAAATTAAAGTCTTACTGGAATACAGGACCTTAGCATGTAAGCAATTTGTTGGAGGGGTTTTATTTTGGAGGGGGCGGTGTGTATAATGTAAAACGAGGTTGACATTTATCCTGATTTATTTGTAAGCTAACAGAAAACACCGTCAAAGGAAGATTTCGCAGTCAGTATACATTTTCCCCCTTAGAAACGATAGCAAATGGCAGTCAAGCACAGCAAATCTAACCTGGAAAGACATTGCTGGGCACCCTTCCTCTTCCCAAATATCAAAGCCAAGCTCTCTCTGTGGCTCAGCTCTAATGAATTGACCAATTGATTATCTAAATGACAAAGCTGCAGGCGGATGGCGCGTGTCCCAGGCACTTTCTCTGGGAGGTTTCCTGGGGTGGCCTAATGTCCCCCAGCTCTGCTGACAGGGCAGCACCCTAATAGCAAGACCACCGCTAGCAGAAACTTCTTTAGAAACTCCTGCCAGCCGTAACCCCTGTCTTTCTGTATTATTACTGGGGAAGAGGGCCCAGACCCAGCACCAGAGAACATGCTTTTTAATGACTGTGTTTCCAAGTGATTTCAGTGGCAGGAGGTTTGGACTGGCTGGGTTTTGTTTGTTGTTGAAACTGAAAAATATGACTTTATTAAGGCGGAACTGGAAAGAGACTTTCGCTGGGAACTTCCAAAGATGGTTGTCAGTACATTTCTTAGCCTAGGTTGGCAGGACCGAGCGCTGAGATGAGAAGGGAAGAAATCCCAACAGAAATGAAGCCAGAGGTCTACCTGGCTTGGTGAGGTGCTAACAGCTAACAGTAGCTCTTTCTACTGGCAGGTGCCAAGCCCTGTTCTGACGGCTTCATACGTATTAATGCAGTGACTCCCAAACAAAGCTTTGTGAGTCAGGAGGCGCCACCACCCCACTTTCACTGAAAAGGAGCCTGAGGCCCTGAGACGTGGAGTGGCTGGGCCCCAAAGACGCAGAGAGCATGGGGTGGGCCCCAGCACCACACTCCCAGCCAGCAAGCCCCGCCTGCTCCCCTTCATTGCCGCAGAGATGCCCCAAACAAAGGGCAGCCTGAGCAGATTTTAAGGAAGGGATTGTCTGACCCTTTGCTTTTTACCTTGAAAATAAAACGGTCACTACTTGGGCACTAGAAGGAAGTGTATACGTGTTGGTGTGTGTGAATGTGTGGGGGCCCCTGTGCCTGCCTCTACCTCATACTTAACATTGCGGCTCTCAGAACTGCAGAGAAAGGACTTTGGGGAGAACGCATCCGGTCCAGAAGCGCGAGGTGGCCTGTCCACAGCCTACCTCACCGCGCCTACTGGCGGCACAGCAGGACCTGGTACGCACCTCGCCACCTCCGCCCAAGCTCTTCTGACCACAGAGGAGAAGCACAGGTGTGCTTTGACAGAGAACGATGAAGACAGAGCTTGCTGACATGTTCAGAAGGGCAAGATGAGACCAGCCCAGGAGGGAATTAGCGTTAGCTGCCAGTCTCGGGAGTTGGGAGTGTCCACGGTCTTCCAGCAAATTCTAACCCTCGTGTACGAAACACACTTGTTACTTTTGGCAGTTGCAGGAACAGAAAAGGGGCGTCATGCCTCACTTGACTTGAGCCCCCCATCATTCCCTAGGATGGACCACCCACCTTTCCGGAGAGGTCCTTGTTTTTCACTTACAAACACTCTTGTCTTTAAAAAAGGTCTAATTAGGAGAAAATGATGTCAACAAACATTGCCTGGGCAGTGCTCCAATGGTGCCTGAAAGACGCCCTCCTTCCCAGCTCCTTGGAGCCCAAGAAGGAACAGACCTGCCCTCTGCCACCCCACCCCAGGGACTGCCCTGGAGAGGGGGCAGAGACGCATCTCAGCCTCGGCACACAAATCTCCAACATCGAAGCCCTCCCTCAAATATCGCTGGTTTGGATAAAACCTCAAAACATAAAGAGTAAACCTCTTCCCCCAGTTAATTTTCTTAGTTATTCTTGAACCGCCGTGACTCCTCTTTTTAACCCCCTCCGTCTTGGTGGGGGGACCTTTTCCATATCCTCTGAGAGACCACTAGTCCTCACTCAGCTTTTTAAAAGCAGAAAAGGGAAACATCCTTCTTGCAGGTTTTGCCTCTCCGTTCTGTCTCCTATGGAAAGTCTGTCACCAGTGTCCCTTTGAGAGCAACTGCTTCCCTGGCAGGAGTTCCCTCTTTGGTTTTTTTTTTTTAACAACTTTATTGGGATATAATTGCTTTACAGTGGTGTGTTAGTTTCTGCTGTATAACAAAGTGAATCAGCTATACGTATACATATATCCCCATATCCCCTCCCTCTTGCGTCTCCCTCCCACCCTCCCTATGACTGCAGCTCTATTTACAATAGCCAGGACATGGAAGCAACCTAAGTGTCCATCGACAGATGAGTGGATAAAGAAGATGTGGTACAGGGACTTCCCTGGTGGTGCAGTGGTTAAGAATCTGCCTGCCAATGCAGGGGACACGGGTTCCATCCCTGGTCCGGGAGGATCCCACATGCCATGGAGCAACTAAGCCCGTGTGCCACAGCTACTGAGCCTGCACTCTGGAGCCCGTGAGCCACAACTACTGAGCCCACGTGCCACAACTACTGAAGCCCGCGTGCCTAGAGCCTGTGCTCTGCAACAAGAGGAGCCACCGCAATGAAGAAGCCCGCGCACCACAATGAAGACCCAACGCAGCCAAAAGTAAATAAATAAAGTAAATTTATTAAAAAAAAAGATGTGGTACGTATATACAATAGAATATTACTTAGCCATAAAAAGAAATGAAATTGAGCTATTTGTAATGAGGTGGATGGACTTAGAGCCTGTCATACAGAGTGACGTTAAGTCAGAAAGAGAAAAATAAATACTGTATGCTAACACATATATATGGAATCTAAAAAAAAAATGGTCATGAAGAACCTAGGGGCAGGACAGGAATAAAGACGCAGACATAGAGAGTGGACTTGAGAACACGGGGAGCGGGAAGGGTAAGCTGGGACGAAGTGAGAGAGTGGCATGGACATATATACACTACCAGATGTAAAACAGATAGCCAGTGGGAAGCAGCCGCATAGCACAGGAGTTCCCTCTTGCATCCCGAGGGAGCATGTTGGCTTGCGGGGGGGCGGAGGAGCTCGGTGGGGAGGGAGCACAGAGAGAGAAGAAAGAGGCCAGGCAGTGGCTCCCCCTTCTTCCTCTGGGTGCCCTCTGCCGGGGTTAGGAGGGTCGGAAGCCACCCCGGCTGTGGGTGTGAGACAGGCCAGGGTCTGGATTCCAGCCCAGCAACTAGAATCCATGTGAACAGGTTAGCTAGCTGCTCTGCAGCTTCCTCGTTGATAAAAGTAGAAGCAGAATGTCCACTGCACAGGGGCTGCTGTGAGGACTAAATAAGATGACCTATAAACCTCGCCTGGTACCTAACAGGTTGTCAGGAGATGTTGGTTCTAGTGCTCACCTGGAGCAGGCGGAGGGGACGCGGCCAGATTCAGGGTTGAGGAGGCCACTCATCTCTCCTTCTCTCTCTCTCTCTTTCCACCAGAGGCAAAACAAACGATTCTTCTCTCAAGAAGAGACCGAAAGCCAGTTGCCACCGCCACTTCTTGCTTCCCTCAACTTGCAAGAGCCACCAACTGCCTCCCTTTTAGTATTCAAAGCGCTAAGTAATCAGCACTTCCATCCAATTTTTTCAGGCAAAGAGAGATGCGAGACCACCAGGAACACCTCGAGAGAGTAGGTTGCCCCCAGCAGACCGACGGGCGAGGGCTCTGAGCAAGCATATGCTGGCCTTTCCAGGATTATTCCTCACTAGATCACATACTTCCCAGGAGAGACCTGAAATACAGGCTTCCACGGGACAGGTCACTGATGTATATACAGCTCCCAGAAAAGTGCCTGGCAGATGGAAGTCCTCAAAAATATGTGTTGAATGAACATAGAGTTTCTGAGCGAATGAATACTTCAGGGGCAGAATGGCTTCAAAGGCAGCCGGCCTCAGACCTGCTTTCCATCTCACCACTTACTAGCACTGAGCAATTTTTTTTTTTTTTTTTTT
>NW_006788168.1:3585969-3600815 GCF_000442215.2 Lipotes vexillifer
GGGCCTCTCACTGTTGTGGTCTCTCCCGTTGCGGAGCACAGGCTCCGGACGCGCAGGCTCAGCGGCCATGGCTCACGGGCCCAGCCGCTCCGCGGCATGTGGGATCTTCCCGGACCGGGGCACGAACCCGTGTCCCCTGCATCGGGAGGTGGACTCTCAACCACTGCGCCACCAGGGAAGCCCAGCACTGAGCATCTTGAAAGTCACTTACCCTTCTCCATTCTGTTGCCTTATTTCTAAAGTAAAGAAAATCCCATCGACTTTGGGGAGAGTCTTATGGATTAGGGACAGTGCATGTAAAACACGTCACATGCAGAGAAGAAACCAGAGTTGCCTGGCACCCTTAGGTAGTGGGCCTGAGGACCTGGCAGGAGCATCTGGCCCCCGCTCTGGAGGGGAGGAATGTCATCTTGATGCTGCTGACCTTGGGATACTGCACACCTTGGATCCCCTAAGCCTACACATCCATGACTCTCGGCCCCAAGCAGACTGTCTCAAGGAAGGTCACGTTCTTGTAATGAAACAGGTCTTCCTCCTCTCTGGTGCCCCTTGGGACAAAGGATCCACACTGGCAAGACCGTGTCCTCGTCACTGCTGACCTTGTACCTGCATGTCACCTTCCATCTCAGCACTTCCTCTCTCTCGGGTGGTTCAAGGCCAAAGCTACCAAAGGACACCCCTCAGCGGGGATCGCTTGACTGAGTCATGGACCCTAAGTCTGCAAAGCAGTTTGGTCAACTATATACCAGCAGGACATCTCAGTTTCAAAAATAGCCCGCCTTCCAATATCAACTTATTCCCACTGTATCAACATTCGCCGTCTGTTTGCACTAGTATGGCTTTGATAGAACTTGTATCAGTATAAATATTACTTTAGCTTTTAACTGCTAATTATATCAACATAAACTTAATTTATAGTGATAATCACAGTCATAATGTGCTGCTGCCAAACATCACCACTGATGCTTTGAGGCATCGTGTAAACTCTGCCATTAGCAATCACGTAAATGCTCCCATTACTCATATGATACTGGCTGAAGGACTTCTCTAACTGACTCCTTCCCAAAGTCCACAGTAGGTAAGAACAACAGAAGACTAGAAAACGTCGATCAGTTGATCACTGCAAACTTGTTTCATACAACAGCCCATGCTGGTAAATATGAGATTGCAAAGGAAGACCTCAATCTGCCAGGACCATATTCTCAGCTTTGAACTTAGTTTAGGTCACATTATATCAATTGAGTCATGATACTCTCACTCAGACAAATGCCAAATAACACCTACTCCATACAGTATTCTACTTCTATCTCCCTATGTCAAGAAATAAAAAGGAAAATGTGTTGCATCTTGTGAATTCATACTGCTTTTTGAATTCAAGTGATTCGAAGTGCTTTACTAATTTCAACTAGTGGTCCTTTTTCGGTGACAGTTCAGTGGATGTTTGTTTATGCCACCCAGTGTTTACTTTCCCACCTTGAGGCAACAGTACCCTGATTTTGCTTGGGGAATCCCTGACCCCCAAGACGCTTAGTTCACATTGTTCTCATAATGTGAACTCCAGGAGTGAAGCATGTGATGATCTAGGATCATCCAATCAGCATATTCTGGCCACACCCTGTCCATAGTGATTGGTTCACGGGGGAGCACATGACCCACTTCTGGCCAGTGAAGGTCAATGAGACTGAAGTGTAGGAAACACAATTTCTCTTCTCTCCATTGGGTATGAGGGACAGAGAAACGCACCGTGGGGTTACAGTCTCAATCTGCTGACCCCAAGGAACATGCTAAGAATGAAACAGCTTACTGAGGGGAACACAGCTGAAAACTGAGAGTAGGAGAGAAACAAGTGCCCATGACATTTAAGCTCTTGAATCGTCGTATGTCTGAAACCAGCCCTTTCCCTGGACTTTTCAATTATACAAGTCAAGAATTTGTTTTCAGCTTAACCCAGTTGGCTGTTTACTATCACTTGCAGCCAAAGTAATCCTAACTGATGCAGGCAGCAGGTAGACATCAGGTAGGATTATATACATTTCTAAGGTGAAGAAATGTGCGCATAAAAAACTAACGCCCAGTCAGTAATGAAGCTGTATAAATTAACTACAGAAGGATGAGCAGATCCTAAATATTCCAGAACCAAGCACCTTGCAAATACAAAAGAGTTTTAACAAAATTCAAAAATCAGAAGCTAGAGTCGCAGGTACAAAAACCTATGTCTCTTCCTTTTCACAAAGCTCTGATTCTCCAGTTGTTTAGGTGCTAAAGAAAGTAAAATCTCTGGAGAGACAAACAGAAGCTTCAGGAGAGATGTCTGGAATTCAAGAGGGAAGGGATGTTATTCAGAGTCAGTGAAATGATCAATTCCAAAATCGGAGAAGTTGATGAGAGACTAAAGTAAAATTCAAGAAGCTAGATATGTGAGACCCTCTGGTACTTGGGAAATCTGGTTCCGTGTGCAAGGCCGAGCCAGTGTGAGGAAAAACAAATCCTCCAGGCTTTTGAAGATGTAGTTTTTCATCTCAGAATCCGTATTGCCAGCACCCCACCTACTGCTCTCTGCTGTGCCGGTGCCGGGCATGTTATCTGTCAGGGTACCCCCCAATTAGCACTTTGAACGCAATCACAACATTGGAGAGCGTGCCCTCATCTGCTGGGGCGGGCTGGCTTCTGCAATTAAGCTAAAGTTCAGGCTTTGGCTAATAACAGGAGAGGAATGTGACAGTGAAGGGAAGGCTTACTCATTAACTCATGCTAATAGGTGCTGTAACCACCCAGCCACCGGCCTGCCAGCCTGAGAGCCAGGCATGCAGTGTCACTCTGATCGCAGTGTGTTTGCAGGTTTATTTCACAACATTGCTGAGGTCTGGCAATTATCTAAGTGGGAGCGGTTTTAAGGGAAAAGAAAAGGATGGTCTTGTTTTAAGTGCCAGTCTTAGGTCTCAATATTTTATGAAACAGTCATTAATTTTCAATCCAAGGCTGACGGTGATATTACGAGGCTCGCATGTTTATGCAGAAAACGTCCCCTGGATATCCCTAAGAGTTTGGTGAATGTAGGGGAAACAATTCTCTCTCATTTATGGAAGGCAAATGATAATTACCTCACCAGCCCAAGTCACTGCAAAGATAGGTCACTGCAAAGAAGGGGACGGACAGTTAGACGCTGGGTGATAAAGAAAATGCAGAGAATGAAGCTATTTTGCTCATTGTGGAAACCCTAGAATCCATTCGTTCGATCATTCCTTGAACACAAACGTATCGAGTGTATACCTACTAAGTGCCAGCCACTCTGATCGGCGCTGCGTGTTCAGTAGCCCAGAAAGCAGAAACTTCCCTGCCCACTGGGAGTTTACATTCTTTTGGCCACAGGGAATTAGGTCTCAGGAGACCCCGTGAGGTCTTCCATGCAGCACCCGCTGTCATGGAGCCCTTGCAGGCACCCACTAAGCCTTTTACTACTTTTGGCTCTTGGGTCACCCAATTTTAGGCCCTGGTGACCTAGAACAGTGTCAACTTCCATGTAAACATTATATTTGAGCGTTGGGGATTGTAGGGATTAACCTACAGGCATTGAGGCGGACTTGGTTCTATTTAGGTCAGTTGGATAAAGCAGGCACGTGGACCCGATCCTCTTTGTGCCAGTTAAAGCCTCCTATAACGTCCTCACAGACAGTGCTGGGCCCCCGCCCCACTGGCTGCCTTGCACACCCGCAATAGTAAACACATGAAGAAGGCACGTGAGTAAGACCGTTGTGGTTGTCACGACTATAGTACAGCTCCAAACATGTACTCTAAACACAACGGGTCATTTGTCCAAAAGGACGACTTCTGTGAAACCCCACCGGGTTTGAAGGGCTACACAGATCTGCAGTGCGATCGGGTCATCTGTCAGGGGGGTCATTTTGGTGGGACTCTATTTCTACAGCTGCAGATGGGCTCCTAAATGGATGCTTCCGCTTTAACTATTAATAACATGCAGGAAAGTCCCAGCTTCCCTCTAGAGCACCATCTATTCAAAATTAATTTATTAAAAATGCATCCTCATCACTAGTGCTAAGCAGATTTATGAAAAGCAGATCAACCAGGATACATAAATGTGCGGGCCCTGACGTTTATATCTGTGCCGTGTTTGCTATCATTTATGTAGAATCCTGGCCATGTATGTCAATATTTGTAGACTACCACATTGGAGGTTATTTCTTTCTCCTGGTCCGTTTCTCATGGTGACATGGCTTTCCAGCAACTTCTGACAGGTAGTAGTTGACACCAATCTACATTAATTTCAGTTTATGCTGAAAATATACCACTAAGTGAAGGCAACGTTCAGATGGTCTGGGTGTATGCTGCATGCTAGGGAGAGTCTTAAAATGTCTCTTTTTTTTTTTTTTTTTTTTTTTGCGGTACATGGGCCTCTCACTGTTGTGGCCTCTCCCGTTGCGGAGCACAGGCTCCGGACGCACAGGCTCAGCGGCCATGGCTCACGAGCCCAGCTGCTCCGCGGCATGTGGGATCTTCCCGGACCGGGGCACCAACCCGTGTTCCCTGCATCGGCAGGCGGACTCTCAACCACTGCGCCACCAGGGAAGCCCTCCTCATTTTAAAATGAGGAGCATTTTGGCTTTTAATTTTTTGACTTAACATTTTTACTATTTTCTTTATCTTTTTTTTTTTTAGATTGTCAGCTGATTTAGTGACAGCTGGTAACACCGGTGACAACATATACTTTTTAAAGAAAGACTGGGACTTCCTTGGCGGTCCAGTGGTTAAGACTCCGCGCTTCCACGGCAGGGGACACGGGGTTCGATCCCTGGTCGGGGAACTAAGATCCCACTTGCTGCACGACACTGCCAAAAATTTTTAAATAATAATAATTTTTTTAAAAGAAAGAAATAACTTTAATAAGAACTCAGGTAAAGTCTTATGTAAGATTTCTCCATTAACCATTTCATCAGTGGGGGACTGGATTGTGCTAGTGGGAAGAGAGGGAAAAAAAAACCCAAACCTTTTTGTTTTAAAACAGTAATCATAAAGAGACAAATAAGGCGCCAGCCCTTCAGGCTGGAATCGTGCTTTCCTTGACACTGTATAATTTCCGTATTAAGAAGTATTTTAATATATAAGATACTTAAGAAGTGTCTTTAATACTTAAAAGTATTAAGAAACATGTAAGCCAGTTCCTAATTTTCAAAAGAAAATTATGTTCATCTATTTATCATCGAATTTTAGGGCTGAAAAAGGATCACAGAAATCACTTGGCCTTGACAGAACGCTTGACAGCTGAGCCTTCTGAGGACTCAGGAATTAACTGTGTGGTTCATGGTCCTGTAACTGCAGTGGTACAGCCTGTACACACACCCAGATATTTCCATTACACCAGGACCTCTAGCTCCCCACTTATCATTCTTTGTGAGTCTAAACTTTCTATTACCTCATCTTACTGCTTATCAATGGAGAAGAGAGAAATGCAGAATTTTAGAGTTCGAAAGGACTTATTTACTGATAGACATCACATAAATATTTATTTAGCTATCCCCTATTATGTGCCAGGCATTACATTAGATGTTCTGGAAGCTAACATAAGTCTTTTCCCTGCCTAAAGTTTTCATAATTTGTGGGGCAGGGAACGGTATACGTACGTGTGTGTGTGTGTGTGTGTGTGTGTGTGTGTGTGTGCGCGCGCGCGCGCGCGCGCGCGCGCGCGCGCGCCGGCTGGTGCCGGGGTGGGCATGGGGGTTGGGAGGGACAGTTACCAGGGGAGAAAAGCCATCTCGTACTTGCACTGTGTTATAAGGGATATGATACCAAGTCTCTCCTGGGGTAGGAGGGAGCACAGGCAGGACTTAGCACTCCACTCCACCTGTGGTCTGCAACCTGGGCTTCAGAATCATGCAGGGAGTCTTATTTTTAAAAAGTACAGCTTCCAGAGCACACCGCAGAGCCACTGACTTGGAATTTCCAGAGACCCAAAGTTGCATTTTTAAAATGCTTTCTACATTGTTCTGCTGATCAGCCGAGTTTGCCAACCATTGTTCTCTTCTACCCAGGGGTAAGAGAGCTGGTCAGGATTGATTTCTCAGAGGCCTTGTCTCTTACACTGAAACTGGCAAAAGCTGAAGAAAGACTTGCCAGGCAGTCAGGGAGGACTTAGCTTAGGCCAGAGTTCCTCAGCCCACCATAAAATCTCCACCAGGCCATCTCCGACCTCCTCGGTGAAACGAAAGCTGGTGGGTCAGTGTACCCAACACCTAAGCCTTCAAGCTGCACATTCCTTTGATTAGGAAACGGAGCAGTCAGCAGACTATAGCCTTTTGGGGCAGAGCTCAGGAGACCAAGGTGCAGGGGTAGGCAATAGCTCCCTAAAATATTAGAGATCTCACTGGGATTAGACACAAGTCTCCCTGGAACCTGCAGCAATTCCAAAATAATTGTTTGCATTTCATTGCTAATTCATGGTAAAATGAGAAAAGAAAGGTGCATTTTCCCTAAAGCTAAACCTAACTCAAGTTTTAAAACTCTGAGTAGGAAGATCTCTACTATCTAGGGTATGCAACATAATAATAGCATTTTAAATTTCCTTATTTGGAAAAATAAAAAGTTGTCAATCACATGTCAGTTCCTGAAATTTACAAAAGGTTTTTTATTGGTCTCTGAAACCCAGGAATCTGGGAACAGTCACTCTTCGTCTTCTAAACAGAGGTCTTTTTTTCCCCCTCCACCCTTTCTCCTTACATACACTCAAATTACACCGCAGATAAACCTGAACCTTTTAAATTTACTCCTTTTTTTGGGGGGGGGGGTGTAATATCTTAACAAATTTTTATTCCTATTCTACTTATTTAATTCACTATATTGTCCTTCCTGAAATCAACCTGTATGCAGGCTTATTTAAAACAACTTATTTAAACTTGTATTAGAGACATGAGCATTTATTTGAACTCCTAAAATCACTAAACAGAATTTGAGAGATATTACAATTTTCCTCACCAATGGAGGTAGAAGGTTATTCCTTCTCCCCAACCCAGTTTGCTCTGGAGAACTCCTTTATTTCAGTCATAATATTTGATGTCATCCACTGCTCTAGAATTTCAGATCAGCCAGTAGAAGTGCTTGTCTCCCTTGTGGCTGGAGGACTCAATTTATGTGGATATGAATAAGATTTATGGTGTGTAATAAACATTACTAAAACGTGACAAAAGAGTGAAGATTTAAAGACACTTACTAATTGAAGATGACATTTTAAACATTCACAGTCTTTAGAGCAATACTATTTCAGGTCTTTGTACAGGTTTCCAGGCAGAATGCCTATTAGGACATGAAAATCATCTGCGTATTCTTGTCTCCCTTTGCGCGGTCCCCCAGCCCCATTTACCACTCCCTTTATGCTCAGCACCTAGATGTTAAACCAATTAGAATCTTAACATATGAGGTGTGACTATGAGGTCTAAAAGGAAGTAGGGAAGAAAAACATACAAAAAAAAAAAAAAAAGAGGCTGGCCACAACTGCAGTTATGGATGCCCTGTTAGAAGTCCCAAGTTTTAAAGGACTGAAATCAACATAGTGCCGGTCTTTTGGAAAATGCTGCCAGGGCTATTTTTCCTCTTACATGGGAAATTATACAAGTAAGTCTACCAAGAAAATATGTCATGGATTTGGAAAGTTGGTGCTTGGCCAATTTTCACACAGCTGGTTTGCCGGGCAGTCTCCCTCCGCTCATAAGCTAATAAGGACGTACGTGAACCCAGCTTAGTCCGGAGCCAGCCCCTTGATCCGCATTTGATCTCACCTGGACGCAGGCCCTCAGCTCTGGCCTGGCCTTCTCCATTCAGGGCCTCTTTTATTTCCAACACAAAATGGTCTCATGTTGTTAAATGGTCTCTAATTTTTCTAATAGTAGTAGAGTTTCTTGCTGGTTTTCAGTAACGCGCTTTATTTTGCCTCCCTAATTTGCTCCCAGTCGAATCTGATTGCATTTACTTGGGCAAACGGGAGGGGCTGTGGCTACCCAGAAAGCCAAGGACTTGAAGTGGTCCTAATGATCTCATGGGGTGCAGTGTGTAATGCAAACCCCAGGTCCCTTCCACTGTGCAGATGCCAGTCTCGGTGACTGACGCGAACTTAAGCTCTCAGGCCTGGTTTCCAGTGTGTGATTTACTCTCTCCCTTTAATTACCCAGGAGATAGCAAGCCAAGAATATTTGAGCCTTGTTTTTTAGGGTAAACAGTATTCCCCGGAACAGGTCACAAACAGCTCCTTGGCCCTTTGGGACCTGAGCTAATTCAGGGAGGAACTCCATGACAGACTCCAGGATGGCCCATCTCTGTATTTCTAGTCATTTCAAAAATAGAGACCTCGGAGAAGAGTTGCAGTAGTGAATTATGGTCAGTCACAGAAGAGAATTTAACTCATTCCGAGGTAGCCCATAATGTTCAACAACCCATATTACAGGGAGCTGTTTATCTCTCTTTTCCAATAGTGGCATCCAGGACCCCATGCATGGAGGGGCAGAGGGGTGGTTCCCTTTCTTGCATTTGCTTCAGGGGCCATCCAGGTCCTCCCACACCTTTACGGATAAATAAAAGTTAAGTCTTGACGACACCACTAGCTCCCGTCATTAATGCAGGCACTGTTCAAACATGGAAGCACAAGAAACGAGCCAGGGCTGCATAGCTTGCAGAGATGGTTTCTTACATCTGAGGGCTTTCACACACCCATATCTTTGAGGTTGTGTATACTGAGTTAATTTTTTCCCCCACCTTTACAGGTGCTACAATTTACCTACCATCAGGTAGACACATGCCTGGAATTATTTCTCCACCAGTGGGAGGGGAGTTGCCAGTTTGCCAGGCCTGCCTTCTTTTCGGGGCAGAGAGAGGCTTTCGGTGTCATCTGGGCATCACTCTCACATCTGAGCTAACCATGCCGCGGAGAGGGCCTTTTCCCCGAAAACAGTAATTTCCTTATATTACAGGGAGTTCTGTGCTATGATCTAGTACCTATCTGGTATGCATGGGTTACAAACAAAGCAACTGTTTTCCTTGAAGAAAACTTCAGCAGTTAAAGGTGCTAGGGTCCGCCTCTCCCCTTGCCAAGTTCTCTAAACGGTCTTCACCTCTTGCCATTGTCATCGGTATTTGGACGCAGTGTGGGACAGTGGTTAGGTGCTCAGGTTTTTAGCATATGAAAGCAAGCTGTGTGACCTTAAGAAAATTACTTCATGTCTCTGGATGCACAAAATGGTGAGAGTGTTAGTTCAGTCTCTCTAGTTATTTTTGGTACTAAAAACCGGTGATTCAACACTAACAATGGTTGGCAGGCACCTCTGTACACGCTGTTCAGTGAACAGGATCTGTTTATCTCAATGTTTGGGAACGTTCCCTCTGTTTTTCAAATTGTGCCCATCTTTACTCAATGACTTTTAGTTACGCGTTTCTGACTGCTTTTTCCTTCCATTCATTCATGACGTTGACTGGCTTCTTTTGCTTTTCTCTCAAAGCAAATGAAGCTATTCAGGCTTGTCCTTAAGCGGAGGTGCAAAAACTAGATCCTCAAAGCAAACATAATAAGGACTATTGAGAAGGAATTGTGAAAGTCAACACTCAGATTAATAGACGTCATTTAACTAAACGAGCAGGGCCATTATGAGAATTCCCTAGAAACCAGGGCCCCTAAAGCTCACGTAGAAGGAGACTGAGGGACTCAGGGAACCTAGTGCAGACAGGGTCGGGCCTCTGTCCCCGAGTCTAACCGCTGCCTGAAATGTTAACCTCCTCCAAGTATTTAGGAGAAAAATGATATCCTGTTAAACAAATAAACAAACAAAAACACCAAAGTGGAGGGGGGAGAGAAGTGAAATAGGAGTGGTACCAAATTGAAACTGGGTAATGAATGATGAGTACATGGGGTCATTATTCTCCTTGTTTACTTATGTGTATATTAAAAACTTTTCCAGTATAAAAACGTTAAAAAACTACTTCAGCCCTGAGGCAGGTCTTACTCTAGAACTAAGATAGAGGCTGCAGAAAGAAGCGTGGAAGGCTCTGGAAATCCATCTGGCTGAAGTCCCTGAAGACACCCATGAAAGAGGATGCTGAAGGTCCATCCTTTGGACATTAACTGCTTTGGGAATTCCAAATATTGGAATTCCCATAATGATTTTAGTAACGTCACAGCTCCTCCTTAGAGATCTGTAATCATCGTTGCATCATATCTGAAGGTAGACTATAAACCTTGATGGAATTAACTAGACAAGGCCCAGGAAATTCTTTGCTTCTGCTTCATGTAAGTTTGCTTGACCTCACCTTCTCCCACTGGGCAACAGTTTGTGTGCATGTGTGCGTGTGTGTGTTGTGGGTTTTCCCATGGATGTTTCTAATATGTGCTCTGAAGGTTCTCAGCAAAACTAAATTGGGTGAAGAATGAAGACAACTCATTGCTAACTATTTCTCTGAGTGTCTGTTTCCTTGAGTAGACTCGAGCTATCCATCTCCATATCCCCTGACCTAACAAAGAGCTGCTCCCTGGTAGTGGCAGAAGGAATGCTGGTTGATTTAGGTTACAATGACACTAATGAATGAGATTTTACCAGATGTTCCAAAAGGAAACTAAATTCTCAATGCATCAGTGTGAATTAAAGAGCACACACTCTGGAGTCATACAGGCTGATGTTCAAATCCTGCTCTACCACTAGGGAGACTGGCGGCGCTAGGTCTATGATCTGGTCTCTGCATCTCAGTGATGGGGTTGGTACCTCTGCTGAGCTACATCCCAGGGGCTCTGGTGTGACCATGAACCAGAATCTGAATGTGCTTTGGGAATAAAGGTAGATTTAAATGCATTATGGAATTGTAAACATTGGAGAGGATAAACATAAGAATGGTGCAGATGCTTTACATCATGTAAGCAATTTGTTTAAAAGCAGCAAATGTCCTAAGGTATTTTTTTAAACCAAAAGTCCTATAGCTGCTTATGTCCAAAAGCCTCAAAACTGCTTAAAAGTCAAGATTAATTGGTAATTTCTTCCCACCTCAGTTTAAAACAGAAAGGTTAGAGTCTATATTGGAAAGTTGCATTGGAGAAATTAGACTCCAAAAGTTGCATTGGAGAATTAGACTCTCCGATTGCACGGAGAGTCTAATGACAGAGATATGGGCAGTTTCGAGGTCTGGGACCAGTAAGAATTACAAAAGTAATGCTATCTTTCTTCTCTCCTTTTTCTGACTACATATATGTTTTCCAACTTTCTCCCTGATTCTAAGGGAGAGCCCTTGCTGAAGAAAGAAAAATAAGTCAGGGTTCATCCCCTATCCCATTCCCTAACCAGGATTCCCTTGGGTCAACATAACCCCTCTCCATGACAGGAAGAAGCCCTCCAACCCTTCAGATCGGCCTGAGCTTTGAAGCCATTACCCTGGTCTGTGTCCACCCCAAGGCTCTAAGACGTCCTGGGCATTAATCAGCCATGGGTGAGCCTGGAGGTGGCCTATAGCGTTCTGCTGAAGTCATCACCGTGCGAGACAAGCCCCGGAGAGACTGAGCCTCTAGCTTCCTGTTACCACCTTCGAAATGGATGAGGCAGATCTGGGGTGATGCTGGCCAAGAAGTAAGGTTGCTAATGTGACCCCTTCACTGGAGAAATGAGGGTGTGAAAAGAAGTGGAGGGCTGAGCTCAGAGCCGTAACTTGTGGCTTGACCTTGGACATATCTTGATGACTACAGCCCAAAGCTGCCACATGCCCTAGACTGTATCCCTCTGTTTTGGAGGTGGCCTATCCCCCTTTCTGTCCCATATCCTTGATTCTGGAATCCTCACCCAGGCTGGCAGCTCCAAGTCATTTGGAGAGAGAAGCAGAGGGTTGTGAATGACCTTTTCCCACTTTTACAACCTCCCAGCCAGACCTGCATGTCCCCACCTCTGAGCCCCAGGAAGCCCTGCAGACACAGAAGGAAGCCCTAGCCCAGTCCCGGCCCTTCCTCGGCAGCCAGGGATACCTGCTCCGGAGCAGGCAGTTGACCCCTGTCTCAGCTTCTTCCTATTCAATATTTTATGGCGTATATCTATCCACAGGCATGTATTTATAAATAGAAGATTTGTCCATTTATTCACTCATTTATATATCGAGTATCTATTAGGCATGACAGGTATCTACATGACAGGTATCTGGCCACACTCTGGGAGAACAACAGTGCACAGGATGCCTCTTGACCCTCAAGACCTTTCCAGGCCAGGAATCTTGTTTATTTGTTTCAGTGCCCAGGATGGTACCTGACCCTGAGTGGTTGTGCAGTGTGTCCCTCTTATTACTAATGAAAGTGGCCAGGGCCACCCACATGGAGCAATGGACCCAGGACAAATCACACCTTATGAGAGTGCTTTTCTGCCCCCTTCACTTCCTCCAAAAGGTAACATCTGATTTAAATGAACAGCAAGAAAACTTTGGGAGAGAAACAGAAGGAAATGTCCCAGAAGGGCAACTTGCAACCTGAGGTGCAGGTAGAGGGAACATGGGGTGGGGGTGAGGTGAGGGGATGTTATTGGTGGGGCTGGCAGGGAAAGTGCTCAGTGTGGGAACTTTTTCAAACCTTTGAACAGGTCTTCAAGCAGAACCTCCCCCTCCCCTTTCCCCATTCCCCTCACCCCAAAGTAGTTCTAGCTGCCTGATTAAAAACCTCACAGGGCACTTGACAGTCACTACACCAGGACTGAGCACCCCTGTACTCACATATTGTACTCTAAGTACGACCCTGAGGGAGGACCCAGGAGCCAAAGGAGGCCAGGAGGCCCTTCCTCTCTCTGTCACCAGAAGCCCTGTTCTCGAAGTGAGGGCATCTGGCAGAAAGCCAGAGCTGAGGAATAAAATAATATCACCGAATCCTACACCTCCCATTGGAGAAAGCCAGAGATAAATGACAGAACGGAGAGAAGAGAGAAAATCCACTGGGCAAGGAGGCATGAGGGCCCTTGAGTAGCTGAGTGCCCTTGAGTTCTCTCCTAACTTCACTCTCTCGTATCACAGTTCCCCACTCCCACCCCACAGGGGACTCATAGGGACCAAGGAAATAACAGATTTGAAAAGCATTTCAACAGCTCCTCCCTTAACCTTTCATCTGTAAAATGGGTATAGTAATAGCACCTACCTTATAGAGTTATTGCAAAGATTAGAGTCAATGTACATAAAGCATTTAGAATAGCAGCAAAGACAGAGTAAGTGTTTATATAGATGTTTGCTGTTTTAAAAGTGAGGTCTGGGCAGGACACAGATGGTACAGCAAGTTTAACTAAGAGTTATTGAATGTCGGTACTATTTACAGAGGTGGTGGCAGGCTACAGGAGTCAATGAGGGATGGGGACATGGCTAAGGATAACAACGGTCTAAGGCCGGAGCTGTCAAAGAGGCAGGGATTGGAGGACTGAACACACCAGCCTTTCGCTCCGCCCACCTCTGATCTCCTGCCTATGTCTCCATCGCCCAAACCAACCGGAAGCAGAGGGCAGGTCCAGGTGATGCTGTCCATGGGGTCAGCCTCTGATGGAGGAGATGAACCAAGAATAACTAGCACAGCTGCTCTTAGTAATGATCTTGGTATTAGTATTAACCAGTGCAAATTAATATTATTGTTATTAACATTGGGTATCTCTAATAACAGGACCTATTTCTTTTGTTAGAGATTTGAGCTTTATTCTTAAATGGCTTTCTGTTTGAAGGATGTTTCAACGTCACTGTATTCATTTGGGCAGCTTTCACTGCCCATGAATTAAAGAGCAACCAGAGCCCAAAGCAATTGGAGCCTCATCCTGATTTGGAATCTCAAGCACTCCCCTACTTGCTGCCCACCTCCCACCCTGGTGAACCTCAATTTCCCTTAACATAAAAGGGAAAGAAGAGTTCTAACTCTCACGGCAGAGTTGTGAAAAACAGTACCCTGCCAGAGCTGTACAAATACGAGGAATTGGCAGATATAAAATTCTAAAAGATTTCTTAATAATATGCACGAGTTCTGACTTCACAAGCACGGCATATTGTGGCTACCCTGTTAAAAAAAATCCACTGATCATTTTTCACAACTTATTTATTCTTGGTGCCTATTTCCATTCCAAGGAAGGAAAGGGCATAAAAGAACTTTAACATCTATTTTTCTTTACAGAGTGCTTTTTACATTATTCCCGAAATTCATTTCCACACATAGAATATATTTCGAGGTCTGCCTTCTGATTTGAAAAAATATGTATCTAAATTATTTTCTATGGACTTTTAAAGCATTTTATTCACTTAAATGTGTATATTTCTGCTCTAATTGAAATTCCTAAATAGTCACTTTCTGAACTGTCAAAATTGTAAAGCTGTTGATGGGTGCAGCACTGGGGTTTCCATGGCAACTACTTTCATTGCCTAGGCGACGCTGGTCTGGTGATATCACCACTGAACTGGCTCAACTCTCGAAAACTTGGCGGCTCCCAAAAATGTGCAAGTATGTCCTGAAAGTTTAACGGGCTTTTATTTTTAATGGCTGGCACCAAGCTTGGATCCGCCAGGACTCGAGAAGCAGCAGCTCTGTTCTGAGGTTCATTGTGTAGGGGATGGGAGATTTGACAAGCATGCTCATACTACCAGATCCTATTTGGATGGTGTCGTTTTACGTGAATAGCTCCCAAATAACATTTCCATCAGTCACTGTGGCTGGGATGCAAGTGGAGTTAAGTGACAGAATCTTAGTTCACTCAGGAGATAATAAGATGCTTCTGAATATAAGTCACAATTGGAGTTTAGACTGTCTCATAGCGCTACTATTTTTTTCTTTTCCTTTTTTTCTTTTTTTGTTTGTTGTCTGTTTCTTTCTCTCTTTCCCT
>NW_006788168.1:3600922-3608978 GCF_000442215.2 Lipotes vexillifer
TCTTTCCCTCTTTATCTCCTTCTATCTCTTTTCTCTTTTTCTCTCTTGTCTGAAGAGACAAGGGATACTGAAGGCTGGAAACATCATGATTTGTTCATTTTGGATGTCTATGCGAATGTGGTGTGTCATTCCTAATCTACCTCCTGGTAAACTGTTTGTGGGAAAGTTACATTAAAAATAAACCATTTCTTGATAAGCAGTTTTATTGGTGCGTGGTCAAAAATTACTCAGGGGGCAGGAGATCATTTAGCTTGCCTTTTTTTCCTGCCTTTGGAACTCAAGTTTGTTCTAATTACATCCGGAGGAGCATTTAAACAGGGTGGTCCATTTTAAAGCAGTCACATTTAAATCTACTTTGCATTAAATGAGCTCGCTTTTAGATGAGTTTGGCTGGCTCAAGAATACATCACAAAATGCAAATCTGATGATAAATAAAGCTTTGGCTACATCACGGAAATGGAGAGCATTTCAAAAAATGATGTTAGCACTGACTGCTAAGTGAAATGGCATCCCTCGCACACTCCTCATATATTAAACATTTAAATGTATGCTACTGAATCAAATATGTCCATTTGATGTGTGGCAATTCATAAGTAACACAAAATGAGAAGATGAGGTGCAAGCTTTCCCTCACAAGTTAACACTGGTGAAAATACAACGTTGAGAAAGGGCTGTTAGAAGTCAAGAGAATGAGGAAATGGCTCTGCATACTTATTTGAGGAGTCATTTGAGGTACCTAGCAGGCAGAATGTGAGCTGCTGTCTGCCAATTATTCCACAGCTCCTTGGGACCTGAAGCTGTCGAGTTGTTGCCACTGTTGGTTTGGCTCTCAGGAAAAGAGAGAGGTACTGAAAAGGGGAGTATATCAGGTAGGACCAAAAATAATTTAATGGGCTTTATAAACAAATAGTTCAGACACTGTACATACAAAAAAAAAGATTGTTGCCTTTGAAGTATTGATCAGTGACTGAACTCGATCTCCAGTCCCTCTCCCGTTCCCAGAGGTCAGAGGATGGGGCTGAAATTCCAACCCTCTAATCACGTGGTTGGTTCTTCTGGCACCAGTCTGGATGCTGAAGTTATCTCCAGGGCCTATCATGAGTCACCTCATTAGCATAAACTCAGGTATGGTAGAGAGGGGTTCATTATGAATTTCAAAAGACACTCCTAACATTCAGGATATTCCAAGGGCTTCTGAAGCTCTGTGCCAGAACCGGGAACAAAGACCACCTACATTCTTTATTATATCACAGTGGTCTATAGTAGGTGGGTTCCAACTAGGGCCACCAACAATACCTACCGCCCACCCCCATAGTTGCAAATGGCCTCCAACCTTAAGAGGTGTATCTGTTTCCCCTCCCTTGAATGTGGGCTGACCATGTGACTAGCTTTGACTAACAGAATGCAAAGAAAATGACATTCCTAAACTTCTGAGCCCAGGTCTTAAAAGAACTGGTAGCTTCCACGTTTTCTCTGTGGAACACTCCCTTTGGAAGTCAGTTGCCGTACTTTTAGATTTGTAGCCAATCTAATTATTAAAATGATGCTGCTATTGTTTAATGTTTTTTTCGAAATGCCGATATTTTCTTTTTCTTTTTCTTTTTTTGAGATTGCTTTTAAAGACTATAAGACATCTACGGTACATATTTCTAATTATTTACCAAAACTCATTCTTTCTTCTCCTGTAGAAGCAGAAGCTGAGTATGTGGCTGTCATAATAATAAAATGGCCCCTGGGCACATGGGTACCCCGCCGGTGACTACCAGGTGTGGCCACATGACAATGTTCTCAGTGGAAAATGGAAGTGCTGTGGGTCATTCCCAGACCTTAGTTTAAAGTATTGTGCATTGTTCCTCCATCACATTAACCACCCTCCAGGAACCATAGGAATCCAGCCCTGACCATGCCCTAGGAGATGGCAGGGCAGCACAGTGGAAGGAACCTGGCTCCCTGAATTACCGCATGGTGTAGCTCTGCCCTGCCAACCAGTTCTCTCCTCTTGAATTTGTTAAGATAAATATAAATTTCTTCTTTTCTTCTTAAAATACCAATTTTGGGATCTTTGGTTATAGCTTCTACAAAATGTAGGCAATGAAAATGGTAACCATAATGAGTAACCAAAGCTACACAGAAAAGTGCACAGAAGCGATGACAGGAAGACCAATAAAAGAAACACTGGAGAAAGGACAATCAAAATTAACCAGGCTCAATATTGTACTTTTTAATACAAGACATGGTCCTCTAAATTTTTCTTATATGGAGGCTCCCTTTAACACTCTTCTCTATGTAGCAGAGTTCTGCATAACTGAAATGCTTCTGGGAAAGACATTTTGTGAAGTTCTGTTGTCAAAATACTAAACTATCAGAAGGATCTCAATAGGCCCATGTTTCAGTTATCTGCTGCTGTGTAACAAACTACCCTAAACTTAATGGCTTAAAACTACAAAAATGGTATGATTTCTCCCAATGACGTTAGTTGGCTTGGATCAGCTGGGAGGATCTTCTGCTCCATGTGGAATAGCTGGGGTCACTGACATGGCTGCATTCTGTGGGGCTGTTACCCACAATCTGGGTTCCCCTCTAGATGGATGTTGAGCCAAAAGACACAAGCAACCCAAAGATCGGGAGAGGGAAGGATTTATTACTTGCAGCAGGGAAGGACACTGGGGATCTTTCCCAAAGCAGTGTCTCCCCAAACAGCAAAACTGGGGAAGTTTTAAGCTAAGGGTACATGCATATTATTGAAGGGGTTTGGGTAGTTGAGAGTCCAAGCTTTAGTTGACTGAAGTCATGAGGGTCAGAAAAGGTCAATGTCATCCTCCCTTAGGTTCCAGTTGATCTGGTGGTTGAGTGTTTCAGGCTAATCTTTACCATGGAAACAGAACTAGGAGTCTTTACAACTGATGTATTACCTTTGGTATTGTTACTTCTCTTGCCTGACGACAGTTGTTTGTTTCTGCATTCTTTTGTTCCCTTAAGGTCATTAATTACTGAGATATGTTCAAAGGCAAGCATTGTGGCCTGGCTTAGATCACCAAATGGCTTAGGCCAAAAATGGCTTCTCTTCCGTCAAGGAAGCCATGACTGGTTCTCTTTCTCCCGGAATCCCCAACCTTATCTGCTTTCAGGGCCTCTCATCCTCCCAGGTACCTTTCAAAGTAGTCTCTGGTCTTCCAAACAACTGAACTTTCTAAAAGCATGGCAGCTGACCTCTAAAGGGAATTTCCACAAGAGAAAAAATAGCCCCCTTTTAAGGCTGGGGGCCACTTGCAGCTATGGGGGTGGGAGGTAGGTATTGGTGGCCCTAGTTGGAACCTACCTACTATAGACCACTGTGATATAATAAAGAATGTAGGTGGTCTTTGTTCCCGGTTCTGGCACAGAGCTTCAGAAGCCCTTGGAATATCCTGAATGCTAGGAGTGTCTTTTGAAATCCATAATGAGCCCCTCTCTACCATACCTGAGTTTATGCTAATGAGATGACTCATGATAGGCCCTGGAGATAACTTCAGCATCCAGACTGGTGCCAGAAGAACCAACCACGGGATTAGAGGGTTGGAATTTCAGCCCCATCCTGACCTCGGGGAATGGGAGAGGGACTGGGGATCGAGTTCAGTCAGTGGTCAGTGATTTAATCAACCATATGCCCACATGAGGAAAACTTGATTAAAAAATAAGAAGAAGAAGAAACAAAGCAAGGAGGCTCAGAGAGCTTCCTGGTTGGTGTACACACTGATGTGCTGGGAGGGCAACACACCTGGATTCCAGGAGGAGAAGGCATGGAAGCTGAGTCACACGCTCTCCCTCCCCACAATTCTTCCCTATGTATCTCTTCATCTGGATGTTCATTTGTCTGCTTTGTAATCAAATGGTAATTCTAAGTATAGCACTTTCCTGAGTTTGGTGAGTCATTCTAGTGAATTCTTGAATCAGAAGGAATCATGGAAACCACTGAATTTATACCCAAGATGGCAGAAGTGTGGGTAGCCTGGGGACCCCACTTGTGGCTGGTGTGTGAAGTAAGGGCAGTCTTGTTAGACACCTTGCCCTTTCACTTGTAGAATCTGATGCAAACTCTGGTTAGTTAAACGTAAGAACTGAATTCAGTTGTGGACTCCCTGTTGATGTTGCAGAATTGGCATTGGACTGCAGTAAGTCACCTTGTGGCTGAAACAAAAGGTCCCAGGATGCAGAGGGCTTGGGTTAAAATGCTTGTACTCTTACTGTCCATGGAGCCTCTCATAAAGATTCCATTTTCTCATCAGGTAATGTTGGTAAAAGAACAATACCCATATTCGGGGCTAATATGAAGGTTAAATATATAGGGAAAGCACTTTATGAACTGAGGAACACAAAGCAAATATTGGCTACTATTGTGGCCCAGACACTTATGTATAATCAAAAATCTTATTTATAACCCAACAAGAGCTTTGTGGCCCAATTTTCACCCTTTTTCAAGTCAAGTGAGAGAAATAATGAATGTAGATTCCCAAAGCTAAAGATATAAATTTGGTTCTATGTGTCTTTTGTGTGCATGTCTGGGATTTTTTTCAACCAAGTTTTTCCACCCCGTTCCAGGCAGAAACTCGACAATTTCTTCTCATGAATCATCTTTCTGTGGCACTCTTCCACACCCGGCAGAAAAATTATGAGGCCACGGTCTTTGCTGGCCAGCACTCAAAGAAAACATGCAAAACCAAACTCCATGTGGTCTTTGAGTCATTCCTCAGATCCTGAATTCTCTCAACCCTTGAATCTGAGTCGGATTAGTGGGAATCCCAGGTGGATGCTGTGGGGGCAGTTGCTCTCAAGAGTCAGCAGAAAGGGATGGTGACGGAGTGATGTGAGTAAATACAACTGCTGCACCACTCATGAAAATGAGACTCTACCCCCGAAACAAAGGTGAAGTAAGCCTGCGTGATTTTTAACAATTCAAGGCTCTGGTAAGTAAGATGCTACTTTCCCGGGTCCTCTATGCTCCAATCCAAAGATGGTCAAGGACAGGTAAGATTTTACAAGACAGCAAGAGTGTATAGTGGACAGACTGTGTACCCAGGACCGTAGGGATTATAGGAAAGACGAGAAAAGCACCCAACAACTGAATTCAAACATACACTGAGTACTTCCTTTTCACCAGGACTGGGGATGCATGAAATACAGTCTTGGGCTTCAAATTCTCTATGTGTGTACACACACACGTCTTGGAAGAGACAATATATAATGGGTATATCGGTACATCATCAGGGTCTTACAAAGGAAACCCAAGAACAGATCCTCAGTGCTCCATACACTGGCTTCTCTTCACAGATCCTGAGACCCAGGGCGCTGGACTTAACTTGCCAAAAACTCACCAAATCTGACTTGGTATGCAGAGAAAAGCAGTCCCTTCTTGTTAAATGACCTCGCCTCATCATCGTACGGTAAAAAGAAAGCTTTCAGATCATTTGTCTCCAACAAAAAAACTTATAAAAATGAGGTTTTTTAAAAAAGTTAAATTATTTTGGCCCATAAATTTCAGATGGGGTTGTATATTTCCCTAAAGGGTCAAAAATAGAACATGTATTAAATGGCAAGTTATTCAAAAACCAGCACAGGCCCCAGTTGTCTTTCAAAAGCTCCGATTTACTGCATATTTCTCCCTTGAGAAAGGCCTTTGTAAAATGTTCATTTCCATTTTAAGAGACTGAGGGCTTTGATCTGTTGGGAGCATTCTTTTTCTTTCCCTGACTGGGGCCTGTCGACTACTCCAGACAGAGCTGGAGGCTTGCTCTCAGGGCCTGTACTTTTCCATGGCCATCCCTGGCATCCAAACAGCATCTCTTGCATCTGCATTCACACTAGTTAATCTGGAGGTCAGAGCTGGTGAGTCCCTACACCAGTGGACGCGTGGCCACATGTGTTCTTCACACCTCAATAAGAACCCAGCTTCCAGGACATAAGACAAAGGTACAGTAGCCTTTGGCATCCCTAGACCCAGTGGAAGCTGCTAGGCCGTCCTTTATATTATTCCGTATTCCATAATCAGTTTAATCTTTTTACTCCGATAAAGTCAAATCACAGCCATTGTTATATTAGAGGGTATTTTGCTTTTGAAAGATTTTTGTATTTATTTGTTTGGTTGGTTGGTTTAGCTTTGTGTAGGTGATGCCAATATGGGCACAGAGTCTGTGGGCCACGCATTTTTCTAGTCCAGAGGGGTGGGAAGATAAAAGGTAACATAGTCACTTTTAGTATCAAAACACTTGCCCCGCTTTGTTTTCAAATGACACCACACTTCTCCCGAAGGACTGCCTCTGGCCCCCACTGCATCTTTGTGTAAATTAAAGAGAGGCTGCCCTTAAAAGGGCAGATTCAGGGGCTTCCCTGGTGGCGCAGTGGTTGAGAGTCCACCTGCTGATGCAGGGGACATGGGTTCGAGTCCCGGTCCGGGAAGATCCCACGTGCCTAAGAGCGGCTGGGCCCATGAGCCATGGCCGCTGAGCCTGCGCGTCCGGAGCCTGTGCTCTGTAGCGGGAGAGGGCGCAACAGTGAGAGGCCCCCGTACCCCCAAAAAAAAAAAAAAAAAAAAAGGGCAGATTCAAGTCCTTGCAGGGTGCCCATCTGGGTGAGCCACCAACACTAGGTCTTAGCTCCCACTCACCTTACAGCCCATTGTAGGCACAGTGTGCCTGCCTTCCCGGTTTGAGTCCCCTGCCCACATCTGCCCCAGACACACACACACACACACACACACACACACACACACACACACACACACACACACGCTCTCTCTCTCTCTCTCTCTCTCTCTCTCTCTCTCTCTCTCTTTCTCTCTCTCTCTCACTGAAATCAATGGGGTAGCACCAGGTGTTCCGCCCAGGGCTAAACAATTCATTATTCTTCTGCTCTTCCCTTCCTCCTCTCTCCCCTCTTCTTTCTCTCCTCTTTCTCTTCCTCTCTCTTTCCAATCCTCTCTCTTCTGCAACAACACAGTGCACGTTTATATCAATTTAAGTTTTACATGCAGTCAACCTGATGATTCACCTCCACTAGTTCAGGGCTGGGCCACTCTTGGAGGTAACTGTCACTCAGCATTTTATCACTGGGCCGTTCCATTGAGTCCATTCCATATGTAAAGCTATTGCTGTTAGAAATAGGATCACAGGGGATGCAGACAGAATGAGCAATTGATAGAGGTGGGCCTGCCTGCCCTGGGCTCCCGCTGCCATCTCTCACAGGTAAATGACATGTACAGGCTGAGAAAAAACAACTCTCCCATTTTCCTGTAGTACATTTTGTTTGTTTGTTTGTTTGTTTGTCAGATTACACGTTCAATTAATTGTAACAAGCCACTGCTCTATGCAAGGCATTCCACAATCCAGTGTAAACCCTGGGCTCTGCAGACAGAAAGGAAACCAATCCAAACTGTTCTCTCTGGCTGTTACCCACTGTGGAGGGAAAAAAGTGGTAACGAGGGGGTTTTTTCCACCTGACTTTCTATGGCAGGGAGGGAAAGAAATTGTGTTTCCCAGGAGAAAGTGGTTAATTTTATTATTTTATTTTATTTTATTTTATTTTATTTTATTTTATTATTTTTGTAGCTGCAGGCAGTCTGTGGATAAGTGGGTATTACAATCCTGGTACATCTCTAATTAATAAGATCAATTGCCACTGTATTTTCTTTTACAAACTCATTTAGATATGTCAGGGCTGCAATTATTTTGAGAACGATCTGGCTTTACGCTTATTCATCTTTCCTCTTCCTCAAGGAGAAAATAAAACTGTCAGCTTAAATGCCCTTTGAAGTCTGTTTTAGATCCTTGATTGAAAATTAAAAACAAAGTCGCTAGCTTAGTGCCACTTACAGGGTCAAAGTTCCTGTCCTCACATTGCGGTGTGTGTGTGTGTGTGTGTGTGTGTGTGTGTGTGTGTGTGTGTGTGTGTGTGTGTGTGTGTTTTGTGCTATTTTTTCTGCTTCAAAGCGAAATGTGAAAAATTCCCACTAAAATCAACTCTTTTTCCCTACCCAACAGGACCCCACTGCAGAATCCTTAAGGCTTCCAAGCAAAAAACCAAG
>NW_006788168.1:3609655-3629056 GCF_000442215.2 Lipotes vexillifer
TGTGTGTGTGTGTGTGTGTGTGTGTGTGTGTGTGTGTGTGTGTGTGTGTGTGTGTGTGTATTGTGCTAATTTCTTTTTTTAAAAGGGTCACGTGTTGGTCTTCTAATAACATGTTGCATCCCTTTGCTTTAATCTCTTTAGATCTACAAGAACCCTGAAGTTTATATTATTTTAAAACTGAGAAGCACCGGGCATTTTGCTTAGCTGTTGTTTTTTGATTCACAGAAAGATCTTTCTCCAAATGGACGTGATAACTCCTGGTGTAAACCTGGGGAGTGGTTTAGGAAGCTTCGCTCACCACCCTCCTGCCTCCTGCCTAATTACCACTGACTGAATGTGCAGAAATCTGCCCCCACTCCTGGGGACCCAGATGTCACCCCACCAGGTGGGAAGTGCCCGCCATCCCTTCTCCAAGTCTGTGCCCCGAGCCCGGACAGCTTCACCATCAAAAAACCCAAGAACCTGCCTGGTCGTTCCATCCCTCTCTGTGCAGCCCCTGCACAGACACAGACAAATAAACCCCGTCATCCCTGTGGTGCCAGAGGAATGCTTATAGACACCCCATCTTGGAAGGGTGAACCCAAACTGTTTCAGAGGAGACCTAAACCTTTTCTTCAAGAAGCGAGAGAGGCTGGCGCAAGGCTAACAAATAAAAGAAACTGCCCTGAACTGAAGCAGCCATCTTTCCCAGGCCGTACCCTGTCTGCTTCTCCCCTGCCCTGCTTTCCGTCTGATTTGTCTTTAAGGTTTTAACATTAACCCTCTGTTGACAAATGAATACTTTTCTGGAAAATGAGGGATTTCCAGAAGCTGGCAGACACGGGAGTGCAGTGGTGTGGCTCCCTCGATTCATTATTTGAACAGGAGAGGCCTGGAGGTTTGCGCTAGCATCACACTCAAGGTGATGATAAACGTGGTCTGACCAGGGTGGTAATAAGGGAGTTTCCAGCCAGGTCCTGTCTAGACCACGGTTTGTTAGGGAGTGAAAACCACAAAGCGGGGGCACCAGTACCCTGCTCCTCAGAGAAATGGTCCCCAGGGAGCTCTAGCCACATTTCCAGTCTGAGCCCTCGTCTGGCCCCTAACTGGGGCCGCTGTAAATAACATTAGCCAGTCTTTCAGCAAAGCTCTGGGAAGCTTATACACTGAACGCGCTTTTTGTTGTCTGTGGTTGTGCATTAAGCTCAGTACTGTCAAGTCTAATTATTCTCATTAAGGCCTGAAAGTTTTAAGGATTAATTAAGCAGAGAGCAAAAGCTTACGCAGAACAGCAATATTTTCCCCCTCAAGGATTAGCCCGTCATTCTGGTGGGGTTTTCCTTGAGCACTGCCCATTACTTTATGAGATAGCAAAGTGTGGAGCTCACATAATATGGATTAGAAATAGTCTACATTTCACATGTGCTATTCAGCCATGAAAATAAGTCCTGGCCCTTGTGCCCATAACCCAGAAGGCTCGCTAATGAGAACCAGGCAGTGGGACTAATGAGAAATCCAATACGTGCTGTCTCTCCTTCCCATTTCCTTTCAATTTACTTTCCACGGGATCCGACGTGTGTAGGAGTCTGAGTCGATGCTAGTATGCTTCTCTTTACTTGCTGGGACTCCTAGAAATTATCTAATTCTACCCCCTTGTCCTATAGAGTGGACATTGGGAATCAGTGATTTGCTCAAAGGGCCATAGTTGTTGACAAAGCTTCTTTAAGTGAAGGTGGCAGGAAACTTCTGGAAGCATTAACAGTCATCAGGTCAGTTAGAATGGTGAGGGTCCTTAGCGCTTAGGGTTTGGTGTGACCCAAAACTCAGCAGAAACGAGATGGTCTCACAGTAGAGAAAGGATGGTGGTGAGGACCTAGTTTTCAGGTGAGCCCAAGGGAACTCTGGGACACCAGGAAGTGCCAGCAGGTGTCCTGTTAGATGAAGGATTTCAAGGCTCTCTGAAGAAATGGGGACAAGGAGATGGATAGTCAGGCCCTGGAACTGCCAGGTATAAAAAGGAGAGACAGTCGTGGGTAATCACACTTGCTTTATCCCATTAACTTGAGTTTTCAGCAAGATAGATTTTCAGAGGGGTATTTCTGCTCTTCCCTTTTCACATTTTACATAAAGGCACAGTTCCCATTTGATGACTTGAAATGGAGCATTCCAGCTCCGCCATGCTCCCAAACCCATTCACTCACTTATCTCTTTAGATTGGCCCCTGATGCATGCCTAGAATTTGGGCTGCAGCAGTGCCAGAATCCCTAGGGCTTGTCTGTACTGAGCTGTGGCTTCCACCCAGTAGAGGTGGGAGTACCACCTCCACCCCATACCCCAACATACCCCACTGCTCCCCCTTCACCCCAGCATGTCTCTACCAGGCACACCCAAAGGACTGCCAAGCATCCTGAAGGTGGCCAGAGAGAGCACCCACCATGGACACCAGTTGGAATACAGCCAGGAAGAACAAAGTTGGCTGCCATACTGGGTCGGGTACCTCAATGTACCCTCCTTTCTTGTCTCTGGGAAACTTGCTTTGGCTCCTCCAAGAAGGCAACAGGAAAAGCGTAGCTTATAGAGGCTGAATTCACTGGACGGCACCACACCCCCAAGAGGACTGGCCAGTGAGGCCAAGTGTGACAGCAAAAAATGGGAGCAGCAACTGTCCAGCAGCCTTAAAGAAGGTAGCCAAAGGAGCAGCGGCCACCACTGTTATCATCAGCTGGCTCCATTCCCTGAATGTGACATGTCCTTCTAGCTCCTTTGCTCATAAAGAGCCATCATTCCTTCCCCAGTTCTCCACAGCGCTTTGCTTATAGTTCTTTTTGTTTCCTAAATGCTGCATTTGCTTGTATGTTTATCTCTCTATGAACTGTGAGTCCCAGAGGCTCTCACTGCCTCATTTATCTTTGCTTCCCCATGGCCTGTGTTAACCCTGCAAAATTCATATACTGAAGCCCTAATCCCCCAGTGTGATAGCATTTGGAGGTGAGGTCTTTGGGAGATAATTAGGGTGAGTCATCTAGGGTTATGTGGGTGGGTGCCCCATGATAAGGATTAGTGCCTTTATAAAAAGAGGGTGAGACAGGAGGTCTCACCCTCTCTTTGTGCCTACATTCACCAAGGAAAGGCCATGTGAGACCATAACCAGGAAGAAGGTTCTCACCAGGAACCAAATCAGCTGGTACCCTGATCTTAGACTTGCCAGCCTCTATAACTGTAAGAAATAAACGTTTGTTGTTTAAGCCATCGAGCCTATGATAATTTATTATAGCAGCCTGAACTGACTCAGAGAGCCTGGAGCCATGATTCTTACATAAGAGGTGATAGCAAACTTGCTGACTGGCTGAAATCTCTCTCACCTACACATAAACAGCAGTCCAACAATTAGTTGGTAAATCCATTTTCAGCTTCTACTGTGGGAAATATGATATGCTGAGCAGTGGGAAATAATAACTTCTTTTCAAAACTGAACCAAAGGTCCAAGTAGCTTAACACAGCATTAGATTTTTTCAAATGGGTATGTGTCATTATACATGTAAGTCTAATTAATCGTATTTCCAGTGTAGGCATTGAATAACCTGAGAGAAGAAATCAATTACAGAAACTCATGCTATTCATAATTTGAAGTCTTTGTGTCTCAAGGTTTAAGTTTGAAATCAAAACTGTTTGGCATGCGGGGTGGGGAGATGGGAGGGATGTGTGCTTTTTAAATTCTGAAGAAAGGGGTAAGGGATAGAGTAACTTGTATGTGTTACTATGCTATTTCTGGATCTTTTTAATGTTGTAGACATAAAAGGTGAACAAGAAATATTTTATAAATAATACAACTAATTGACAGGTCTTTTGTTGTTTTTAAATCTACTGAGAGAAGCTGTGACTGAGTACTTCTGCCCCAGCTCCTCCAAAGGCAAAACTGTGCACTGGGGCTTCCCTGGTGGCGCAGTGGTTGAGAGTCCGCCTGCCAATGCAGGGGACACGGGTTCGTGCCCCTGTCCGGGAGGATCTCACATGCCGCGGAGTGGCTGGGCCCGTGAGCCATGGCCGCTGAGCCTGCGCATCTGGAGCCTGTGCTCCGCAACAGGAGAGGCCACAACAGTGAGAGGCCCGCGTACAGCAAAAACAAAACAAAACAAAACTGTGCACTGAATCAGGAGTAAAAGAAGGAACATGATATAAAAGGCTAAATGAACACAGGGTGAGGAATAAGTAATATCATTTTCTCTATTGCTTGTTAATTACAATAACTCCTTAGATGCTGAAAGCTTGTGTCCTGAGGTCTTATTTTTCTTTTTCTCTTTCCTTAATTAGTTCTGTTCAGTGAGCACCCGGTTGACACGTGTAAGGTGTGCTCAGGCACACTTTGCCAATGACACAGTAGAATTGCTCTATTTAGCAAAAATGGTGCTTTATGGCCACTTTAACCTTCCAACATGTGCGTAGAGAACCACATACACGTGACCAACAGGTACATTTTCTTTTCTCTCTTAAGCTCCATCTTCATCCATCTATTCTTGACCACGTGCCTCTGAGGATGTGTAGGGAGCCAGGATGTGACAAAGGCTCTGCGGCTCGGAGATCACAGGGACCAGAAAGCTGGGAGCAGCCACCAATGGGAACCTGGGCAGCTAAACGCCAAGGACATCTCCCTCCTCGATAAAGCAAGGTCTTAACTGAAGTGTGCTGCTGCCTCTGCCCACCTTGCCCACCCCACACTCTCCCTGTTCTCCAGCCGTCAGCCTGGCCTGGAGAAGCAAGCACAGCAGGAGAGGATGCCCAACCGTGTGCTTGGTGTGTGGCCACCACTCAGCCCCACTCATCATTGCCATGGGGAGGAGGACGCAGTTGATCTTCCCATACTTTTCAAATGATGCCAGATATCTGGATTTTATATGAGTGACCAATTTCTTATGAATTGATAACTAATACAGTTTTTGGAATATATTGTGCAAACCAAAGAAGATGTCTCTGTGAGCATCTAGTCTGCACCTCTGGTTTAAGGGAAGCCCAGCGGGTGTTCCCATCCTGCCTACCACCCTGACACCTTCCACGGATTCATCTGACACCTATTTTTGTACATCGACTATGTGTCAGGCATCATTCTGTGCTGGGCACAAGACAGATAGAACTCAGACAAATACCTGCCCTTTATGGCCCACATTCACAGAGGAGAGGCAGACGGCAAACAAAATCAGTAAGAAAAATGCATAGTCTATTAGAAATGCTGTAGAAGAGAACAAAATAAGATAAGGACAACAGGGGGGGGTGACTTGGGGTCCTCTTTTGAAGAGCAGAGCTGGGGAAAGCTTCAGTAAGAAGGCAACATGTTAGGAAGGACCTGAGGAGGTAGGAGAGTGAGCCCTGTAGGTAACTAGGGAAGAGCATTCTAGAGAGAGGAAACAGTGTGTGCATAGGCCCTGGGATACATAGCAAAGGGACCAGGCCAGCAGGAGGGGTGTGAGTGAGTGAGTGAAAGTGGTAGGAGAGGAGGCCAGAGAGATGCTGTAAGGGCATACCACAAGCAGCCCCTGTGAGACATGAAGTCATGGAGGATTTTGAGCAGAGGAGGAACTTGATCTTGCACGGTCTCCCCATTTGCCCCCACTGCTAGGCTGACAGTAAACCAAAGGAAGGAAAGTGAACAGGGAGGCTGTGACAATGGACTGGGTGAAAGATGAGGGTGGCTTACACTAGGAAGACAGCTCAGAGGTGGAGAGTAATGGTCCATCATTTGCCAGAGAACACTTGAGAAGCTGTGCCCATGAAATGCCAGGTGTGGAATGCCCACTTCCTGGATGTTTTCAGTCACCTAATAAAAATAAAACATTAACATCAGGTTTTAAAGATTTGAAGCTGGAAGAAAAAAACAAAACAAAACAAAAAACAGTGTCCACTTGGCTGCCCTAAAGCGCTTAACTTCCTTCATAGTCTGGCTCCCTCCCTATTCACGGAGAGATCTGTTTAGGAGAGTGAGTTAAGTGTATGTATCACAAGACACATAAAGGGGAATGGACAGATCTGGAAATAAGCACTGGCTCATGTACCCAGAACCTAAGACAAACCAAAATAAGCTGCATTCCCCAACTAGTTTACTTTTAAATATATATATGGGTTTTTGTTGTTGTTGGGTTTAAGAAAATTACAATTTTATAATTTACAAAATTACAATTTAGAGATGGCAACCGGCCTGAAGGAGGAGGAGGATGAAGGGGGGATCCCAGAGCCTCGGGACCACTCCTGGCTCTCGCCTCTGGCTCCATGAGTGGCTGCAGGGATGGGGGAAGGGAATAGCAGACGTGGACCACTCAGAACCTCAAAATGTCTCTAATCAATTACAGATTTAACATTTGATATACATCCTATGCACCACAGCATTTCTTGTTGATTAAAATTGATCCCATAACTCTATGGATAAGAGGACATCTTCAATATTCCAGATATTCCCAGGGGTGCTTAGGAGGAGTGAAGGGGTGTGTTAGTCTGCTCGGGCTGCCATAACAAAACACCACAGATGGGAGAACTTAAACAGCAGACATTTATTTTCCCACGGTTCTGGAGGCTGGAAGTCTATGATCAAGGTGCCAGCAAATTCAGTTTCTGGTGAGAGCTCTCTCCTTGGCTTGCAGACGGCAGCCTTCTCATTGTATCCTCACCTGGACTTTTCTCTGTGCTTGTGCAGAGGGAGAGCAAGCTCTGGTGCCTTGTCCTCTTCCTAGAAGGACACCAGCCCTATCAGATTAGGGCTCCACCCTTATGAGCTCATTTAACCATAATTACCCCCTCATAAGGCCCTGTCTCCAAACACAGTGACATTGGGGGTTAGGGCTTCAATCTATGAATTTGGGGGACACAATTCAGTCCATAGCAGGGAGGAAGGGCGATAGTCCAGCATCTCCCCTTCAGACCAGAGTGACTGGGCACGGCCTCCAGGCACCTGCCCCACCCACAGCTCAGGTGCCCCGTTACAAAGGTGAGTAACTATCTTCTTCTCTCACCTCAAGGGACTGCCCTTGCTCCACCTTCCATTCACGCCCTCTTCGGCACCCTTAGCCAGCGGCACCCTGTTGGGGTTCTCTTACTTTGCCGAGATGTCCTTGGCACTCCACCCATGTCCCCTCCGCATCCCCCTCTACGCCTGGAGCCTGCTTCCTGCAAAGCCTGTGACTCTGCTTTTTCTTGACCACGGGAGCCCTCTGTGCCACGTGCAGGGAAACCCAGAGGGCCAGAAGGTCAAGGCCCCTGAAAACATCTGTCCATCAGTGACGAACAATGCCCATCTCCCTCGCCCTCGGCTGCAGTCTGTCTGAGGCATGTTCTTTTCTGGTGAGATCAAGCCCCAGCTGCCCACGGTGGCAAATGGCTTAATAAAGCCCCCTCCTTGCCTTCCTTCCCTTCTCTCCCCTCCCACTCCCCTAGCCGTGCTTCTCGGCATCACCTCCTAACTAAGCTCCTGAAGTCTTGCCTCTGCATCCACTTCCAGAGGGACCAACACCAAGACACCGCTCAGGCTGAGGATGAGGTGCTATGACTGGTCCAACCTCTGACTTGTGCTTCCCCAAGAGAAACTTCTCCCTGCCTGGTCCCCGACTCTACCCCTACAGTGGGAGGCCCTTCCAGTCCAGGCTGGGCTCCTAAGACAGCTCCCCAACCCAGTCACACAGCCACATCCCTGCTTATGGGGGGGAGCAGACATCTTTCCCTCATTCCCCTCCCCCCAGGCTCACACTCATCTCTGTCTGTTATTGCAATGCGGCCCGTGCAGTTTCACACCAGCTGCTCACGGGCGCTGACGGAGACACTGCTGGGCCTCACTGCAGACTTCCAGCCTCACCAGGCTCGCTGCTGCTGGGATAAGGAAAGAGCCCAAGTCTGGAGATTTCCAGAGCTCCCAGAGACCCGAGAGCATCCTTGGGCTGAGAACTCCATATGCACCTGAAAGAACAGGGAGCAGAAGCCCAAAGGGGACAAAAGGGGACCCTCAGAAATAAGGAGGTGCCCCTTAGTGGTCAGGTCCTTAAGTCAATCGCATTTGGATACCTAATGGCTATGCAATGCAGCCTTCTCATGAGGGGACCAGCGGTAATACCTTCCAAGCTGTTTGGTTGGTCCTTGAGCGGTTGCCCTAGCAGCAACTTTGATCCAACCCTGACACAGGTGGGCTTCAGAGCTCAGAGGTGGAATCTGGGCCACGCCATCTGGCAAGCTATGCAGAGTGGGAGCCAAGGCACCCAGAGATTTCTGGGAACATCCTTGGGTATTTTTAGCGCCCCATTCCTCACTCTTGTTCTCTGACAGCCCCTAAAACCAACCTCGACAAACAAGGAGGCACCTGTGTTTCACAGCAGCGGGAACCCTTCTTTACCCCATCGCTGACACCCACGTGGGCCTCCCCCGTCGGGGGTTCCTGCTCGGTTCTTTGGTGGGGTCAGCCTTTCCCAGGAGGACCCTGGCCCCAGATCCCTCTGCTCATGTGCTTGATTCTCGCGGAAGCTGGTCCGCAGTAAGCTAAGTTCAGGAGGGCCAGGGTGGGTTTTGTGTTCAGCACAGTATCTCCAGGGCCTATAATGTTGCCTGCACATAACAGGGGCTTAATCAAAGTTGTTGTTTAAATAAAGGAATAAAGTGACTCAGCAAGTCTCAAAGCAACAGCCCAGCCAGCTCCTGGGGCACTTTCCCAGTGTGAGCGTCCCCAGGACGGGCTCCAACCCCCACACTCCCCCTGGTCTTGGCAGTTTTCTCCCGTGTCAAACAGAACCCAGGGGAGGTGGGGAAATTGGAGCGATGTGATTGGATTTGGAGAAAGGAACCAAAATCTGGGAGAATCCAGGAAGTTGAACAAAAACAAGGAAAGATTCGAAGACAGAAGAGGCTAATTCCTTCGTCAAGGTGAGGGGAGCAGTGAGGAAGATGGAGAGGTGTGACCTGAATCAGAGGGAAGACGACGGGCTGGCGTGGCCACGTTGGTGACGGGGGTGAGAGAGAGGACAGAGGTACGGACTGTTCCAGGTTTCTCTGGCTCGTGACTGGAGGGCAGCCCTGTTAACCCAAATCAGGAACGTGTTAAGAACAGATGAGGGGGCTTCCCTGGTGGCGCAGTGGTTGAGAGCCCGCCTGCTGATGCAGGGGACACGGGTTCGTGCCCCGGTCCGGGAAGATCCCACATGCTGCAGAGCGGCTGGGCCCGTGAGCCGTGGCCGCTGAGCCTGCGCGTCCGGAGCCTGTGCTCCGCAACGGGAGAGGCCACAACAGTGAGAGGCCCGCGTACCGCAAAAAAAAAAAAAAGAACAGATGAAAGTGCACCTAGTGTTTCGTTCAAGTCTCAGCAGTGGTAGAGCCTGACTCCCTCAATGTAAAGTCAGGAATGTCTCAGTCATCTAGGTGAGTGATTTGATGGAGAGCTACAGATACATTTTTGCTAAATCAGGCCATCGGATGTAAGACCCTATTGATATATAATTCATTAACTATACACCTCGTGTTCATCTTTCTTGTAGAAACATGCTCGGCCTTTTTAAGCACAGAGAATACACACAGAAGGAACAGAGGGGCCAAGCTAGAGGTCACGGCCATGGAGGGTTTGCTGTCTTCTGCCGGCTGTCATGGGGCCATGTGGGCCAGAAAAGGCTCCTCTAGTTGGAAAGCAAAACTTGGCACATTCAGAGTGGAGTGCATTGCTTTCACAGGCGCTGTAAATTCCAGCGCCTATTGTTCTATCCCATTTTCCATTCAGAGGCACAGCAAGAGGTATTTGGCAGGTCAGTAATCGGGCTGCACGTGCGCTAATCCCCTTGAGGGTGGGCCTCTGTCCTGCTCCTGCACTCCCTCGCTCTCCCCTCCCACCCTTTTCATCTTTTCATTTTCTTCCCCTTTTCATTTGGGTTTCTGACTTTTTTTTACCACATGGGTGTGGCTTTGTGTGAAAGTCAATTGATCTTTGGAAACAATTTCAAAGCTATTTCCGCCACAGGGGGAGCCGTGGAAGAGATTCGAAGGATCCAATCAAATCCCAGTCCTGATTCAGGAGATAAGGGGCACTGCCTGTGGTGTGAAGGAGGAATGGAGGAGGAGGAAGGATGGTAGTCTAGAAGGATCCACTGGACAGGCTCCTGTGGTGCTGGGTGAGGATGCAGTGAGAGCAAGGGGAGCCCCCATCCTCAAGGAGCTTAGAGTCCAGAGGGTGGTGCTGTGCCTGACACCACCTCCCTGGGAAGGAAGTGTTGTCACCACTGTGTCCAGATGAGCAAGGTCAGGCGTGGAGCAGTCATGACATTTCAGCGCCCAAATCTTACAAGTGGTAAAACTCTCAATTATTCCGCCTCACCCTCTTTATCACAACTGTGCTCTGGCTAAACAGGGGACAATTCTATCAAAGATTTTGAATGACCCTTACAACCTACTAAGCGGGGGGGTGTTTCATGATTGAGGTTGCACAGAAGAATTTGAAAATTTGACCTATTCTCCAATACCCCTTGTGATAAAGTGGCTGAGACAGTGGGCCTTGAACTCTGAACACCCTATTATGCCAACGGGAAGGAGTGAAGCTCTTAAACCAGTTCAATAAACGTCAAATCCAAGAGTTTAGAAGGTCCACAGATCCCGTGTAGAACTTGGTTACTAGCCCCACCTCTGGTCCAGTATCTGCCTTACTCTAATCACCGTGTCTGTTTTGTCACACTGTGACCTAATGCCACACTCCAATCGCAGGAATGGGTGGTTGGCAGGATTATCAATAAACTGTCCCAAAAGAACTTGTTCCAAATTTGCTAGGCAAGGAGAGCGGCGGGGAGCCCAGGCTGCAGAGGGGATCTCCTTCTCCCCTTTCCTCTGCACGAGACCCTGAGGACCGGATGAGCCAGATCTGCAGGCAGCTGCTGTGAGCCGAGTCGAGTGTGGGCAGAATGCACTGCGCACCTGAGCTCCAAAGAGGCCAGTGCTCAGCTCGGCCTGCATGGCAGCATCAGCACACACCACCTTGCCCAGGGCTACCCCCTCAGGAGCTTTTTTTTTTTTTTTTGCGGTACGCAGGCCTCTCACTGTTGTGGCCTCTCCCGTTGTGGAGCACAGGCTCCAGACACGCAGGCTCAGCGGCCATGGCTCACGGGCCCAGCCGCTCCGTGGCATGTGGGATCTTCCCGGACCGGGGCACGAACCCATGTTCCCCGCATCGGCAGGCGGACTCTCAACCACTGTGCCACCAGGGAAGCCCCCCTCAGGAGCTTTGATCAAAGGAGGCATGCTGCCCGCCGCGAGCGGCAGGAAGCAAAGCCACAAGAGGTGACAGGCTTGAAAGACAGTGGCGTCACCATAAGCCAGAGTGGAATCTTCCCAAGTGTGCAGTCTGGGAAAAACCTAGGTGCCTGTCAATGTGGCCACACCCAGCCAGGGGGAGAGTGGAAAGGAAAAGGACACCCAGGAAAGCAGGGCAGCTTCCTCCTCTGTGAGGGAGACAACCAGTTCAGGCTGAGAGTCAATCTGCAGAAAATGCTGAATGAACGAGCCTCGAGCAAAGCAGAGCCAGGTTTGAATCTAGGCCCATGACTTTGACTGTGTGGCCTTGGGCAAATCCCTAAACCTCTCTGAGCATCAGTTTCCTCATGAGTGACAACAACGGCTTCAGACACTCACCGTGAGGATGACACGAGACGATATATGTACACACACGCACACACACATATCCCTAGCACAGTCCCTGGCTCATATTAGGTGCTCAGTAAATGTTGGTTTTCTTATCACATCCTTCATCCAACTCCCACACTTTGGGAAAGCCAATTGGGGCAGGGACCTTCATTTATGGGTTAAATGTACTAAGTACAGGTCTGAATCCTACCCATCCATTTAGAAGCAAGAATAAAAACAGTTCATTCCATAGACTTCCCCGATGTATGTGCCCTTCGTTGCAAAGACCTTATTCTGCTCTCATGGTTTCTACCAGCCTTCACCCAAGCAGTGGAGATCAGAACCTCTGGAACCTTCGATGCTCCCTCCTAAAACACCCTGCCCTTTCTCTCTGCTCTCACTTTCCTATGAACCACCAGCAAAGACTCCCACTTAGCCCTGTGATTCTTTTTGCACTTGGTTTACCTGCACTTGGTTTACACCTTTAAGATTTGAGCTCAGCTTTGGGTGACTGTTCCATGCAGGAGATGGTGCTTGGCTGCAGGCAGAACCCCATGGTTTTGGAGTTCTGATTCCCTGGCCACCTGATTCATCAGTCAGGCTGCCCACCTCTCAGACCCTCACCTTAAAAGTCAAATTTTCTTTCTTCGCTGTGTCCTAAAACCTCATGTGCAGGCTCTTTGCCTTTCCCCTCTTACTTAGCACATCCTGCATTTTCTAAACCATCTCTTCTATCCTTCGTTTTCCCTTAAACCTTTAGCTTTTCACTACATCACACCTTTAACATGCCGAGAGCCGCAAGCAGGGTCATGGACTGTTTTGACAGAAGGAATCATTAAAATAGCAACAATTTACAATACACACTGTATATTTGTACACATGAAATACAGGTAGACACAGAAACAGAAACAGCCTGTCAATTTATCTCCTCCAACTACATTGGGAAGGATAATCTAGAATTCCTGACACGCTGCATTTGCTGTAAAGGCATTGTGAAAAAGGACTGGAAATACCCAGCAGTGACAGAAGAACTAGGTCGTAAAAACACCCTACATATAAATAAGTATCTATTGTTCATGGGGAGGTGCCATGTCCAGATCAGGGCATATATTGTGATTAGATTTAATACTAGTGTACACATTTTGCAACCTGTCATTTTCTCAGCTGAATCGCTTCACCCACATTAGACAGTCAGTGAAGAGTGTGGCAGAGAAGCACAGAAGACTGCGGGAGAGCAGTGAGGACGAAGAAAAGAAGGGGAAAATAGAAACAGTCTCGAAAATCCTACCACACATAGCAGGTAGTGTTGGGAGAAGATGTTAAGAGATTTAGAGAAAGAGAACAGAGACTGTAAGGACGGTTGTAAGCATGTTTTTTTTATCTTATTGGAATTTTTAGAAAGTCAGCAATTTGCATACCGCACCTGTATTAATCAGATACTTGATTGAACAGAGGCTTCCCATTCCTTTCCTCCATCAAACTGTCCAGGATGACACTGGCGGAATTGACTCTGATGTTCAAACAAGTAGCAGGGAGGGGTGTCTGGAGTCACCACTCAATGAAATAATTTATCACTTTTATTAGGAAATCATTATACTTACCAAAGGAAAAACCTCATGTTCACCGCAAACACAGAAAAATCAAGCAAGTCATTTTAAAGGTTGCATGGAGAATATTAGTCAAGTACACCTCTGTCCCCGAAGAAAGACAAACAGGTAAATCCAACTCTTGATCATTCAGAGTTGTAGGTAGATTATACAACATCTCCGCTTCTGTTTGTCATTCTGAATGACTTGTCTTCTGCCACTGTTGGCTGGCTATGCAAAAGCTATTCTGAACCAAATACTACTCACTTTCCAGGGTCCTTTGTATCTAGGGGTGCCAGTGTGACTTGGTCTTGGCCAAGGCTGGGAAGCCTTTCCTCTGATAAGAGACAGGTAAGGGAAAAAAGCTCTCCTATCTCTTCCCCTTGTTTCTGCCCTGTACATGGTTTTGAAGCTATGAGCTGCAAAAGCCATTCTACAGCCTCAAGATGGCAAGGAGAGGGGACAAAAGTCAACAACTCAGGATGTCAGAGTGAACAGAGAGAAACCACATTGCTCCCTGAGCAGCTGAACCAACATCAGCCTCCACCTCCCACCAGATTTCTTAAGTGAAAAAGCAAATGCCTATGGGTTTAAGGTGCCATTTGGGATTTCTGTTACTTGCAGCCTAAAGCATCTCTAACTCACACACCATGTAGCAGGGGTCCCCAGAGGCCTAAAGCAGGAGCTAGAACCCGGGTGTCTGATGAACTAGTGTTACAAATTGCCTGCAGGCATCTGTCTGCACTTTTAGAAGCTGAATTATTTTAGCCTCCACATTTAGATTTGTAATTTTCCTGATGTCTTTTATACGGTGTAAGAGAGGAATCGAGATCTTGACATACAGGTATCGAATTGACTCAGACCATTATGAAAAAACACATCTTTTAACTAATGCACTGCTGTGTTAACTTTGTCATAAATCAAGTATGAATTTATATGAATGAGTCTGTTTTTAATACTTTCTTCTGACACACTGCTTGATATTTCTATTTTATATGAATAGTAAGCTCTCTTAATTGGCTGCAGCTTTATAATACCTCTTAATAAACCCTACAATTTTATTCTTCTTATTCAAGGAGTACTTGGCTATTATCCTTTGCATTTTCATATAAATTTTATAATCAGCCTGTCACTTTCCCCAAAAAGAAAAAAAGCAAAACAAACATCCTAAATATCCTAAATCCTGAATATTTAGATCAGTTGGCTTCTTTACAATATTGAATCTTCTAATCCATGAACATAGTCTATTCCTCCTTTATTTAGACCTTATTTAATTTCTCTCATGATGTTTTCTGGCACATTTTTCATTGTATTTATGCTAGACAGTTTAATACATTTGGGAGATTCTCCTGTAAATGGTATGGATTTTATTTCCTTTGCAATTGTTGCTTGCACAATAGTCCTTCCCTTAACCAAAGTTTAACTTCTGTGGTTTCAGTAACCTGCAGTCAACCATGTTCTGAAAATATTAAATGGTAAATTCCAGAAATAAACAATTCATAAGTTTTAAATTGTGTGCTGTTCTGCGTAGCATGATGCAATCTCTCACTGTTCCTCTCCATCCTGCCCAGGACCTTGAATCATCCCTTTGTCCAGTGTATCCACACTGTATATGCTACCCATCTCATTAGTACCTGTATCAGAAAAAAATATAGTCTATATACAGTTTGGTACTATCCGAGGTTCAGGCATCCACTGGGGGTCTTGGAATATATCTGCTGCAGATAAGGAGGAAATACTGTATGTAGGAATAAATTGATTGTTGTATACTGATGTATTCAGTGGCATCGCTGAATTTACTTAATAATTCTAAAAGTTTTTCTATAAATTCTTTTGTCTTTTTCTAAATGCACAGTCATGTCATCCACAAATGTCAGTAATATTATATCTTCCTTTTGAAACCTCGTTGCTTTTATTTCTTTTTTCTTGCTAGTCATTCTAGTACAACTTTGAAGAAAGGTGATTCAGGTACCTTTTCTCATTCCTAATCTCAAGGGATGGCTTTCACTATTTTACCTGTAGGATATTCGCAGTAGATTTTTTTGTAGATGCCCTTTATCAGATTAAGGAAATGACTTCTATGCTTGTTTCGATGAGTAAGAATTTTGTCAAGAATGCATATTGAATTTTATCAAATGCTTCTTGTACATCTATTGAGATGGCCACATCTCCTTTACTCTACTTTTATTATTCTATATTGTGTATGTTATTCTACATTCAATTTATATTCTTCCTTTATTCTATTAATGGGTTAAATTATAATTGCTGTCTTTTGATTATTAAACCATTCCTATATTTCCAAAATTAACCCAAATCGGTTTTGATTTTTACTTTTTATATATCACTGGATTTGACTTGCAAATATTTTAATTACGAATTTTAAATCTACATTCGTGACAGGGATTCACAGCCTCTATCCTTCTTAAACATATTCGGAGCTGCCTCCTTGTGCCAAAGACAGTGCCCATTCTGATCTCTCTTTCCTTGGCCCTTGAACCTGCTTTGAAAGCTGTGTCCAGGAGGGTTTCCTGAACAGTCAGGGAGGATCCTGCGTCAAGTCTTCACCTTTGTCAGCTTTGGGTTGTCTAAGCAGTATGCAGGAAAAAGTAATATAATTAATAGAGGGGATGAGATAATGTAACTCTGGAATTTAATACCTGAACCTTAAGATTTCATCTTAGTCTTTAAATGATGCCAATAATAATTTTATGTTTTTAAATGTTGCCTTAACTACCCACTTCCCCAAACAAAAGAAAAAAGAAAGAGAAAAGTAAACCCCATGTAATTTGTACATAACCCCTTGTGTTTGACTCATGACAACCCGATGAAGATTTATTATCTTCACTTTAGAGCGGGAAACACAGGCTCAGAAAACAGAGGCAGTAAATGGAACAAGCAGGGATTGAACTTGGGATTGTCCATCTCTTTTCCAGGCTGGGCACGAGAAGTGGGACAAAAATCCCTCCTCCCTATCTTTTCCCTTAACCTCCTACTCTCTGTTTCTCCCCAAAACACATTCAGTACATCTAATGAAAAAACAGGTGATGCAGGACCAGTGTCCCATCGGCCCCAAGATTGCCCACGCAGCTCTGCCTTGCGTCGAGTAGCGCATAAAGAACTCTAGCTCTGCTCACCCTGTAATTAAGTTTTGGAGGTTTTGCTTGGCTCCGTGACAGCTGCGACACAGGGCTTCTCCCCCAGTCCTCTCACCCTTTCACTTCTCAGGGATTCAATAAGATTTCTGATCTTCGAGGGCTTTTCTTTTTTCTCAGGCAACGATGAAACTTCAGTGAGGGCAAGGGTGAAACCACTTGTTTGATGAAAATGGAGACACTTTAAAATAAAAACACACATGTACAAGGAGGGTGGAGAAAGGGTCACAGATGTTGTTAAGAAGGTGAGCTTTGCACCATGAGTTGGTTTTGTACATGTGCTCAGAAGCCACTGCATGTGTGTGGACAAGTGTTTATGTGCATTTCATTGGCTCTGAGCATGGACAGGACCAAGGAAGGGGCTGAGTGGGTTTGACATGGTGGGTGGGGAAGGAAAAGGGGTCCTCGGGTGGGGAAGCAGAGGTGGGGGGCATCTGGGTGGCAGTGCTGGGAGCAGTTCCGGAGCCGGCTGACCGGCATATGATTCTGGGCAGGCCGTCACCCGCGTGCTCATCATCCTGCCACTCAGCCCTAAGAGACGCTCTGTGTTTACCGGTCTGGAAGGCCCAGCTCAGGCCGCCTCCGCCTCATTGGGCAGGCCATAGCAGCCATCAGCCGTCATCATCCCAGAGGCCTGTCACACGGCCCGACACCCACCACAATGCCCAGGGACTTGAGAGGCACCAAGTTCCTTCCCGGCACGCCCAGGATTCACGGAGGAGCCTCTTCATCCCTCCCTGGTGTCCGCCCAGCTCCCGCCAGCTGCCTTCCCCCAAACCCATGAGCCCCCCGACAGAACAGGCACCCAGCAGCCAAGGGATCCTGTTTTCCACTGCCGTTGCCTCCAAGTCAGGTGTGAGGGTCGGGGGGTTGTAGGGTGAGTCTGTTAATCAGTTAGGAAACCCTGATTGCATCTTAATAACAAATGCAAAGCACTGAGAGCAGCAATTTGCAGTAATGGGAAAAAATCAGCAGATCCCTGGGGGTTGACAGGAAGTAAACACTCTCTAGGCTCAAACTGGGGGGAGGAAAAATCATTTGTGAGTGTGTCCTGGAAGGGCTTAGAGCTGTAGTGCTTTCAGTCCAAAGACAGGAGGCACTGGAGTAAGAAGAGACCTACACTGGATAAGAGGAGGTGAGGCTGTCAAGAGTGGCCTCACCCTCCGGGCAAAGAGCCTCCACCCTCCCAGCCTCCCTGCCTCCAGAGGATTCCAATATGAGAATATCACACTCTCTCCCAGGCCCCTCTGCCAAGTGCCCACAGAAACAAACAGAAAACACTATCACTAACAAAATCTGGTCAAACAAGTGTATTTAACTCAAAGCACTCCAGGTTTAGGGGCAACCACGCAAAGGCTCGTTTTCCCCCTCCAGCCTCAATGACTGTACACACCTTTAGTCAGAGGGGGCTGGGACCTCACCATAAAATATCTCTATCCTGCTGGGAGATTCCTTTCTTTTACAGCTTCCTCTGAATGGAAAGGAGAAGTTATCCCCACTAGAAGGTGAAATGTTTTTCAAAGCAACAATTTTTCTTCCTCTTTGAAAATGTTCCCAGCACTGAACACGCATATTTTTTTTTACATGTAATTTGATTTGGATGGTTTCTTGACCTGCATCCAAATAGAGCCAAGGGTAATTATTACTGTCACTATTGTTATTAATACTGATATTTATCATAATCTCACAAATGCAGGGGACAGCCCTTAATCTGTTTTATCTGGCTGAAAAGAAAATTCGAAGCACTGGCCCCCCTCCCAGTTCATCCTCTTGTACTCACTTTCCCAGGCTCCTACTACATGAATAATTAGCCCAGTTACCAGTGATCTCCAGTCAGCTCTAACTCTGCATTGAATTTAGCAGATAGAGACAAGGCCAGCAGGTGGAAGGGACAAAAAGTCAGAATTATCTCATTACAAGGAGAAAATATCTAATTGTTAGGGCTTCTCACCAAATGCTTTGTGAACCAGCGCGCTCCCTGTAGCCAGAAATATTCAGGTAGAGGCCACAGGGCTCATCCTTCAGGTATGCCGTTTAGGGAAGTAATGAATTAGGACCTTGGTTCTCAAATTGCAGGTCCGTCAGAATCACTTGGAAGGCTTGTTCGCAGATCACTGGGGTCCCACCCCCAGGGTTGCTAATTCATTAAGTCTGAGGGGGAGCCCAAGAAATTGCATTTCTAATGAGTTCCCAGGTGATGCTCTGAAGCTGCGTGTCCAAGGACATGCTTTGAGAACCATCAGACTAAGGGGAAGGCCAGCTTAGATCACTTAAAGCTTTCTTTGGAGGCTAAGATTTTACGATGTTACAAAATAAGAATTATTAAGAAGTGACCAAGAGTGACTGGCTCTGGGTAAAGGGATGAGATGCGACGGTTCTCTTACAAACTTAATATGGATGTTTAACAAGAGGATGACTTCAGCCTTCACCTTTCAGCACTGTCGTAGATAAGCTGATTTATCCCGCAAATGCTTAGGTGTCGACTCAGCCTAACGCTGGAAATTTTCCACTGCCTCATTTAGTACAGGTGGATAACCGCACATACACAAATAACCCCTGGTTTTTACTCTCCCTGGAATAACGGTTCGCCTCTGGCTGCAGCGCCTTAACAGAAATAAAAAAACAACAAGAAAAGTCCTTTTCCCTGAGATGTGATGAGCACAACATGGCACCACAACCTTAGCTTGTGATTTCTGTCACTCTGTTTCTTCCAGGAGCTGTGAAATCCCCTGGAACAGTTTCCTGTAAGCCATGCATGAGTGCCATGGGCAGCTGTAAAGGGGAGTAAGGAGGGGAAAGCAGTCCCAGTAAATACCTCACAAAACATGACCTTGCATGAGGGCTTCCTGGCTGCAGAGCATCTTCCACATCCATTATCATATTCGCTTCCCACACAACCACGCAGGACAGACAGGACAGGTGTCATTAACTCCATTTTACTGATTAGGAAATTGACAGAGTTTCTGAATTGCCCAAGGGTCAGCCGGTGCACAACAAACACTGCAGAAGAAAAATTCAGGTTTTCTGACTTCTGGGGCAATCTTTTCAACTACCTCACAAAACCGCTC
>NW_006788168.1:3629089-3635961 GCF_000442215.2 Lipotes vexillifer
TCACAAAACGGCTCTTGAAACAAAGCAGGGGCAGAAGCAAGATGACCAGGAAAATGGTAAGTCTGCGGCAGCTAGACAGGGCTAGAGTGTCTGGACAGCCGACAGCCACCACCTCTCCTTCCTCCGTCTCTTCAGTCTGTCTGGCAGGCATCCTCACCTACTCATCCATCCATCCATGCATCCATCCATCCTTGGACCCACCCACCCACCCATTCATCCATCCATGCATCCATGCACTCATCCATCTATCCATCCACCCACCCATCCACCCACCTACCCAGCCATCCACTTATCCATCCACCCAGTCACCTCATCTCAAAGATGAAGAAATAGGTCCAGAGAAGCGAAGTGCCTTGCCCAGGATCACACAGCTAGTTAGTAGCAGAGTTAGGACTAGAACTAAAAATAGAACTCATCTCCTGAATCTCAATACAGACTACCTACTACGCTACTTTTCATGAGAATGGCAAATGGCAAAACAAAGTCACCCCTAGGGTATTCGGGGTGCCAGGCAGATATTTTTGCAGGGGGTGGGGAACTGTCCATATAAACAGTTGAAGTCACTCCAAATGATCCTGTCAGTAGCACTGGAAATGGTGGCCCAATCTCTTACAATCCTGACAAGGAATCACTGCTCCATCCAGTGGAAGTGATCTCATCGCCAAGCTACTCTTCTAGAAAAGAGGCCAGCACTAATGCCCTTGGACGATCCTACAGGTTCAAGATCTAGGGCCCCTCAGCATCTGGTAGACCCTCACATGCAGAAAAGGGTCAGACGGTGCTTCACAGGAGAGAAATGGGAATGGGGCCCATATACCTTTTGGGGGCCAGAGGAGGATTTAGAAAGGTTCAAAGAAGACACTTCAAAGAGCAGGTTTCCCTGAGGCACAGGGCCTGGGGCAGGGGTCCGATTTATCCAAGTCAAGGACAGTACTGCACCAGACCACAGAGGGGAAGAACTCGATACAAGCTTGAAGACTTGGGGCATTAAAAATACATGATAGAGGGGGCTTCCTTGGTGGCGCAGTGGTTGAGAATCTGCCTGCTAATGCAGGGGACACGGGTTCGAGCCCTGGTCTGGGAGGATCCCACATGCCGCGGAGCAACTAGGCCCGTGAGCCACAAGTACTGAGCCTGCGTGTCTGGAGCCTGTGCTCTGCAACAAGAGAGGTCGCGATAGTGAGAGGCCCATGCACCGCAATGAAGAGTGGCCCCTGCTTGCCACAACTAGAGAAAGCCCTCGCACAGAAACGAATACCCAACACAGCAAAAATAAATAAAATAAGTTAATAAACTCCTACCCCCGACATCTTCTTTTAAAAAAAATAAAATACATGATAGAAAAGCAAGGATTCCCCACCCTGGCACTAGATAAAGATTCTCTGGGCTGGAGGCATGAGGAAGAGAAAAGTTGAAAGGGAGGGAAAGAAAGCTGAGATGCTATTGGGTCCTAAGTTCCCCTCAGTCAAGTAAGAAAGTAAGGGGAAGGAGTGACAGAACCCCTGAGTTCCAGAGAGGATTGTGCCCCCAGCCGCAAGCTGTAGCAATTCCCACCTCTTCCTCCACCTGATTCCGCCATGCCTGGCAAGGTGAGGAGCGGAAGAAATGTCTGTGAAATGTATCTACGTGGGTGGACAGCTCTCAGAAGCCCTCCGTCAGTGTGGACTGCACCAGTGACATGTTTTCTGTGCTTTCAAGAGTGGTTGCAGACGTGGCAGAGACAGAGAAGGAGAGGGGGAGGGGAGGGGGAGAGAGGGGAGGGAAGGGGGAGGGAGGGAGAGGGAGAGAGACAGACAGACGGAGAGAGAACCCTAAGAGGTTTTGTAATCAGATACGAAGGAGTCCCAGCAGAGACACGGATGAGGAAGAAGGGCATCTCAGCAGAGGCCAGAAACGAGAAGTCCCAGGCTAAGATGACCCTTCTGCTCCCAGACCCCTAATTTCAGCATTGTACGCCTCTCAGAGAATGGACGTAGCCTTGAGGAGGAGGATCCTGGTTTGGCTAAGGGTAGGGTTTTACCTCTTGGTTGAATGGGGGCTCAAAATAGAAATTAAATTGTTTGGTCGGACAGAAGAAAACAGATTCTGGGAATTCCTTGACGTTCCATTTGTATCTTGGGAATCTCTGTCCTGGTCTCTTGCATGTCCTCGGGGCCCGAGATGTGGAAGAGACTGCAGAGAAGTGGCTATAACTCTCCGTCCTCTAACCCTCATGCCAGCCTCTTACAAAAGGATCTGAAAAGCACGCAAAAATGGTTCCAAGCATCTCTCCTCAGGGTTACAAGCAGCGCTGGCTGGGCTTGAAGGCTGTCGAGTCATTGGCATTGTTCTAGTCTTGACAGGGGTGAAGCAGGAAGCCAATGCCCAGGCACAGTGGCCCACCTCGACCTCTGCTCACAGGAGCCCTTCTCCTTGTGCCTGAGCAGGTTCACAGGAGGTCCTGCACAGGACAAGCATCACTATCGACCAGCAGGCCCAGGGGACTCTCCCTTGAGGCACCCGCTGAAGTCATTTCATAACCTGACATGAATCATGTCACCTTCTGCTGTTTTCAAGAGTGAGGACACTCTTGTTTTCTCATGAAAAAGCCCGCGTCACCTGAGGACACTTCTTGCACTGATCCAGCTGGCCTGCACTTGTGTCACCCAATTCTCTGTGTTCCCTCCAGGGGCGATGGCCATCGTTTTCACTGTAACGAATACACTGTAAGTGAACTAGTTAGGAGGATTTTTTTAAAAAATCTTTGTAATCTGCTAAGTAATGCCTCGATCCCTTGTCCTCTTTCAGAAAGGAGAAAAGCAACTAATACCCCACTGAGTTTCACCTGCGCTTACTGAAAAGCCACATTTTTAAAGAAAATAAAAGTGTAGTATGAACCAGCCATACATATCAATATTTCATCTGCAGGAAGAGAACGTGTCTCCACAGTAAGGTTTTTGGGGAAGAGCATTGCAATGTAAGAGCAATTAGGTCAGATCACCTGTTCATTGTGGACATTTAAACTGTATGTGGAAAAGCATAGTAAGTCGTATCATATCAGGAAGCCAACCAAGTCACCTACAGTCACTCATTCAGCTGTTATTGATGCTGCTTCTAACCCCTACCACCTGAGGTACAGTGGGGTATATAAAAATAAAAAGAATATGCAAACTGCCTTCACCCTCACATAAATGGGGACCCAAGTTTTTACCTATAGGGAGCAATTGGAGAACAATACAAAGAATTCTTATAATTAATAAATACAATAAGTATAGTAGCTGACATGCATTAAGTCCCAGGCCCTTTGCTAAACATTTTACATATGTTATCTCATTGAATCTTTAGGAAGACAGACACGTGCTGTTATTAGACTGATTCAATTGAAACAGAGATTGAGAGGTTTGCACTGGCCCGAGGTCATGTGGTCAGAAAGGTAGGACTTGAACTCAGGTCTGCTTGACCTCAGAGTTCTCACGCTTGCACCAGTTCTGCACATGCATCAATGAGAGGACCAGGGAGGATGTGCTGTGGTCATTCAGAGAAGACAGTTAAAGAAGGCCACAGGGTAATAGGTGCACCGCACTGTGCCAGCAATGCACCGAACCTGGCCTGAATTGGGACCAAGGTAAAGAGAAAAGTCTGGCAGCTGGGCTCTGGTCTGGGTGATGTGGGAGAGCTGTTAAGTTCCAGGCAGCTCAACTCCCAGATCTGTCCGACTGAGATCTGCAACGGTAAGCAACATTTGCAATGTCACACAGACCCCTCAGCTGTGAAAGGTGGTAATTAAACAATGCTGTCCAACTCTTGTCTCTGGGAGAGGGTCAGAGGAGGACACAGTATAGTTCAGGATACAACTCAAGTTCTGGAAGTGTATCTCCTTTGTAGGAACTTCTTTGGCTGTATTTGTGCACCTTGAGTATCATCAGATTGGCACAGACTCTGACACCCAAAACCACTTGAGATGGGCACATTTCACCTGCTCGGTGAGTGGGTGCTAAAGTTCCAAGCTTTCCCATTTAAGGCCTGAAGCTATCGTGAAGTAACCCAGATCTCAATGATATGTAAAATAAATAAAGTGTTGCATCTCGATTGTGTGAAATTGGAATCTGAGAACCTCTCCTCTATTAGGGAGGTAAGAATAAAGGTGAGAATGGGAGATAAAGATGGGAGTGGGAGGTGAAAATAATCTTTCGGAAGGGTGAGAGATGTGAGTCCAGGGGACCCATTTCTTTTTCTTTATCATAAACTAACTTACTTATTTAGTGGGAAAAGCATCAAAGGAAATGTTTCTGGGAACTTTCAGACAAATTTCTATGTAAAATTCCAGAATTCTCTGGTGTGTTATCTAATATAGAAGCAGCCCTCATTTTATCCTTAATGTTGTTAGCAGTGTACAGTACCTGTGCTATCAATCTGCATCTATTTTCCTATCTGGGCTCCTAATAACTCTATGAGGTAAGCATTATGCCACTTATGTACAGGTGAGGAAATAAGGGGACAAGAAGCCCAGTAATTTATCCAAAGTCAAATGGCCAGGGAACACTGGAGCCAGGGTTCAAACCCAAATCTGCCTGAACCCAAAGCCTTAGTTCTTGACTATCTCTGATGGCAGTGTAATTATCAGGTCACTGTGCTCCCTCTGTGCATTATGAGATGTGTCCATAATAAACCTAGATTGGTTTGCACAAGTGATTCCTCTGCATAATGGGATGTTCAGTTTTATATACAACTTGGTGCTTGCTCTTCAGAGTTTCCTTTTCAAGCCACAGACCACCAGCAGCACCAACAGCAAAAATCCAATATGAAGTATTTAAGCAAGAGGTAGAAAGTATGTGTTTAGAGTCAACAGCTATTCTTTTTTTTAAGGTACATTTTATACATAGTAAAAGGTACAAGATCGTAAGTGTGCATTAGTGAGTTTTGGCAAAACTATACACCTGTATAAGCACCACCCAATCAAGATACAGAATATTTTTATCACCTAAGAAATTTCCATTTTCCTACTCTTCAGGCAACCACTATTCTAATTTCTAACACCATAGATTAGTTTGCTGTTTATGTGTGGGTCTATTTTCTGTACTCCATTGATCTATTTGTCTATTATTAATGCCAATATCCTCATTACTGTAGCTTTACACTGTACCTTGAAATCAGATGGTATTAGTCTTCCAACTTTGTTCTTTTTTAAAGTTTTGGGGTTTTTTTGGCTATTCTAGGTCATTTGCATTTAAATATAAATTTTAGAACCAGTTTGTCAATTTCTATCAAACAAAAAGTCTTCTGGGATTTTGACTGGGAACGCACTGAATCTATGTGTAGACAACTGACCTCTTAATATTTAATCCTTTTTTTTCCTTAACATCTTTATTGGAGTATAATTGCTTTACAATGGTGTGTTAGTTTCTGCTTTATAACAAAGTGAATCAGCTATACATATACACATATCCCCATATCTCCTCACTCTTGCGTCTCCCTCCCACCCTCCCTATCCCACCCCAATATTTAATTCCTGGTTCAGGAAATAAATTCCTTGAATATGATATATCTCTTCATAACTTAAGTCTTCTTAAATATCTCTTAACATTATTTTATAATTTTGTTTAATCTATTCCCAAGTATTTTATGTGTAGGTGCTATTGTAAATTATTTTTTAAATTTCATTTTAATTTGTTTGCTATGAGTATTTAAAATAAAATTGATTTTTATATAATTGACCTACATGTTGCAAATTTGATACTTAGTTGTTATTTCTAGCATTATTTTGTAGATTTTTTAGGATTTTCTATGTGTACAATCATGTCATTTGTATCTAAGAACCAGTCATTTCTTCTTTTCCAATCTTAATGCCTCTTGTTTCTTTTTCTTGCCTTATTACAGTGGCTAGGACCTTCAGGACACTGTTGAACACAAGCAATGAAAGCAGGTGCTTTTGTCCTATTTCTTATCTTAAATAGAATGTGTTCAATTGTTCTTCATTAAGTATTAAGTTAGCAGGAGAATTTTTGTCTTTGCCCTTTTCCAGGTTTAAGAAGTGTTTTGTTTTGTTTTTGATAAGAGATTTTTATCTACAAATGGCTGTTGAATTTTTTCAAATGCTTGTTTTCATCTCATTACCTATTTTTATTTTTATTTAAACTTAGGTTTCAAATACTTCTGCCAGCTATTTGCTGTTTATCTCCTTGTGTTCTGATCTGTGTGGTCTTCCAGGCAATTTTGCTAACTCCAACACAGCATGAAGCTGCCTTCATACAACGTGACTGAAACCTGGTATTTCCTAACTGTTGTACCTTTGTGTGGTAGCCTCTGTTTTCACTCAAATCTTGTTCATTGTAGAGTGTTTTTAATTTTGAGCCAAATCATTCTAGAATTACATATTTAACTATTAGAAATAGTTACTACAGAGTTTTTCTTCACCTACCACATTTCTTGAGACAAATGTAGCCAAAAGCCGCATAACTTGGCTTGTTGATCAGAATCAGTTCACAATCCCAAAAAGAAATGCAGAAATATTACAGGCCTTCCCACTGTATCAAAAGCAATGCAGCCAAGAAAGATTGAAAAGGAAATGAAGCACTGAGATGTGCCGTCCAGCAGCCAACTACCATGTTATCTATGGATCAACCTGACCAAACCACATGCATTAGGGAGCAGTTTGGGAAAAAAAGTTATAACCTTGCCAGCCTAGATCTGGCTAGGAAAAATAAGTACCTCATCCCCGAGGATTGCTAAACACTTCTTATACTATTCCCTTAACAACTGTCACTCAATCTCTAAAGGAGATATCCATCATATCATTAGACATGACAATTTAAATGCGTGAAGCCAAGCCTGGTCCAGATTAAGAGTTAGTTTTTTCTCTCTGTGGCTTCATACTTTACATCTCTCTTTCCCCT
>NW_006788168.1:3635971-3650258 GCF_000442215.2 Lipotes vexillifer
CCTTTTCCTTGTTTTCTTTACTTCCAAACTTTTCTGTCAACCAAACATACCAAGTATCTAGAAAGCAACTTTTGTTGCTGACTACAAAAGAACAGATGCTCAGACTAGACTTTCTCTTCACGATCAACCTGGGAACATACTTATTACAATGATACTCTCAAATCTCAAAATATTCTGGAACAAGCATTCCTTTGAAACCACCTTCAGGGCTAAGTCACTCATGAAAACCAACCTTCTTACTTTAGGCCTGAGCGTTGCATCTAGTGACAAAACCATGCCGAACTAAAGGGAGCTAGCTGGTGTGAAATAAGTTTAGGAATGTGACATATTATTACATCCTCCTGGAAATTCACAAGACACATTTGTATATCAACAGCTCTTGATATGTATTCTTTAACCTAGTATGGCTTTCAATTTGTTTGAACATGGAAACTATTGGTTTGGTTTGATCTGGTTGACTAACACCTTTTAACTCTCATTCCACACTTTGACACTCTACCTTCTATGTTCACTGGTACCCTATGTACACTCAACTCTGCGTCCTATGAAAGGGAAACAAGCATCTCTCAGGGCAACATTCAACACTGGATTATCACATTCATCCTTCAGGACCCTTCAATCTGGCCTGCCTTCACAGCTATTTGGCTGGTAGGGCACCCTTTGGAAAAGGATCACATTTAGATCTCTGACTTGGCTTAAAAGTTGAAGGAAGTTGAGGGTGGAAGGAGGGTAAATGTTTTGCAGCAGGAAGTACAGTCAGGGTGAAAGCGCTGATGGAGAAAGGAAAAAAAGGGAAGAGGGTGAATGCACGTAAGAGCTGTAGAGACGGTACACTGCCTTTGCAGGAGACTGTGCAGCCTACATGTGTGGTTCGCTCCTGAGGAATGAGGTGGGACTTTATCTACGATGAAGCCACCAGTTTTTATGAAGGTAATTAATGTGGTTTAACCCTCACTTTGTTATGTTCAAATCATTCCTATCATGGGCAGTAAGATCCTATTTCTTCTTTTGCCTCTCCTGCCATCTATTCTTTTGGGGTCCTAGGTTGGTTTAGTTGAGTTTTTATTTTTCATTTATTTATTTATCTATTTTTTTGTTGCAAAGAGCTTTATTGTTTCCATTTGATCCAAGGCTTGGGGGAGGGCTCCAGGGTAGTTAAAAAGCTGCCTAGTAGCTGCAGAGAGGGGCTTCAGGCAGAAGCCCTGACACCAGAGAGGCTCCTCAAAGGCCACTGGGCTCTGGAGGCTCCTAGTCATGCTTGAGGGTGAGTCTTTCAAAGAGCTACTCGCTCAGCCCAGCCTGGGGACCAGCCAGCCTGTGGAGGTTGGTCAGGTGGTGACCCATCTTCTTGATGAGTTTCACCTCCTCATCTAGGAAGTGGCTCTCCAGGAAGTCTCAGAGGTGGGGGTCTGTGCAGGCAGAAGCCAGGGCATGCAGATCCAAAAGGGCCTGGTTCAGGTCCTTCTCCATGAGAATGGCAGTTTCCATAGCGTCCTGGGTTTTACCCCACTTATCGTCGGAGTCTGGAGCAAAGGGAGTCCCTGAGTCTGTTCTGTCCAAACACTGCTGAAGCAAGAGACAGATCCGGGGGACCACCGAGAGCACTGCCGAGTTTTTATTATTAAGACAGCTTATTTGCTCTAGTGTGAAACTTCTTGATTCATTCCAGTATGTTTTAATTTTTTTTTTTCCGTATCTCAGAATACGCTTCCTCTGTATAGAGACTCCTGAGTTTGAGGTCTAGACCACTGCTGTCCCACAGGATGTGCTGCGGTGATGGAAATATTCTACATCTGAACTGTCCTATAGTGGCCACGGGACTCTTGAGCACTTGAAATGTGGCTAATGTGACTAAGGGACTGAAATTTAAATTTTAATGAATTTAAAGTCAAATAAGTACACGTGGCTAGTGGCTACTGTATTGGAGAGTAGATCTGGATGCTTAGACCCCTGAGGAGAAAAGAAATAATTTTTATCATATTGCATTGGGATGGCTACAACACATTCGGAGTACTATAGAATCTGTTAAACCTATTACTATTTCCTTTAGTTCTAGACTAATGTATGCATGCCATAGTAAGTTTGAAGATACAGAGTTTTCAGCAGCATACATGGTTTTATATATACGGGGACTAGCTCTCCCAATTATTTGACCTTTAATATATCCAGGAAGCTGTGTGTGTAGTAAATGTAAAAGAACTTCAGAGGGAGACAGACTTGGGTGAGAATCCTCATTCTGTCACTTAACAATCTCTAGTGACCCTTTACCTATCTATGTTCCATCTACAAGGTTGCAGTAGGAACTGCCACGTTCTTATCGTATGGCCTTCCTCGCCTCTGTCCCAGGCATAGGTGTCTAGAGAAGACAGGTAACCCAAACTGGGCCAACTCGTCCTCTCCCTGGGAAATCTGGGAGGTGAGAGAGAGAGAGAGATCAGATGCTTCAGGTGGCTGAATCCACACCACTAACACTGAGTGCTGCTGGTCTCCTCATTTTCAACATATGGACCACAAAATTCAAGGAAGCCAGTGTGTAAGAGAGAGAAGAATTATAAAGGCAGGCGGAAGGGGGCACAAATACTAGATGGAACAAGGACAGGGAGAATTCCTTGATCTCGCTCTGGCGGACATGACAGTGCTCACCAATGTCTCTCCTCTGCTCCTGTTCCAACAACAAAAAGATGACATTTTCTAGCCCCAGCACTTAAGCAGCTTCATCTGACTAGAAGTAACATGTGTAGCTTCCCAGCCTGAGGCAGTGAAAGTCCCCTTTGAGACACCCCAGGCTCTCATCGCCCCTGCCGGGGCACATTTAAGAGCCTCATTTTGAGATGACAGATCCAATAGTATCCAAGCAGCTGGATCTCTGAGTCACCACGCGGAGGACAATTGCCTAGGAGAACCACTCAGACCCGCAGGCTGGTGTCTTGAGCCACTGAGATTTTGAGGTTGTTATGACGGCATAACTTGGCTTCTGGTTAACGTTCTCTCTGAGCTGCCGTTCCTTCATCTGGGAAATGGATATAAAACCACTCTGTTAGAAGAAGCATTTGTTTATTCTTCGGTAGCCAGAGTTCCAGGTCTGATTGATTCTAGTAGAGTCCAAAAGCCTACCAGGTCCACAGTCAGTGTGATACAATCAGTGCAAATCCAATGTCATCTGAAATACATTTGCATCAGCCTGAGGAGTTCGAGCCAGTCTCAAGAGGGACCCATCACAGAGGATGAATTGTCCTTTGTCAGGGGCAGCAGGAGGGGACGAGTGTGAGGCAGGCCTGGGACTGCTTGTCCTACCGGGGGCCACCGCAAACCTCATGCCATCTTCACGGCAAATCGGGGCAGGGAGCCAGGGCTCTGTGAGATGCTTCCCGCCTTCTTCTCACTGCTGGCAGATGGGCAGTGACTCACAGCGCCAACCCTTGAGAGAGGAATTGGCTCTGCCAGCTGGTGCTTAAGAGAAAAAGTACAAAATATAAGGCTCCTGGAAATCTGCTAGCAACGCCAAGGCCAGCACTGGACATCCTTCCTTCATCACCACACACCCCCTTGGGCTGACCTGTGCCTCCATTTCTTTTCTTAAATTTTTAAATTTTATTTTATTTTTTTATACAGCAGGTTCTTATTAGTTATCCATTTTATACATATTCGTGTATATATGTCAATCCCGTATCTTATATTAACGCATACATGTGGAACCTAGAAAAATGGGACAGATGAACCGGGGTGGTGGTGGTGTGTGCCTCCATTTCTGATTGACTTCCTGCCTGAGGAAATCTGCAGTGTCCCCGTCAGTGTGTATGTGGAAGGAAATCCACATTTGTGACTCAGCAAAGGGAATCCCTTCACCTTCTCCTCTAGAGCTCCGCGAGGTCCTTACTGCATTTGGTGTTTACTGTTGGAAAGATGATCTGCTGTCCTGGCGACAGCCTCACTCTCCAAGCCTAGCCTGCTGGACCAGTCAGAAGGACACGTTTATGAGGGGTGAGCTTGAAAACGGAAATAATATCAGTTTGGGTTCATAACCTGTGGAATAGATCTAGTTACTCTATAACATCAGTCGGGGACGCAACAGAGAACAGTGGCCGCAGTTAGGAGGCTTGCCTTTCTTTCTGAAGTGGCTGGAGGTCAGGGGTTGGCACAGGTCCTGAGTGGCTTTCAGCCTTCACTGAGGGGCAGGCCAAGGGCCTCAGGAGAATCGGGCAGCCCCTCAGAAGGAGAGGAGCACTGCTGGCTGCGGGGCAGGTGCTCTGACCTGGGCTGGGGTCTCCAGTCTCTGCCCAAGCCCAGGTGTGCCTGCTTCTGGTGGGCGCCCCTCACGTCTGCCAGCCACTGCCCTGGGATAGGCAAGAAATGGGTGAAGAGAATAAGAATTGAGTAATCCTCATCTCAGTCATTCCTAGTCATCCCCAAGATCTAATCTACTGAATGGCCATTTCCATTCTTACTTTCTCACCACTGATTCTTTCTCTGGGTGGAGAAGGGGTTGGATTTTCCAGAAAATTTTTTTGTCAATTCATGATCCCCAAAGCTCAGAGTCCAGGACCATAAATGCGTGTGTGTTATCCATAATGCCTTCTTAAAAGAAAGCCTGGGGGCTTCCCTGGTGGCGCAGTGGTTGAGAGTCCGCCTGCCGATGCAGGGGACGTGGGTTCGTGCCCCGGGAAGATCCCACATGCCGCGGAAAGGCTGGGTCCGTGAGCCATGGCCGCTGAGCCTACGTGTCCGCAGCCTGTGCTCAGCGGCGGGAGAGGCCACAGCGGTGAGAAGCCCGGGTACCGCAAAAAAAATAAAAAAGAAAGCAAGCCTGGCCCTCCAAGGCTGTGTCTGGGAAGACTGAGCTAAAACCAAACTGAAAAGAAACTGTGTATCTGTTTGTGGTTTAGAAGGTCAGGGACTCCATCTTCTTCCTCTGGAGCTTGAAAAGGGCTTCCTGCTCCACTCTCAAGGAGCCTTTCATTTGCGGGCAGCAGGCGCTGGCTTATGTTGACGGCAGCACATAAAATTGAGTGGCTGGTTATTTCGTCTCTAGCACATCAGAGTTCTCCTTAGAGCAGTTATGCCCAGAGTTTATTCTGTTATTTGTTTTCTTTTTAATCCCCCCGGGGGGGGGGGGATTTTAACGAGGTTAACTCCGGTTATTCAGTTTATCAAGTTTGTTCACTGGCAGCTGAATGAGGCCTGGAGTAGAGTCTCTGGAAGCCAGCGGATGCAGGGGGCGCTGTTACAGGGAGAGGGCTTGTCTGGACTCCGGATTCAGGAAAGGAAGGGGAAGGATGAAGGGCCAAGAGACCGGGTACCAGGGCTTGTTGACAGATTTGGTATGGAACCACAGAGCAAGAAATAAAGAATAACTCCGGGATTACAAAGCCTAGAGTAGTTTCATACAACTGAAATGTAATGCAATCTACGTACATAATTATAAATTTTATAGGAGCTATATTAAAAAAGCAAAAAAGAAATAAATAATATTACTATTTTGAGAATTTTTAAATTTAACCCCATATGTCCCAATATCATCGTTTAAAGTTAATATTTTACCTACTGGGTGGTTGTGTTTTTCATACTAAATCTTCCATACCTGGTGTGTGTTTTCCACTTATAGCATACCGCAACACATTCCAAGTGTTCTGTGACCACACGTGGCAGGTGGCCCCCAGCAAAGCCCAAGAGGATTAGAAGGATGTCAGGAGAGATGAGTGGGAAAGGAACCCTTGTTTGGAGAGGAATTTGATAAGTTTTTGCCATGTCATGTCTTGCGGGATGCCCAAGAGATGGCTGGAAGGAAATTAAAGACACAGGATTGATGGTTGGGGTGGGGGAGGTAGAGAAGATTGATTGGTCAAGGCAGATTTGAGGTAATAAAAATCCCCTTTTACTATATTCTAAAACACTTGTTGCGTGAATGCCCAGACACTGTTCTGTATTGAGATTTAGCCCCTTGGCACATGTGCCCATAAGAATAGAGGGCTAGGCCCATTTGTAGTGGGCCTAAGCTTCCCCTAAATCTTTTGAAACTTAAAGTACTTGGGGATATTACTGCTTATCTGCCAATCTCCAACTCATTCCCAGCATACATCAAGGATTCAGGTACGAGCGCTTTTTGTTAAATACACATGCTAAAATATCCAAAAGGTACAGAAATGTATAAAACAGAAAATAAATGTATTTTCAGCTAATCTTTTCTATGCTTCTTATAAAATAAGGATGCATCATACTATATCATACCATACCACACATATCATATTTACTTAAATGCATATCAGGGACCCATACCTCCCCCTCATCCTTCGTAATGGGTGCACACTACTCTATTGTGTCGGTGTTCCACCATTCATTTATCTAGTCTCTTCTTGATGGAAATTTATGTTGCTTCAGATTTTTCTTTGCTATTATAAAGTACTGCAATGGCTGTCCTTCTACATACATCCCTGTACAACTGTCAGTTTTATTCCTTTGGAATACATTTCGAAAGTGATTATCATGATCAGTATGAGTATTTTATTTTTTTTGTTTGTTTGTTTGTTTTTTGTTTTGTTTTGTTTTGTTTTGCAGTATGCGGGCCTCTCACTGCTGTGGCCTCTCCCGCTGCGGAGCACAGGCTCCGGACACACAGGCTCAGCGGCCATGGCTCACGGGCCCAGCCGCTCCGCGGCATGTGGGATCCTCCCGGACCGGGGCACATACCCGCGTCCCCTGCATCGGCAGGCAGACTCTCAACCACTGCGCCACCAGGGAAGCCCAGTATGAGTATTTTAAAGTTCTCAATGAACACTGCTAAATTGCTCCATAAGGCGTCCCTTTAATATTTCTTGAGAGTTCTGTTACTACAACACCATGCTAATACTGGTTATTTTCATTCTTTTCAATCTTGTCAATCTGATAGGTGAAAAATATATTACATCTTACATTTTAACCTCTTTGATTACTAGTGAAGTAAAGCAGTCTTTAAATACATATTCAACATTCATATTTCTTCTTCTGTGAATTGCCTGTTCATATTTTTTGCCCATTTCTATACTGGGGGTTGGTCTTTGCCTTACTAACTTAATGACACTAACATTTTGTCTATATAATACACGCTGCAGATATTTTTCCCAATTGTTTGCTTTTGATTTTGTTTGTGGTGCCTTTGCTTAATATTTCCATTGCAGGTAAAATCAGGCAAAAATAATCATGTGGAGAAGCTGGAGCTGGGAATTGGCAGAAGGTATGACAATGGGAAGAAATAATTCAGTGCTTTTCCTTAGTGATAAAACTGGCCTAAAGGCAATACATAGAAGCAATGGAAATCTCTCAAGTATCTGTACGTCTGGTGTCTCACTTTATTAAAAACAAAGTACGAGTTTGTATTTTATTTTAATAAATAGTTGAATCTCTAAATTGTAACAAGATAGAAAAAATAAAGAAGGACGCTTTCTCTTCCAGACTTAAGTCTGATTTTTCCTCAGAGAAAGGCCAATTGGGATATAGAAAAAAAGGTCTTGGAAAAGTAATTTTGCTGCTTTACAAGTAATGGTAAAAAGCATTTGGAAACACTCTGCAGTTTAAACAAGTTTCTCCACGTTGTCCTTTTGCTCACAGGTGGGGTTGCCGGACCAGGTTAAGCACATCATTACTCCAGAAACATTTTTAAGCACCTACCCTCTGCTAAGTGCTTCTAAAAAGGGAAGACTTTCCTGCCAACTGGCAGTAGGACAAGGGCATGAGGAAGTTGGGCTTGGGGGCTTCCCTGGTGGCGCAGTGGTTGGGAGTCCGCCTGCCGATGCAGGGGACGCGGGTTCGTGCCCCGGTCCGGGAAGATCCCACATGCTGTGGAGCGGCTGGGCCCGTGAGCCATGGCCGCTGAGCCTGAGCGTCCGGAGCCTGTGCTCCACAACGGGAGAAGCCACAACAGTGAGAGGCCCGCATACCGCAAAAAAAAAAAAAAAGTTGGGCTTTACTCTAAATGTGCCTGAACCCAGTAAATATAGAAAAACCAATTGGCACAGCCCTGTCTTGAAGGCCTTACAGTCTCCCAGGGAGTAAAGGCTATTGTACACACGTGAGCAGTGCCCCTGCCTCTGGAACACTGCATGTATAGTGTGGTGCCGGGTTGATCCCACCTAGAAGAATCTAAGCAGTTTTCAGAATAGGCAATCCTCAAGCCACGTCTGGAGAGAAATTATGTAGTTAAACTATCCAGAAACTAAGAAAGCAGATTTCAGATAGTTCAGAGGAAAGGTAGATGTGGTTGCAAAGACCAGGAATTCTTGAAGCACTTGCCGTCTTCAAGATGATCTGCTAAGGGAGTAGTATGAGATACAGAAATGTAAGTAGCGAGAACTGTGGATACACAGACCATCAGATGGTGAGGGCTATGGGACCCAGCATGTTGGTACCCAAGGCTCCTACATGGGCCAGCCTCTGATGTGACTCCTTTTAAAGATAAGATGTCTTTTCAAGCTGTGATAATAATAATAGCTCTCATTCATATGGCCCTTTTTACTTTCCAGGCTCTGTTGCAAGCACCTTACATGTAATAAACACCTTACATGTAATCTCCTTTCGCAGGAGATATAAGGAAATAAGGATATAAGGAAATTGAGGCACAGAGAGTTTTAGCCACTTTCCCAAGGCTGTTCAGTCAGAGGTGATGGGGTCAAAATGTGAACCTGAGCTGGCGTGTGAACCCAACCTTCAGACTTCACCATCTGTGTTCACCGTCACTGCTCTCCAAGCAGATGCATTTATTGAGTATTTACTATGCTGCAGGTCTAGGTATTTATGATGTATGCATGATCTCAACTGCCATAAACCTGTGAGGCTATGAGGTTGATACTATAATTTGTTCCCTTTAATAGCATTCAAGAGGTTGTCTGCAGGTTCCCACAAGCTACCTGTTTTACATCTGGTAGTGTATATATGTCAATCCCAATCTCCCAATTCATCCCACCCCCTCTTCCCCCAGAACCCCATGTCCACATGTCCTTTCTCTATGCCCGCGTCTCTATTCCTGCCCTGCAAGTAGATTCATCTGTACCATTTTTCTAGATTCCACATATATGTGTTAATATACAATATTTGTTTTTCTCTTTCTGACTTCACTCTGCATGACAGACTCTAGGTCCATCCACATCTCTACAAATGACCCAATTTTGTTCCTTTATATGGCTAAGTAATATGGTGCTCCGTGGTGACCTGGAGCACCATATGGGTGGGATGAGGGGTGGGAGGGAGGTCCACGAGGGAGGGGATATATGTACACACATAGCTGATTCACGTTGCTGTACAGCAGAAGCTAACACAACACTGTAAAGCAACTATACCCCAATTTAAAAAAAAAAAAAAAAAAGAGGTTATCTGCTTGCCCAGGGCCACAAAGTAGTAAGTGGCAGAGCCAGGATTTGAACGCAGGGAGAACGACCATGGAGAGAGGCAGAGCTCCTGGGCATGATCATGGAAGTATAAAACTCAGAAGGAGGGAGGGGACAGTCCCACGGCATTTGGCGCTGGACTCACCACATCTGCTCCCATAGTTCTGTCTCGAGCCCCCCAAACAAGTGAATAGTCAAAGGATGATCTGCAAACATTGAGGAAGTTTGCAGGAAATGGAGGTGACAGGCTTAGCTAAAAGGAAACTGGGAAAGGTGTACACGAATGTCCTAATCATCTGAAGAGTTGTAAAACAGAGGGATGGGACTTAGCCTCCATGGCTTCAGAGGCGAGAATCAAAGGGATTTTTTAATAGTAAATTCATAAATGGAATGCAGTTGTGAGTTCCTTGGTACCAGGGTTTTTTGTTTTTTTTAAAAAAAAACGGGAAAAAATAGAGAGGGGCATTCTGTGCTAGATGCAGAGCTGGTTTAATTTGCCTCTAAGGTCATTCTCTTCTATTAGCTTATTGAATCTTAATCACCTTCAAACATACTCAGTTCCTTTTAAGAAAATTAACATACGACAGAATCAAGACTTGGGAAGTTCATTAGAAGCTGTTTATCCAGCATTCTCTTGCCTGTTTTACCAATTCTTTGGTGCATGGGGTTCATAATTATGTTCCTGAGGAAATACAAGTAGCGTCAGTGTTTTAAAAGATAGATTGGATTGTGTTCCTTGTAATTTACTGTTCAGAGTATTTTGTAGCATTCTGATGCTTTTGAAAAGTCATGCTCCATGAATGAGAACTAATAGCTCACCTTTAACTAGAATATATGATTAACTGGGATAACCCACCTCCTAACCATGACAAACAGCAAATGTTCTGGAACAGTCTCTGAATGGGAAATTAAGCAGCGTAGTATATGATGCAGTTTCCTAGTGGGAACCCAGAGGCAGCAACCCCCTGAACATTTCCTCCACTGGCTTAAGCCCAGGTCCCAGAGATTATGATTTAAATGTTGGCCACAGGGTTTATTCAGCTGCTTCAGGGATAGAAGAGCTACTGCTCATAAGCTTGAGGGCCACGAGCATCCAAAAAAGCGGCTAGTGCTCACGATGTGTGTGTTCTCCAAGCACAAAAGGTCTGTTCTTACACAATTACACAGGACGGTCTGATGGTCTGGACGTGAACGCTAAGGGAGAGACGATAATTCTCCCCACCAACCCCAGCATGACGCCCCAATGAGAACTCCCCCAGAGGACAGCAGTGCACTCATTTTATTTAGGGAGCTTTTTTGTTCTCCAGTTCAAAGAGAACCATGTTTTTTTGTTTGTTTGCTTTTGGGACTTTTTAAAATTAATTTTTATTAGAGTATAGTTGCTTTACAATGTTGTGTTAGTTTCTGCTGTACAGCAGAATCAGTTATATGTATACATATCAGTTATATATATACACATATCCCCTCTTTTTTGGATTTCCCTCCCACTTAGGTCACCACGGAGCACTGAGTAGAGTTCCCTGTGCTATACAGCAGGTTCTCATTAGTTATCTGCTTTGTACATAGTAGTGTATATATGTCATTCACAATCTCCCAGTTCGTCCCACCACCCCTTCCCCCTCCCCCGGTATCCATACATCTGTTCTCTACGTCTGTGTCTCTACTTCTGCCTTGCAAATAAGTTCATCTGTATCATTTTTCTAGGTTCCACATATAAGCGATATTATACGATATTTGTTTTTCTCTTTCTGACTTACTTCACTCTGTGTGACAGTCTCTAGGTCCATCCACGTCTCTGCAAATTGCACAGTTTTGTTCCTTTTTGTGGCTGAGTAATACTCCATTGTGTATATGTACCGTAACTTCTTTATCCATTCTTCTGCTGATGGACATTTGGGTTGCTTCTATGCCCCGGCTATTGGAATCAAAGGGAGCTCTAACAGCAGTGACAACACCACGAGGCGGCACGCCCACAGCTGGCGTTGCATGTATCACACCCCTACTTCATCACCCTCTCTCCTGCCTGGCTGCTCTAATCACTGATGCTAAGTTTGAGAAGTCACCTTGTGAGGGCTGGCCGGTCACCCCGCTCCGGGGGCTGGCCTGGAAAATCCCCTTTCCTGTGTCCCAGAGGGAAAGTGAGCCTCCGCCCACACTGCTACCAGGTCCTCCGCCACTGCAGGCCTTGCCTCCACTTCTGACTTGTCACTGGACCTGCTCTCTCTCACAGGGTGTCTCCTGCCCCCTTGCCTTCTCCAGAGTCTGCTCTGCCCAGCGCACGCCCAGTGGGCTGTGCACATGCAGCCGTGCTCCAGGGAAAGCGCCATGGACCAGACACCAAAAGCCTGTGTGCTGGTCCCAGGCCTGGGCTTTCTGTGTGGTCCCGATGCCGCAGAGCTTGTTTCCTCAGCTGCAACCCGGGAGTAATAACCACTCCCCAGCTGCAATGTGGGGGAAATGAGGGTGAAAGGGAGAATGCGTATGAAAGGCCTTCGTGAACTGAGAAACACTCTATGATGTACAATAGGAGACGGACCTGCAACCTTAAAAAGGAAGGAAATCCTGACACATCACAGTGCACGTGAACCCTGACACTATGCTAACGAAACACGACAGTCACACAAGTAGTAGCTCCCTGTGGCCACCGATGCAGGCAATGAACAAGGAAGTACATGGCTGGATGAGGAGACAATTACTCCAGAAGAATACCCCAGTATTCCAGAATTCTCTCATGGAAGGCTCTGGTAGGTTTCAGAGATGCCAAGTAATACAGGATGGAAAAGAAGTAATGCATGGTGCGTAAGTTAAAAACACAATAAACCTCCCCCCCATTCCTTACTATTCTTCAATCACTGAGATTTAAACTTTCGTTATGATAACCTAGTATTTTGTTAGACGAAAAAAATCCTCTGATGCTTCATTTCTGGGGATAAACCCCAAAGAATTAAAAACAGGAACTCTAACAGATATTTACACCCATTTTCATAGCAGCGTTATTCACAACAACCGAAACGTGGAAGCAAACCAACCATCCATCGACAGATGAATAAAAAAACCAAAATGTGGTCTATCCAAAGGAACATTGTTTAGCTTTAAAAAGGAAGGAAATTTTGACACATGCTACGACAGGAATGAACTTTGGGGACATTATACTATGTGAAATAAGCCAGTCACAAAGTACAAATACTGTATGATTCCACCTATAGGAGGAACCTAGAATATAGGCACACCTTTTTACAGCTCTTTATTGTATTTCTTTGCAAGTTGAAGGTTTGTGGCAACCCTGCATCCAGCAAGCCTATTGGTGCCATTTTTCCTACAGCATTTGCTCTCTGTGTCACATTTTGGTAATTCTCACAAAATTTCAAACCTTTTCATTATCATTATTATATTTGTTCTGGTGACCAGTGATCTTTGATGCTACTACTATAAATCGCTGAAGGTTCAGTGATGGTTAGCATTTTTTAGGAATAAAGTATTTTTAAAGTAAGGTGTATACGTTGGCTTTTCAGACATAATGCTATTGCATACATAATAGACTACAGTATAGTGTAAACATAACTCTTATATGCACCGGGAAAGCAAAAAGTTCATGTGACTTGCTTTATTGCGGGAGTCTAGAACCAAACCCACAATATCTCTGAGGTCTGCCTGTAGTCAAATTCATAGAGACAGAAGGCAGAATGGTACTTTCCAGGGGCTGCGGAGAGAGGGAGTTATAGTTTAGTGGGTACAGAGTTTCTGCTTTGCAAGATGAAAGGGGCTCTGGAGATTGGTTATACAACAATGTGAACACACTTAACACCACTAAACTGTACCCTTAAAAATGATGATGGTGGTAAACTTTATGTTATGTTCATTTTACCACAACTTTAATAGGAAACATGGGCCCTGCACATCATGTGCTCCCAGAGGCCACTTGGTTTTAGAGGAGTTTCTGAGACTCACGTATACTAAATAGTCAACCGATATATATGGAGTCAAAAGACTATCTTGTGCTTCCCCTTCTCTCCAAGAAAGGGGCTTCAATAATGGAAAAGGTCTCTGGCCGGAGACGAGACCTTCGGCAGGACAATGAGCCCGCTGACCACATCATCTTTCAGACACTTGGAAGAATCTCTGATGAAGGGTTTCTGGGTCTCTGTAGCTTTCTACCTCCGCTTCTGTTGCCCCAGACAGTAGATTCTCAGCCTGCAGTGCATCAGCCCAGCCCTTCCAAGTGTCTCTTCCTCAGGGCGGCTGCCTTGTTTTCCTTCTCTTCTCACTCTATGCTTTCTGCCTGGGTCATTAGACTTTCTTTTACAGCATTTACCATCTCTATACTAATGAATCTCCAGCCCAGATTCCTCTTCTGAACCATAGATTTTTATATCCAAATGCCTACTGAGAATTTCTATTTCAAAGACTCTTAGTATCTCCTTCTACCCCAAACCTATCTACCCCAACCCTGCTGGTAGTTCAGTGAATACCACCACCATCCTCCCAGTTAGAAGCCAGGACCTAGAGGTCAACCGCAGCTTTCCCTCCCTCACCCCTATATCTAAGCCCTGTTGTTTTTATCTTGCAGGTATCTTTGGGATCCACTGACTCCCCACTGCCATTCTCCACTCTCACAGTGGCCTGGATGGATACAAGGGCCTCACACTGCCCTGCTCCAGCCATAATCCCCTGTATTGGGGCCGGGGCCCAGCAGATGGCACACTGCCAGTGCGGTCCTTGAAGAATCCCTATTTACAAAGGGTCTTGGCAGGGTTGACGGAAACCAACGAAGGATGGAGAGGCCCCCTGGGGCTAGCAGCAAGGGGAACCTTAGGTGCCTGGACCTGATGGCAGCTGTTACTACGCATAACCTAGAGAGAGAGTCGCAGGGGGAAAGGTCCGCCAGGCAGGGTCTGGGGCTGCAGGAGGGGAACACCCTCCCCCCCCCCCCCCCC
>NW_006788168.1:3650335-3656284 GCF_000442215.2 Lipotes vexillifer
CCCCCCCCCCCCCCCCCCGCCAATCTGAGGCCACAGCAGGGAGGGAGCTGGGGAACAGACACCCCAGTTTCTAACTCTTTCCACTCTCCCATCTCCTGCTCCTGCCTCCTGTGGGCTGAACCTGTCTGGAGATCAGAGGGCAGAGAAACCTGCTCCTGTAGTCCAAACAATGTCAGCCTACTGGGACACAGAGCAGGATGCAGAAAGGCAGCGAGTGGTTCTGGAGGGGCAAATGGAAAATATCGAGCACATCCTCTCTGATTCAGTTCCACACCGCAGCTTAAGTGACTTTCCTGTAGCGCAAATCTGATTTTGTCATCCCTTCACTTAAACGTATTCAATAGCTCCTCATTACCCCAGGATGATGTTTGAACCTCTTAACACCATCTCCGCATTGTTCCTGCCTAAATCTCCAGGCACGTGCCCATCAACCCCACCACTACCTGCACCCCTTACCCTGATTGCTCTTCCTCTCTCCTCTGCAGCCATTCTGAATTGATGGGTGATGCCCTCTTGGATCTCTGTACCCCTTTCCCTGACAACTTATTCCAATGGTCAGTTCTCTCTTTGGTTGTGGCCTCCTCCAGGCAGCCTTCCCTAAATACCCAAGATGGGGTTGGGTGTCCCTCCTGTGACTCGTCTTTCTTCTCACCCCTACGGTAGCACACTGTACTCACTCATCAAACACTATTGTTTTTGCCTATTTCAGGTCCATTTCTCCCATAGACCAGAAACATATTGAGAGCAAAGACTGACAGCCCTAGCATTTGCACAGTGCCCGGCACACAGGCACTCAACACATACTTGCTAAACCAATTATTTACAAAAATCATATGACTTTGATATTTGGGTCTGAAGATGTTTAGTGACTTGTCCAAAGTCACGAGGCTGCTCAAGATGAAGTCCAGATTAAAGAAACTGTGGGTTCTGATTCTTGAGTGGGTGCCCATTCCACCTCCGTGGGCTGCCTGCCAAGGATGCCCCAGAACTGCCAGAAGAAGGTGCTGTTGCTTTGTTTTGCCCTGATATCTAGGCAAAGATATTTGCCCAGAAGTCTAGGCTCCACTGCATACAAACAGTGGTCCCTCCTCCCTATAGAGCATGTAAGCGAGTTTCCTTCTTTTGCTGGTTTCTCTGGCAACAAGGCAAGAAGAACTGATGTGGGGAAACAGTGGCAGAGAGTTAGAGAAGGAAAGTCCCAAGGCCAAGTGCTGTTGCTGGAAAGATGAGAGAAAGAGAGAGAGACTGAGTCACTGCAACCCAGCATCTCCACCCCAGCCAACGAGTTAGTCCAGCATCATGCCTCACTCAGCACTAGAATACTTCTCACACCAACCCATCTGGTGGAAAAGCCTGATCCCCCTTGCAACAGATATACATGGTCCAGATTTATTTTCTCAAAGCATACGAGGGCTGAAGTCTAGGGTGGTGAGATAGCAGGGGTGACGCTGAGAAGCACCTACTTTTTGTGAGCAGTTATTGGATTTCTGCTCTCCCCACCCCTGCCCCCCACCTCTCCTTATTCCTGTTGAATGGAGAGCGTTTAATAGAGCAATCGCAGGCCTTCATCCAAAGGAACAAACAGCTAAACAGCTAGCAAGCCTGGCTCTCGAAACACTAGTAGGATGTCAACATGGGAGCCTCGGAGAAATTCTCCTTGAAGAGTGCTTTAGTCGATAACACCAGGGAAGACGGCGAGGGCACAGGGCGAGCTGAAGTGAGGGCACCTCTCTGTGAATAATGAGAACCACAGCGTGCCCTGCACTCTCCGCTCGCCAAATGGGGGGCTGCAAGTCCTTTCAAAATGCACAAAAGCCTCCCCGGCACTCCTATTTAAAGGAAAAGGGGTCATTATGTCCACTTTGTAAATAGAGGCGCAGAGAAGGCACCAGTGCTTTGCCCCAATCCACAGCATGAGGAAGCAGGGAAGCCCAGACAAGGGCCTGACGCCCCCCAGCTCCCACGTGGGGAGGGTCTTCCTGGCCCAAACAGGGGGCACTGGTCACAGGGCTTGCTTCCATGCACCCCAGTTTCCCAAGAAAATTCACAGGTGTAGAAGCCTTCAAAACCAGACAGCCGAAAGACATAGGTCCTTTTTGGTCTGAGGCATAGTGGAAAATATATTTAAAAATAAATGAACAGGGCTTCCCTGGTGGCGCAGTGGTTGAGAGTCTGCCTGCTAATGCAGGGGACGCGGGTTTGAGCCCTGGTCTGGGAGGGTCCCGCATGCCGCGGAGCGACTGGGCCCGTGAGCCACAACTACTGAGCCTGCGCATCTGGAGCCTGTGCTCCACAAGAGAGGCCGCAATAGTGAGAGGCCCGCGCACCGTGATGAAGAGTGGCCCCCACTTGCCACAACTGGAGATAGCCCTTGCTCAGAAATGAAGACCCAAAGCAGCAAAAAATAAAATTAAAAAAAAATAATAATAAATAAATAAATATGTGTCATAGTAAAGTATTAACATTTAAAAAATAAATAAATAAATAAATAAATGAACAAACACAGCAGCAAAAGCTTGGGGCTTGGTCAGCTGAATGGGGCAGCTTCGGATGTGCAGGGCCCTAGGAAAAAGGCTGTAAACTTAGGTTGCCCTCCTGCCTGGGGGATCTCCAAGGACTTCACAGATGGAGCCTTTTTAAAAAATAAAATTCCAAAGTACATTGTGCTTAGGGCTTGAAAACACAGAGTGTCCTTAATGGAACAAACTCCCCAACAGCCTGACGCTGCAGTAAGTACCTGGGGGAGGGATTCGGGTCTTATTTAGTGAGGTCCTAATCCCTGGTGGGTCTGTGGCAGAGGAAGGAAGGGAGGGAGGGAGGGAGGGAGGGAGGGAGGAAGGATGGAAGGAAAGAAGAGTGGAGGGAAGAGAGACACCAGTGCTTTGCCCCAATCCACAGCATGAGGAAGCAGGGAAGCCCAGACAAGGGCCTGACGCCCCCCAGCTCCCACGTGGGGAGGGTCTTCCTGGCCCAAACAGGGGGCACTGGTCACAGGGCTTGCTTCCATGCACCCCAGTTTCCCAAGAAAATTCACAGGTGTAGAAGCCTTCAAAACCAGACAGCCGAAAGACATAGGTCCTTTTTGGTCTGAGGCATAGTGGAAAATATATTTAAAAATAAATGAACAGGGCTTCCCTGGTGGCGCAGTGGTTGAGAGTCTGCCTGCTAATGCAGGGGACGCGGGTTTGAGCCCTGGTCTGGGAGGGTCCCGCATGCCGCGGAGCGACTGGGCCCGTGAGCCACAACTACTGAGCCTGCGCATCTGGAGCCTGTGCTCCACAAGAGAGGCCGCAATAGTGAGAGGCCCGCGCACCGTGATGAAGAGTGGCCCCCACTTGCCACAACTGGAGATAGCCCTTGCTCAGAAATGAAGACCCAAAGCAGCAAAAAATAAAATTAAAAAAAAATAATAATAAATAAATAAATATGTGTCATAGTAAAGTATTAACATTTAAAAAATAAATAAATAAATAAATAAATGAACAAACACAGCAGCAAAAGCTTGGGGCTTGGTCAGCTGAATGGGGCAGCTTCGGATGTGCAGGGCCCTAGGAAAAAGGCTGTAAACTTAGGTTGCCCTCCTGCCTGGGGGATCTCCAAGGACTTCACAGATGGAGCCTTTTTAAAAAATAAAATTCCAAAGTACATTGTGCTTAGGGCTTGAAAACACAGAGTGTCCTTAATGGAACAAACTCCCCAACAGCCTGACGCTGCAGTAAGTACCTGGGGGAGGGATTCGGGTCTTATTTAGTGAGGTCCTAATCCCTGGTGGGTCTGTGGCAGAGGAAGGAAGGGAGGGAGGGAGGGAGGGAGGGAGGGAGGAAGGATGGAAGGAAAGAAGAGTGGAGGGAAGAGAGAGAGAGAGAGAAGGGGAGAGAAGGGCGGGGTGGGGGGGAGGATGAAGGGCGGTGACAGGAGGACAGGAATTCAGAGAAGCAGAAGTATTCATTCCCCTGGCTGTCTCCCTGCTTCGGCAGTGAGGACATGGTCAGAGGGGCTGCATGGCACACCTGGACAGGGCCAGCTCCCATCCACTGCCCCCAAACTCACAGCCTCTGGCAGCACCAACCCCCTCTGGCCCTTCAGGCCGAGGACCAGCCATGGCTTCCCACGGCCATTCATCCCCAGAGCTGCCGTTCCTAGCCCCCTGCTGCAGCCCTGCTCGCGCCTCAGTAAATAGCACCCTTCCTCAAATTCTCTTCTGTTAAAGCCTTTTGAGTGGGTCTGAGTTTCCCGTGCAGGTCCTGACTGATGGGACAGTTGTCTTGAGTGGTGACTCCTTCACCTCTAAAATGAGGATGATGATACTAAGTGGGCAAGGTTCTTCCAAGGCAACAATAAAATATGATGTCTATGGGGCACCTACTGCTTGCCCGGAGCTAGTTACAAATTTTACATGTGTGAATTCCTTTTCTCTGCCTTTGACAACAAACGCCTTGCCCCTGGGCTTTCTGAAAGGGATGAGGGCCATGATGAACTTGCAGCCCATCGCCAGGGTCCAGGTTCCCTGAGCTACCGAGCTTCCCAACCTGGCAGCCTGGGTGGCCTTTGAAGAAGATGCTTTGATCAGCTCACTGCTAGAGGAGAAGCAGGCGCTTCATGGGTGTGATACAGACTTGGGCAACCATCTCCAGCCAGGGATAAAGCTGGCAGGCGTGTGTTCTAACTTAGCAAGCAAGGCCGCAAAGGCCTGAGGGACCTGGGATCTCCCCTTCCTGGAGGCCGAATCCACACTCATCCTGCTTTGCGAATCCACACTCATCCTGCTGGGCAAGGCCTCCCTTTTGGGGTGGCACTTCACTAAGCTTCGGGCTCTGGGGTCATAATCAGCCACCTCCACTCTCAACCATTAAAGCATCTGAATCACTCATCATCATTGCAGAGGGTTCATTCGGTCTCCAAAGAAAATCCAACTCACTCTTTCCATCATGCATCCTTTCAGAGAGTACATAAGGACTTCCTATGTGTCATCACGGTGGCCCCAGCTGTCTTCATGGAAACAGAAGAATAGGGGAACTGGGGACGTGGTTTTCCAAGATTACAGAAGTCCTGATCACTAGCGTGTGGGCTGACTAGAAACCAGGCTGTTCTGAGCCTGGTGGTTTGTTCATTATTGGGTTAGCCAAAAAGTTCGTTCCGTTCGGAGTTTTCCATAACATCTTACGGAAAAGCCCGAACGAACTTTTTGGCCAACTCAATACTTCTGTTTAGTCATCCTGATACTTGTCTTATCAGCCCATTTAGGCTCCGTGTCTGCTTTTGTTTTCCCATCACCCCGATATTTGCTATCATTTTACTCTCATCATTGCCGCTGTAACTATAATCCACCATGTTCAGTTTACAAAGGACAGTTCATCATTCATGTAGAAATGTATCTGATGACTTTTTCATCTAGTCCATTATGCAGGATTCCCGGTACTATAAACTCTGAGACTTTGCAGAAGAAAATTAACAAACAGCAGAGAAAATTATGGGATTGTGGTCTTCTGTTTTAAAACATTTAATGTGTAGGGTTTTTCATCAGAGTTTTATGGAATGAATCTTCTATGCATGGAAACACATTTCTATTAGTTTCTGTATTAATGGCACATTGGTATTCACACTAATCTGATGAAATCAGGAATAATAGCAATAGTTTCTTTCATTTATCCAACAAATTTTATTAAGCACCTACTAAGTGCCAGTCACTGTTCTTAGTACCAGGGATAAAACAGTGAGTGAAATGAAGACCCCACTCTCTTGGCGATTATAACGGAGGTGGAGAATGAGCATGGATATGATGTCAGGGAGCGACACATGCAAAGAAGGAAAAGTAAAGCAGGAGAAGTAGGTAGGGAAGGTCTGGGTGCTATTTTAGGTAAAGTGGCCAGGGAAGGCCTCCTAATAAACCAAACATATTTGGAATGTGGATTTTTTTTTTTTTTTTTTTTTTTTTTTTTTTTTTTTTTG
>NW_006788168.1:3656394-3690823 GCF_000442215.2 Lipotes vexillifer
GCGCTGGCCTCTCACTGCTGTGGCCTCTCCCGCTGCGGAGCACAGGCTCCGGACGCGCAGGCTCAGCGGCCATGGCTCACGGGCCCAGCCGCTCCGAGGCATGTGGGATCTTGCCGGACCGGGGCACAAACCCGTGTCCCCTGCATCGGCAGGCAGACTCTCAACCGCTGCGCCACCAGGGAAGCCCCATGGAATGTGGATTTTTGAAGTCAAGAGTATCCCAGATAGAGGAACAGTCAGTGCAAAGGTTCTAAGACAGCAGAGGCTTGGCAGGTTAGAGGAAGAGGAAGAGCAAGGAGGTCAGTGTGGTTGCACTGGGGTGAGGGGGGAGGTGAGTGGTGGGAAATGAGTTCATAAAGGCCGTCGGAGGCTGCATCATGCAGGATCCCACAGACCATGGATAGAACTTTGGATACGGTTCAGAGTGAGTTGGGAGTCTCCTTAGAGGGTTATGTGCAGGTTCTGAGCAGAACATGATATACTCTAAGTTCTAGAAGACCCACTCTGACTGCTGGAGGACAGATGTCAGTGTGGGCCAGGGCAGAAACAAGAGGTCAGTTGGGGCCACTGCAGTAGTCCAGGCAAGAACGGGTGGAACCTCTATCAGAAGTAACACATTTGATGTTTGGCTTAATTCTCCTTGGCTTACATAAACTGGGATTTTTGTCCTCCTTGGTGAAAATAAAGTTTCCTACTCCATAGCTAACCACATGATACAGACTTTCTTAAATGGAACCTAACATTAACTAAAATTATGTTACCAATATATTCTTTTCATCCCTTTCACCCTAACTTGACGGAAGAAACACAAGATTCTTTTTTTCTTTTCTCTGCGTAAAAGTCCTCCTAGCAGTTGGTCTCAAATGTTTGGGGAATGGTACAAGATGAGATGAGGAATTGAGAGCTCTGTTTTATTAAATGTTCTTTTCTTCTAGTAGAATTGGGCTTAATCACTTCCAAACTGCACATTTCAGACTTTCACAAGTTAGCCTTTCAAAGCATGCTTGTGATGCTAAGTTTCAGGGGTTGGATCATATCCTGCATTACGGTATCTGAAAGTTTTCATGTCTATTAAGAAAAGACTGCTACTGAATTTTCACCTTGAAATCGGTTTTAAAAGAGTGGAGAGAGCAAAACACGGCATTGTTACCACTGTATTATTTGTTTATAATATTCAGTGCCCCTCTCCGCAGACCAGTTCCTGCAGAACAATAATTCTCCTGCAAATGCTGGGCTTGACCATTTGATTTCCTTTAGCCAATGAAATGTGAACGAATGTGGCCAGTGTCATCTCTGCCAGCAGCTTTCAAAGCTAATACAGGGTCTCACCACTGCTCTTTCCCTCTGCCGTGAGGTTGACGTGTCCCGGAGGGGGCTGCTCCTTTAGCCTACGCTCTGCAATAAATCTTTCCTATGTTACAGACTATGCAATTGCTGTTTCTTCCTCTTAGAACTTTCCTGATCCTTCTCTTGTTTGATTTTCCAAAGCATAAAAGACCATGCCTGAATAGTTGGGGCTCTCCTGAGGAAGGGTATTCTGAACATCATGCTCTCAGCAGCTCACATGCTTATCAGCTCTCAGGACAGACAGTAAAGCAGAGAAGAGGGTCGGGGAAGCCCTCTCCACCCTTGCTCAGGTTTTCTCAAAACCTTGCCCGCAGGTTACCACCACGCCTGCTCTGAAAAGGCCTGACCGATGCCGATGCAAACCACCTCGTGAATCAGTTGCTAGCTCCAATTAATATCACTAATACCTCTCTTTGTTTCACACCTTTTCTGGCCCTTTTCCCAATTCAATTTCCCCCACATTGCTGTCTAGTACTGTCTACCTCACCAAAATGAGAGAACTGTCACCAAAAAGCAAATCTTTTTGTGGTGGTGAGTATCTCCCTTTGTAAGATGATCTATCTTCCTTTAAGTGGCTGGAATTACCACCAGCATAGTTTCCCTTGCATAATAGGTCCACCCTGACGTGTAGCTATTTTAAGCCATCCATATGATTGTTGTCACTCTTTGTTCCCTAACACCTACATGGATCCTATTAGAAGTATCTTGGCTTCCTTTATTTCTGCAGGTCCTCACTCCAAGGGGGAAAAAAAAAGATGAATTATTTTATTTCTTTCATTTAATTTTCCAGACGCCTGGGGAACCGTGCTTAGAGAAATCCAAACAGAAGAAAAAAGAGTGCTGCTGAAAGACGATCGGCCCCAATGCCTTTACTTGGCTTTAGAGAAAAGAAAAAGGTGCTTCAGTGGGCAGTGGTCCATTTGAAAGGACAGAAGAGAAATCTCTTTTTTTCTGTGATGGTCTCCTTTACAGCCCACGGTGCTTCTCTCTACGTTTTGCAAGGGGGTATCCCATGAAGCAATATGCATATGTACTCACACATACACACATATACACACACACTCCCACGTGTATGCAAGCCAAAGAATGGAAGGGCTTCTTTTGGGAGCTGGCAATAAATCTCTATACGGCGAAATACAGTGATAATGCCTGTAAGAGACTAAGCAAATAATTCATTCCTGATTATTATCCAAAACTTGAGAAGTCTTGTACTCTTTTCTAAAACTTTGCCATCATCGGCATTATCTCAATTTTGTGTACTCTGAACCTCCCAATTCATTACAAACAATAGAAAAATATTACTATCACTAACAACAAAAGACAGCATTCTGACTGCTTGTTATGCTATGTGCCAGATACTAAACGATTCATGTGAATTTTGTGATTTAATTTTTAAAATAGCCCTTTGAGTTAGATACGATTGTTGTCATTGTTGCTGTTATTATTATTATTATTATTATTATTATTATTATTATCATTTTCCAGATTATGAAACCAAGGCTTTGCGATTTAAATAACTTGTGCTTGAGTTTCAAATCCCAGTCATCTGACTCCAGGACCCAAGCTCTTAGACAGACACCGGTGTTGTCTCGCTATGGAAACCACGTGGCAGGACAGAAGGCAAAAGAGCAGAAAATTCACCATTTAAGCGGTAAACCATTTCACCTAACAAACCCAATCCTACCTAGCAGGCTCTCCCCTCTCACTGCAGTATAAACTGGGACAAGCTCCCAAAGTTCTTTTCTCATTTCTCAATTACACTGCAGACACATTACGTCACGTGAGCCCCTATCCATAGGAACAATCTGTAAGTGGCTCAGTCTCATAATGAAATCCTTTGGGTAATCCCCTAAAACTCATTGGCTAGAATCCAAGAAGGAAACTTCGAATACCAAATTCTACTCTAACTGAAAAAACATTTTAGTAAAGGACCTAGAATATTTATAGTAGGTGTGAATATCCCTCTTCCCACTTACAAAAGTGATAGAAATTCTGGATGAGATATTGCCACCAAGACAGAGAATCTTGTCCCTATCAGTATCGGGAACCAAAGAAATGCCGCGATATACTGGAGGGGAACAGCGTGGAAACGGCGCGTCAGAAAAGACCTCATGAAATACTCGCCTAGAAAAAGGCAGTCTCCACACACCCAAAGCCCAGGCTTGAAATCATTTATATTTGATATCCGCAGAGCGGAGAGCACAGAACTCAGCTCCAAATACTAGAGAAACAGAAACATGCTGCCTGGGGGAAGTGCGATGCGACGGCCAGGCCCGGGATCAACGCTAACGTGGTCAGACACCTGCGCGATCAGCTGTGAGAATCACAGCCCGCACGGGGCTGCTGGCAGCCTCCCGGAAAATGCGACAAATAGCAGGGCTGCCCACCCTGGGACATACCTGTGTACACGGAGATGTGACTCTGACTAGTACGTGTATTAATTATTTCCAAGGCCTGGCAATAACTCTTAGGGTTTCTGCAGCAGACTATCCAGGGCAGCGCTCTGAGCTCTGCAGGAAGAGGCATAGGGAGCTGTGGGAATTTTCCCACGTGTGGCCCCAGGGTTCCCCCCAGCAGCCACCCCTCATTTCTTTAGCCACAGGTAAATAATGTCCACCCACTCCCTTGAAGGGCTTCCCAAACATACACCCATCTCTACAGTTTTCTCAGCACACTGCAATCCCGTCACTCTCGCCCCATGCAGTTTTCTTCCATCTACCCTAGAGGAACACTCTGCCCCAAGAATATATATCTACACCTTCTTCTGTAGCACACGTCTGCCCGTGTTTTGCTCTGCAAATGCTTTCTCCAGGCCTGGAATGCTCTTAACCCCTCCCCCCATACTCACACCCCAGCCCTTCTGCAGAATTCATCGGACCCCGCAATCTGCTTGCCTGTCTGTCCTCATCCCACTCACCCCCTCTCACTCCTGAGTTGTGGGAGGTGACTGTGATTAAAGAGAGAGAGCTTTGTTATCTTACGGAGGCTCATCTCTGAAGACTGGTGAGCCTACGTCAAATGCAAAGATACTCGGTGGGGGACCAGTGAGTGTAAGGATGCCCGCTGTCCATCCAGATAGAGCTTGGAGCATCTCCACCTCTGGACCATTCTAGGTACTGGCAGGATGGCATAGACCCTGAGGAGAGACTGGGGGCATAAAAAAGAAACGTGGGAAGAGCAGAGAAAGTGGGGACTCATCTGAGGCTGCTCTAAGTCAACTGAAGGGTGACCAATGGGAAAAGCAGGGAACTGTTTTACACCTTCTAGAACGCTGTGTGTCTGAGAGTGCCTGTCAGTAAGATTATTTTCTTGTCCCTACGTGGTCTTTTAGACATGGTAAGATAACTGTAGAGTTCCAGAACATGCTCAGCTGCACCAGCGTCCTTGACCCGACCTGGTCCCGTACTTTTCCAGGGCTCACTATTGGTCCTGAACACACTCTCCCTTAAATAAAGATTTGCTGCTTGCTTGACGTGTGTACGCCTTTTCTTCTGAATGAATTTCTAAGTTCCCACAGTGAATTTCTTGTATCCCACAACCTGGAACTTAAGCATGTGCTCAGTTTATATAATTATATAATCTCTAATAAGATGTAGTTTTGTAATTTCTTCCTCTGTTATTGTATTATGTAAAAACAGCAGGGTGGATTTTCAGCAACTCCATGGAATTTTTCTTCTGGGCAGTGGAGAGTGTAAAACAACACGAATTTATTACCGTAGAGTTCTGGAAGTCAGAGGTCTGAAATGGTTCTTACTGGGCTAAAATCAAGGTGTTGGCACTCCTGGAATCTCTAGGGGAGAATCTGTTTCCTGGCCCTTTTCAGCTGCTGAACGCTGCCCACTTTCCCTGGCTCGTGGCCCCTTTTTCCATCTTCAAAGCCAGCAGCATAGCTTCCTCAAATCCACATCCAATTCTGACTCTCACACATACGGATCCTGGTATATGGGTCACATCTGGATAATCTGGGATCATCTCCCCATCTCAAGATCCTCAACTTAATTACAACCACCAAGTTCCTTCTGCCACATGCACAGGTCCCGGGCACTAGGACAGACATCTTGGGGTGGGGTGAGGGACTCATTTTTCTGCCTGCTGCAATGTAGGAGCTATTATTACTCCCAGACCCGAAGGGGAAGAAAAGGGAATGGCTTCCCAGACCCAGAATGAGTTATGGTGGTGGGGAGGTCTAAATGGGGACCCGGTGGTGGTAATAAATACCAGACCCAATCCCTTCCTACTCTGCGGAGTGTTTTTGAGATGGGCTCATTTAAAGTGGAAGCTACACAACATACAAATAAACTTAACTTTAGGGGTCTTGGGTGGAGAGAGAGAGAGAGGCCAGCTGAAAGAGGTGACACTCTAACATAGCGGAGAAAGTAAGAGCCCAGACTCTGGAGCCAGACTGCCTGGGTTCAAATCCCAGTGTTACCATTTACTGGCTAGGGGACTTCAGACAAATCACGCCAGCCCTCTGTGGCCCCATCGGTAAAACAGGGATGAGGATAAGAACATCTAGCTCACAGAGAATTTAATGAAATAGTATTTGTGGAACTCTTAGCATGGCTAATAGTGAGTGCTATTGTCATTCTTGTTTAAGAGGTTGCAAACAGATTTCAGTGAAAAGTCTCTCCATGCTGCAGACAGGGAAAACAAAAATGGTTTCAAAGGGAAGTTACAAGGTCAAGCACTCAGAGCCACAGGTCCTGATTTTCAGACAACCTGTTTCTCACAGTGGGCAACTCATGAGGACTTCCTCCAGACCAAGCAGGATTTACATATTTAACATGCACATATGGAAAGGCCAGCTAGTGCTCAAAATATACCTGTCGAATTAAAGCAACCGCTCTGTGATGGATTTTAAATATGTTCAGAAAGCCTTTGATGCACCTCCCTTCAAGAAGTGAAGGCTAATTCTCTTCCCCTGGGGTACTGGCTGGATTTAGGGATTTTCTAATGAATAGAATAAAGCAGAAGTGATGGTGTGTAACTTTGGAGACTACATCATAAAAGGCACTGCAAGGTCCTCCCTGTTCCTTCTCTTGGGTCACTCACTCTGGGGGAAATAAATGGCCGCATCGTGAGGACACTCAAGCAGCCTATGGAGAGACCCACAGAGGGAGGAACTGAGGCCTCCTGCCCACAGCCGTGTGAGAGCACCATCTTGAACGCAGCTCTTCCAGCCCCAGCAAACCTTCAGATATGAATACAGCCCCTGTAGCATCCTGACTGCAGCCTCAAGAGAGATTCTGAGCCAGACCACCCAGCTAAGCCAAGCCCAGAACCCTGACCCTCAGAAACTAAGAGTAATGTTTGTTGTCTTAAATCCCTAAGTTTAGAGGTAATTTGTTATGCAGCAGTAAAAAACAGGAAAGCTCTTTCGTTGATAAGACATCAAACAAACAGTCTGATTCTTTCACCAGTAGCATCTTGAAACGTGTTTCAACATCATGCATGTATGACTGATTATACATAGCAGGCAGTGAACCTGAGTCCTTTGGTGTTTATAAAGGTATTTTTGACATGTGTATGTGTACTGCCCAGAGACCTGGGGGGTACATCTAGGACGTTCTCTTTGTACAGTTCTCCTTCTGATACACAGACATGCCTTGGGATGGTGCTGGTGTAGTCGCTCTGTTACTACATTTGGCCAGCAGACACTTTTTCATCTTTGAAGGTCCTATCAAGGACTTCAGAAAATCTTCCTCAATCACTTTTAAATAAATCCCTAATTTAACAAGACCTAACTGTCATTCTCTGGCAATGTCTCACATACATGGGCCCACAAACTTACCAAGGGCTGCAGTTCATTCATTCAGCACTAATTAATTACTGATAACTAGTTAATTACTAATGGACGCACCAGGCACCAATCTTTACAAAGATGAAAAGGCATGGCCTGTGCCCTCAAGAACCTTCAGGAAAATCACTATTACATAGTCATGTACAACCATTGTGGAGTAGCATTCCAAGACCCCTGGAGGAAGGTGGGGAGACCGCGTGGGCTTTCAAGAAGAGAGAATGTTTGCGCAGACTCAATTCTAACTTTTGAAAAGGATTTTTGTAGCACCTTCAGGACCCCCCTACCCTGGCCCTGAGTGGAAAACCAGAAGAACACAGAGCGTGGTGTTTCTGATCTGCAGTATTACACAACGCCTGGTGGAGTATTCAAGTTCAACAAAAGCACCAGACAATAAAAACTGTAATCCAGGATGTCAGCATTAGCCCTGAACACCCCCTTGGTTCCCGTGAAAGGCTGAAGCCAAGTGCTGAGTGCTGGGCAGGGAGGTCCTCGACAAGCTTTGTTCCAGGTCAGTCTGAAAGGTACACCAGGCTGCCCCAGCTCAGAAGCTGGCGGAACCCACATAACACGTGGAATTATGTATCAGTAAGAGACTTCCAGAGTGTTTATTCACTTCCCAGATTCATTTATCAGGTATGGGACTGAGAGGATTTCCCCACAGGATATGTAGAGATTAGTGTGCAGCGAAAATGCTTTTTCAACAAATGCGTCTACTAATCAGGTCCTGGTTTTCGCATTCTAGCAGAACGGTGCTTGCTGCCCTTCGCTGGCATTTCTGGCAAGAACAAACATCCACGCTGACACACAAAGCAAGCCGAAGTGTGGACATCTCTCTATCACACTGAAGAGCAGCTGTCTCTTTTTCAAAGCCCACGGGCATGTTTTAATATTATGTTAGATCCATACATCTAAGATGAAACGACCTTAGGTCTCCCCGAGCCTACGACACCTGAATGAGAAGGGGAAATACCTTCCCCCCACTGCTTTGTCTACCTGGAGTCATCATTAGATGATTTCCAGAAGCTTCTCAAGCCCGTGCTGGGTCAAAGGAATGTGTTCATGAAGAATCCGCCCCATTGGAGCTTAAAAATGCAGCTGAAGGCTCACGGGTCTCTTGAAAGGCAAGCGGACAGCATGGCCGAGGCCGCTCCAGCGAGCTTCTTATATAAGCCTCTCTCACTGCCTCTACAACCAAAGCAACCAGATGAACAGCGAAAAAACCACCCCCTCATTTGCTAAACATCTGGTGTTACATAATAAGCCACTGGGGTCGTTTTTCTTGCTTTCCTTTGCTCGCTTTTTAAAAATAGGCTTAACAATTAAATCTGGTTTTTAAACTCTAGATTTCATATATTTTCCATAAGCTCTTTGAGTGGACTGGTCTTGATTATTCTTTTCCATTAAAAACCCGTACAGTAACGCTCCGAGCGGAAACCTCTAAAATAAAGCTCAGAACCAAGAAGGGAACCTCTGATCCTTCCTCAGTGTTCAGAGGTCCGCTCCTCACGGGCAAGCAGCTCAGGACAGTAAGGAAGATGACAACGTGCCAATGGCCGTAGCCGCCAGTGACCTCCGCTCTGAGGAACACTTGCTTCTGCACAGTGGTTCAGTTTTCCACAAAGGGGAATGATACCTACACCTCAAGGAATTTCTTTTTTGTTTAGTTCCTTACAATTTTTCAAAGCACCTTGACACAGGACAATGGTCTGGAACGTGCTCTCAGGTCACAGCTGACCGTAAGGTAGCCAAGTCCTTGGTCAGACACAAGGTGTGGCCATGAGGTGGGAGTATCCTGGTTTTCTTTCTCTCCCTCCCTTCCCCAGCTCCTCATAGAACCCGGTCCGGGCCTGAGGCCAGCCTCCTTTAATTTTCCAGGAACTGGTGTGTCTTTTCCCTTCCTTGGCTATTCTCTTTTCTACCTCTTGGTTACTCTCCCAGCTCACCGACTGCCATCCACTTACCCCTAAAGAAACGAGCACGCGAGAAAATACAGTGAAACACCGTGTCTCGGACACTGTGGCAGGAACATTCTCTTTAAGGAACATATTATCCCCTTATTGTGGAGAAACTGAGGCTCAAGAAGATTAAGTAACTTGCCTGCCAAGTAGCTGAGCTGGAATTTGAATTCAGGCCTGTGGATAGAAGTGGCCATGTAAAGTCATGGTTAAGAGCTTGGCTTTTGAAGTCAGCAGAGCTGGGTGCAAATTTGAACTCTGCCACTTAACTGTGTCACTTTTGGCAAATCATTAAATTTCTCTAAGCCTCACTTTCCTTATCTGTAAAATGGAGATAGGAGATAATGATAAAAGTGTCTCCACAGGGTTTTGTGATAATGAGAAAATGAAGGTAAAGTACTTGGTAGAGTGACTGGCATGCTGGAATTTTTCAATAATTATAAGCTATCATTATTAGTATCCACTAGATTTGCTATATACCACTCCAGTGCACAACTTCCACAAGAACACTCAGCCTTTTGCTGTTAGGCTTTAAACAATACCTTAGTTAGTCTATATGTAGTGGCAAGTAACAAAAACCTAATGAAGAGTTACATAAACCATAGGGATTTTTATTCTTTGCTCAACAAGAAGCTTGAAAGTAGATGGTCCTAAGGTAGGTTTGGTGACTTAATGATACCATCGGGGAATCAGGCTCATCATGGCTGCCACAGCTCCAGACATCACATCTTCATGTGATAGAATGGAAAGGAAAAGGACAAAAACAACATTCTCCTCATATTCCTCTCTCTTATCACAGAGGAAAATCTTTTTCAGTTGCTTCCAGCAGACTTTACATTATATATCCTTGGTCAAAGGTGATCATACGTCTGCATACATCTGGCAAAGGAGAATGGGATTGCCATGGCTGCGTACAAACTTTTTCTGTAAAGGGTCAGATAGCAAATAATTTAGTCTTTGCAAACTATATGGTCTCTGCCACAAGTAGTCAATTCTGCTGTTGAAGCATGAAAGCATCTGTAGACAGGAGGTAGACAAATGAGTGTCTGTGTTCCAATAAAATTTTATCAAAAGAGTCAGCAGCTGGATCTGGCCAAGTCCTCCTTGGACCAATCATGATTCATCGGTGGGTGTCACTTGAGTACATGGCCGCCAGATTAAAGTTGGCTTCCATTAGCAAGGAAAAAAGGAAAATGGGTGTTAGGCAAGTTATGCCTCAGGGATAGTGGTCCTGTAAGACTCTGGGGAACAGGACAAATCTGAAGACATGAGGGGCAGGGCTGGAACTGTCAGGAAGCTGGAGGTTACACTGACACAGAGATGGGCAGGTGCACACTTTCAAGCCCCCGCCCCCTGCCCCTGTTGTCTACACCAGTGGTTCAAACTGCTTTGGAAGAGCCCTAGGATTCCTCAGAGGTGCCTGGGGCATGTGCACAAGGGACCACAGTGAGGCAGCCAGCTGCAGGCCCCTGCCTGCACAACTCTGGCCAGAGACCTCTTTTATCTGTTCTACATACAGGCACACCTCAGAGATACTGCGGGTTCAGCTCCAAACCACTGCAACAGAGCGAATCTTGCAATAAAACAAGTCACAGGATGTTTCTGGTTTTCCAGTGCATATAAAAGTTACGTTTATACTACTGTAGTCTATTAAGTGTGCAAAAGCATTAAGCCTAAAAACGCAGCATATGTACCTTAATTTTAAATTACCATATTGCTAAAAAATACTAACCATCATCTGAGCCTTCAGCGAGTTGTAATCTTTGCAAGAGCAGTGTCAAAGATCACTGATCACAGATCACCATGACAAATACAACCATTATGAAAACGTTTGAAATACTGCAAAAATTACCAAAATATGACCCAGAGACATGGAGTGAACAAATGCTGTTGGAAAAATGGCACTGATAGCCTTGCCTGTAGGATTGCCACATACCTTCAATATGTAAAAAACACAACACCTGAGAAGGGTAATAAAGTGTAGAGCGGGGGAAAAAAGAGTTATGCCTGTATTGCATTTCTGTTTGTGGGGCCTTTACAGGAGGCAGCAGGAGAAAATCTCTAATAAAAAAAATTAAAAACCACTGGCCTAAAAGATAAAGACCTATCTACCCATAAGACATCCCTTTCTAATTATATCTCCCATGATTTTATTAAATAAACTCTGCCCCCAGGAGATGGAGGCAAGTATTTCTCAAGTTATTCCACCCTTGTCCCTTTCCTTCAACTTTGCACCCCTGCTCATGTGCAGACCAGGACTCCCCTCTTAATTCTACTCAAATAGAAAGTTGCCCCAACATACAAGGCTCCTCGTCAGCCTAACATACTCATTTTGCATGTAACACACCTGGTGTGAAAGGGAATAGAAAGAAGTAAAAGTTACAGAAAGAATATAAATGAAAGTTGAGGATAAGGTGATGAGCATGATTAGAATATATATATTTAGAAAAACAACGTGTACTTCCAAATGAGTTTTACCCTGCCTGCATCCGTGGGAGTACACGCTCTCCAATAAGGCGGCCAGGACTCACCTCCTGGGAGAATTTTCTCTTTTGGAACTACATTTAGATCCAGCTTTCAAGCCACAGAAGAAAACCAGACTCTTTCAGTTAGAGCGTATCCTATTTCCTTTTACCAAAAGTAGTTTCTCTTACCTTGATCGCTGGCTGTTTCACTGGACTCCAAATGACCTCTGGGTGGTTCCAAACATCATATTCACCTTCAAAAACAGCTTGTCAGGATTGAAGGTATGAACAGACGTGCCTCGGGTTCTGAAGGCGATTCCTCAGAAGATGCCTCCCTCTTTCCTTAGGGTGATGGCATCTCCGCAGCCACGGCCGGACTCCTGAAAACATGACAGAGCAGGGAGGCCTCTTCAGCTGGCCCAACCAAGGACGGTTCTCAGACTATATCAGGTAGAGGTGGGCCTTGAATTTGGGTGAGGTTTGATTAAGAACAGGAATAAAGATTCAGAAAGCACTTTATTTCTACACCTAGACTCTGAAATCTCCATTCAAATCCTGGGTTTGCCATTTACTAGCTGTGGACCTCGCACTATTTACTTAACCTCTGCGGATCTCAACCTCTTCATCTATGAAATGGGAATAATAAGACTACCTCTCAAGGCTGTTGTTGAGGATTAAATGAGTTAATACAGGTAAAACACTAAACATGATGTAAATGTGTGCTGTTGTCAGTATTATTAGTCCCCGATATTAAAAAGTTTAGTCCAATCAACATAAAAAACCTGACTCTTTCATTTAAATCAGCCCTTCTCTCCTTCTACCAACAGCTGGAAGCTGGCTTAGGTTTGGGGACTTGTGGTTGGGGGTCGGGGAACGTAGTCAGTGTTTGTTTCTTCCTCTCGGATCCTCCAATCACTGGCTGGTGGTTCAGGTCTCTCAGGGCCCAAAGAACAAAGTTCTTCAGGGAAGGCTCAGTTGTAATTAGGGGTTGGTGGCAGACATTCAGATGCTGGCTCTTTGTCTTGTGGGGTCCTTCTGTGGGGTTTTTTCCATGGTGGGTGGTTCCCTCCCATGGGCAGCCTGGGTGGGCAGGCCACCCTGCCCACACAGGCCCTCCTTCCTACTGCTCACTGTGGCCCCGGCCCCGCCTGGGGAAATAGGTCCACTTTGCCAGCAGGAAGACTAGCTGGCGATGTGTGCCTTGCCAGCTCTTGGAAGAGAGTCTGGTCTAAATACCTCCTTCTCTAGCCACTGCAAATGGTTCTCTCTACTCTGAAACCACCTTGGTCCCCGTTTCCCCCAGACTCCAGGAGACACCTGCGAGGTCTCCAGGTGGTTCTCTGGAGCCCTCCTCACCTATCTTAAGGTAGGTGCGAAAGCACAACAGGTCGACGTTTTTCTAATAAAATGTTCCCTGCTAGCCTTACCTGGGTCCTTAGCCTCCCATCGCACAGCCTGGAGTTGAGGGGTGGCACTGTCCCTCCAGCAATCCCACAGAGATGGCCCACACCTCACTGGAGAATGTGGGGGGGCAGTTAGTGGGCACAGATTGTTCCGTGTTTGCGTCTGAGCAGAAACTCCAGCACGTGTGCGTACGAGTCCCCCTCTATCGTCCTGTCACAGGTGGATGAATGCTAGGTTGGAGCAGACTAGAAGCACTGTGGGAAATTCCCTGGAGGGCAGCTTAGGGGGCCCAAGGGAAGGGCTTGACTACCAGGGAATGGAATTTGGGCTTGGTGGTGTAGACAATGGGAAGCCTAGGAGTGTTTCTCTCTCCTTTTCCGTTGTAGGAAAAGTGCCCCAAGTCACCATCTTGCCCTCACATCCTCTGATCTTTCTCTTTCCCGGAGTCGGGTGGCCCCAGAGAACCCTCAGAACATTTCGTTTAAAATCAAAAAGGAGTGGCAAGCACGTGCTTGTGTGTTTGTGTTTGTGTGTGTGAGTGTAGTGGGGTTGGACTGCAGTGGGGGACGTGAGACCAGCCACGAGCCAAGGAGAAAAGTGAAGGCAGAGAAAAAATGCCAGTGAGCAGAGAGAAAAGTCGGCCCTCCAACCCTCACACACTAAATGAGGACGCCGGGCGTGCAGCGGGGTCAAACGAGGTCAGAGGAGCTTTGCTCTCTGTGCGCCTGGAATTAAGGGCATCCCAGGACAGCTGCGGGGCGGGAGGTTCCCCGGGTCCTCCTCCACATAACGGGTTAGGATCCCAGGACTCGGTGCAGGGAAGGATCCTCCGAAACGGTGGTGGTATAGGTCTTTTACCCCCAAAAAGAAGGCTGCAGATTGCTTCTCTGGAGGGGGAGGCTCTCAAGAAGAGAGACAGAATAATTGTCGATAGGTTTGTGTTAATATGTCTCTTTCAGAATCAATTCCCAGTAGAAGGGCTCTAAAACAAAACAAACAACAACAAAAAACAGTACTGAAAACATCAATATACCTGCTTCAATTACAGGCCCCGAATCCTGATTCTCTGAGTCGAGGACAAAGAGAGATGCCATCGAGGCGTGCAACTCTCCCAGAGGAACTCCGAAATCGAAGCGGCGCGGCCAGCAGGCCTGGGAGCGCCCCAGGCCCGGGTGGGTCTATGTTCATCAAAACTTTTGCAGGAGGGATGCGCGGGTTCCGGCCTCCCCGCGCGCCCCGCGCGGAACCCGGCCAGGACACCAGCAGCGCGGCACTGCCACCTTGTGGGCGCCGTCCGCCCGGGCGCCGGGCGCCGAGCGCCGAGCGCAGGAAGCAGTCGGCGGGGCGGGCGTGCGACGGCTGGGAGCCCCGCGCGTCCGGCGCCCGCAGGAACGCGCCGCAGAGCAGGAGCCGCGGGAGCCCGCGGGGGCGGGGCCGGGGGCGGGGCGCGCTGGCGCCGATCACGTGGGTTAGCAACAGGCAGCAGCCAATGGGAGCACGAGCCAGGTGGTGCGTGCGTTCGCCGCCGCCGGAGAGGCCAGGCGGTTGTGGAGGCTTCCGTGCGCCCGGGGCTGAGTTGGGCCGGGGAAAGGCTTCCTAGAAGGGTGCGTCTCTCGGGCGGGGAGCCCTTGGCGGTGGAGGGGCGGGCGAGAGACTGAAAATAGCAGAGAGCTTTAAAATAGGACTTTCCCACTCGTAGGACCCAAAGCAGTGACCCTGGAGGGCGGTGGGAGGCGGTGGGGTGGAAAGCAGAGGAAGAGCAGCAGAAACCCCGCCCCGAGCCTGGGTCCGGGTGCACCCCCTGCATCAGCCACTTGTTGTCGTGCCAAAGCCTTGGGGCTGAAATTGCCACTTGGATCCACATAAGGGGATTAAAACAAAAAGAATAATGAGGTTCCTGGCAGTGCCCTGTCCCTATTGGCAACTTCGCCCTGCCTGTAACAGGTAGGGAAGACACGCACGGTCTTGAAGCCCTTCACGGAACCCAAGACTTAGCCCCAAAAGGCCGAAGCAGAAGAAAGTCGGGAATGGGGTCAAAAGAAAATGTCAGCTTAGTAGTTGGTTTTAATTATTGTAAATGGAAAAGCCACATCCAAATGTACATCTAATGACTTTTACCGTAATCCCACCATGTCGACAAACTAGCCCACCCCTAAACGCAGAGAAGACCATAACACAAAATGTCAGAGGTGTGTTCCAGAGCATGGGCGAACCCAGGACCAACAGAGACAAGCATGGTTTCCATCAGATTCTCGCTCTTCTGGTTTCATGGTCAAGCACACACTTGATCTCAATAACAGGGCATTTCTCTTTCTCTGTGTGTGTGTCTCTGTCTCATTGCCTTATTATGTTCTCCTGGAAGCTCTTTTACTTCATTTCTGTTGTTTGGGAGTTCACCTCGTGTTTTCTTCCTCTGAAATGAATACAGGGCGTAGATGGCCTCAGAAGGGCATCTAATCCATTGCCCTGCCTCAAGGCACTTTGAAAGACTATAAAGTGTGATACTGTTGTAAAGTGTTATTGTAGAGACAAAAGTATCTCAAAACCTGCAGGATCTAGCCATTCCTATTCTTAAAATAACTTAAGGAAAGATGTTGTACAGTACTGTTTAATAACCTACTACAAATGCTAACCGCTTTGGGTAAGATATAATAAGAACTTTCTGATCCCAGGTTTTGTTTCTATTTAAGCTCATTCAGGGTCAGGCTACCCCAGAGGGCAGTCGAACATCTGCCCAGCAGCTTACGGGCAGGATGAGCACTTCCCTCTGTCAGGAACAGAGATCAGTGGTGCCAGCTGCCACTGGGAACCTTGCCTGGCGCCCAGGCCCTGTGGGGATTTGCCAGGGCAGCTCTGAGAAGATCTACTCTGAGTCATATGGTCTTCTTTTAGTCCAACGCTGCCAGCTGAGTTCATTGATTCACTCAATGAACAGGCCTTGTGCATTACTGTGTGTGGAAATAAATCTACTGTACTTGATGGTTATATTTATGCAAATTTGATACAGTATTTGGTTTTTTAATGTATCATACTCTCAAGTTCTTGGCCAGGAAAGGGTTTTGAAGGTGTCAAGAAGATTCAACGAATATTTATTGAGCTCTAACTAAGTGCCAGGCCTTCATTTAGGTACTGGGGATACAGCACTGCAGCAAGGAACTTGCATAAAGGAATAGACTCATGAGGAAAGGAAGTAAGGATGGCTGCACCCGTTTCCATTGTCCAGGAGTCAGTCCCCTCCCGCCCACTAGCTGACTTGGCTTCCTCTTATTCTGCTCCCTCAAACTCCTGTGTTTCTGCCCCCACATTCTTTGGGGGGACTTCTTCTTTTTTTTTTTTTTTTTTTTTTGCGGTACGAGGGCCTCTCACTGTTGTAGCCTCTCCCATTGAGGAGCACAGGCTCCGGACGCGCAGGCTCAGCGGCCATGGCTCACGGGCCCGGCCGCTCCGCGGCATGCGGAATCTTCCCGGACCGGGGCACGAACCCGCGTCCCCTGCATCGGCAGGCAGACTCTCAACCACTGCGCCACCAGGGAAACCCTGTGGGGACTTCTTGAATCATGGAGTAATTAGGTCACTCACATGTTCAATATCATTAAACAATGTGACACAATAGGAAACGTCATGGGCTGGGAATAAAAAAAATCTCTACCTGGTTCTGTCACTTGATGAAATCCATATGTCTCTACAAGTCTCTTAAGCTTTGAATCTTGGTTCCCACATCCCTAGAATGGGATGATTCTTGCTTTGCAACTCCACAGGGTCAAGATTTGAGGCCTCGGTTTTCTCATCTGTAAATTGAGGGGTTTGAAGTAGGTTTAAAGTTTGCATACTTTCTTTAGAAGTGGATTCCCCTCTTGAGATAAAATCTAACCTAAAACCCCAACATATAAAACTGATGAAGACAGGCTTGCTCTAGTGGCCCTAAGGGAGAAGGCTCAGAGTCCTACATACTTTCTTCCCCCATCCTTAGAAGGCCCCTGAGGCACCTGTGTGGGACCCTAGGGTTCCACTGAGCACAGTGTGAAACCTGCTGTGTTAGATGATTATGTTTAAAGTACCTTCCAGTCCTAAAATTCTACAAATCAGGACGTTCCAATATCGTGTGTTTCTATGATAAGATTTAACCTCCGTTTTCTTCCTTCATTAATTAATATGTTGTGGGAGATAGGCACCAACTTTACTAAAACCAAAATACATTTCATTACTCTCTTCCTGTCTGTGAAGCCAATCTTTCTGTCACAAAACGAAATTAGATTTTGATGAAACATAGTATCCTGTAATGAGAAGAACCCCAGACTGGGAGTGAGAAGATGTGTGGGCTAACCCTGGCCTTGCTTTTAACTAGCTCCCCACCCTTGGTCAAGCCAAGGAAACTTACTAACCCAGCCAAATCAATAAAATTAAGAAGCTGGGTGACTTAGTAATCATAGGATTGCTCCTGATCATTTCTGGACTCCATGCCCTAATGAGTTTCTCTAAATTCAATAACGTTCACATTCCACCCTGCCTACAGGCCAAGTCTCTCCATCACACTCTCCTCGGTATATATACTCACCCTATTTGGAGAGGAAGGGGAGGCGGGTGGGAAAGAAGACAAATTAGGTTGTAAATGACACCAGCAGGACATCGAGCTAGAAATATCCACTGAACCACCGCTGTGTTCGCCCTGGTGGCTGGAGCTCACAGCGTGCCTCGACCTCAACTCACCAAGCGGGATCCACGTCTCCATTAATAAGGGTCCTGCTAGGCACTGAATACAGTATGGGCGTTCATGAGGGCAAACCAGAAAATCCCAGGGTTTGGGGAATGTTTCCAGGAAACAGTCTGGGTTAAGTATCCAGGACCTGGGGTTGGACAAAGAGGAAGGACCCCACAGGAGGCAAGCAGTCTGATTCATTGCCTCCAAGCATGCACATCCTGGGAAAAGGCAACAGGCCCTACCTGGGAAGCCAGGGAACCTCAGGGGTGGACACAAGAACAACAGCTCTGGTCATGGCTGTGACTTGGTTATAAGTTAACTTTATGGGTCACCGAGTGTCTGGAAACAGACTATAAAAAAAGGAAGGGTGGCCCAAGCAGCTTTGTGTTGAAAATGGCTGTGACCAGTTGCTTCTAGAAGGGAGGTGTATTGACTGCAGTAAAACTTGATGGGCTCAGTACTGGTCTGTTAAGGCTGGAATCAGAAGTAAACTTTGGACCTGAGAAATTGGTATGAAGCTGTGCCTAAAAGTGGGAGCAGAGGGGATTTTTGTCCCAAGCGGTAAACAATATGGTGCCCAACTGATGCACATGATCTGTCTTCTTTGTGACCTCTAATCCCATGATCCTGTCTACAGGCAGCTCTTTTAGGTTAATCTCACAGTCTACACAAATTGGTACAGTTTGACTTTTACTGTAATGGCTTTAAAAAAAACAAAACAAAAAGAAACAACAAAAAAAACTCCTTGGTCTTGGAACGGCAAAACATTTAAGGTAAAAATAAATAAAAACATCAGCCTCAGAGACTTGCTATACTTAACTGTCTGTTCTGGAGGAAACAGTACATTGCATTTCATGTTAACTTATCTCCAAGCACCCAACTTTAGCCTCCTCCAGCTGGCCAACAATTGTTTATTAAGCACAGAATTTCAAGTCATCTGGTGTCAGAGAGCAGACCATCCACAGTTGTAAGCAACGAATAAAACAAGATTGTGCCGGAAATATTTCAAAAAACACATATCATTTTTTTCACTTGATCTTTTTTTCCAAGTTTGGGGGAGGCATACTACAAACTTGACTCAAAGTACAATGTAGGAAAGCGCTGAACTGAGTTTCACAAGGCCAAGAGCTCATCTTAACTCTCACTATCTCTAGCTGTGCGGCAATCAGAACATAAGCCCATATCTCTGAGCCCCGGTTTGTTTATCCAAAAGATGAGGGAGGTTGAACTGGGTCATATTCCATATCACAGAGCTCAGCTATCATCATCGTTAATGTTTCCCGAGACAAGCACTTTGCCTTCTTTATCAGATATTCCTTGTAACAACCCTATGATATATGTATTATTATTTTCCCCATTTTTCAGATAAGGAAACTGGGCTGAGAGAGGTTTTGAAACTTGTCCAAGGTCACACTATGAGTAAGTGACAAATCCGGCGTTTGAACCTACTTTTCTCCCAGATGCCAAGTTGCATCAACTGTTTCACATTACTGAACTGCCTTAGAGTTCACTCAGGAAGGAGGGCACCTAATGTTTAATTTCTGTCAGAATTTCACCTCGACTTCCTCAAGAGAGATGCTGCCAAGGGGGATCACCTCTACGTTGGTTACCGCTCTCTCATCTTTAGAGAAGCACCCATAAGTGGTTGCTGGGGCAGAAGAGGGTGGAAACATCACCTGGGGAGCCGGAGGTGCTGGGGGGACAGCACGCCCAGCCCTCTGAGGATTGAAGAGGAGGGTAAACTCTTGTCTAGTGAGCACGTGCCCCAGCATTCAGAATCCATGAGGCCACAACTGCCCAGAAGTGACCAAGGCAGGAGCCACAAGGGGAGCCCAGGGATGCCTGACCAAGACCTTCCTGTCACTTCCCCTCACACACCCCCTTAGGCAAAGCCTGGCATCTAAATCTCCTGGTGGGTGTGCAACCAACATGATGCCATGTGTGTAGCCAAGTACAGCTAAGAAATAGCAGAGAACCCTCCTTCTCAGGAAGCTGGGGTGTCCAGAATGGGGGACGGGGCTGCCCAATTTGGTTTCTGGTTCCCCCACCCCTGGGGTCACTGCTCCTGCATGGACACCCTGCAAAACATCTACGTGCTCCGTCAGACGACAAATAGGGCCCCACCTGCCTCGTGACCAAAGACTTAGATTCCCTGGAATAAAACAATCCCATCGAGTCTCCACAGACCTTGGGGAATGTTTGGGTTTCCATGATGTTGCAAATGAAAAATAGCAATGTATACAAGGAGGGGCAGTCATGATCCAGAGATGGATGAGACACAGTCCCTGCTCTTAAAAACTCACTGTCTCGTGGGGTCCACCAGGGCTCCCTTCCCCTTAGGACCTCTTGGGTTAATCCAGTTATCCTAAGACCAGAAAAATATCATGCATAAAAGATAAGCATAATTTTTTAAGTACACAAATTATTAACATGTATCTAATGGATTAAGTAGAAAATAATCAGTTGAGAAATGTCAACCTCAGGAAACTGCACATTTTGTCTTGAAATACTGGGGCTGTCGGAAACAATAAAAATAATCTCATTCATTATCAAGGAAGAGGAAGCAGCTATGCATATTCTCAAGAATAAGGGTGGAAGAGCTAACTCTCCTTTGCTTGTTTGTATTAGATTAATCTTGATCCGTACTGAGGATGTAAACTACACTTCCTCCTATAAATTCAGTTTTGCAGACAAAGATGTACTTGTTTTCCAATCTATTTTTAGTTGCTTAAAAACTGCCCCACATTTTGCTGACCACATGTGAATTATATGAACCCCCTACCAGCTCCCTGAGGAGATAATTTCCATTTGGGGAATCCCCCTTGAGGAATGAGGGAATATTCCAGCGGAAAGAACGCTTGATTTCGATGTTAGGAGACCGAGAATTGATTCTAGCTCTGCCCCTAACTAGATGTGAACTTACAGACAAATTGCTTCACCTCTCTAGTTCCGTGTACAGTGAGGAGGTAAAATTAGATGATATCTTTCTAAGATTCCTTCCAGCTCTAAAATTATGTCTTTGCTCAATTCTCACGAACAAAAGCAGGGAGTTTCTTCTGCGTGAGAACATTGGATAGACGGGGAGGAAAGGTAAAGGGGGCTCTGGGGACTGGAGGCTGAGCCAGGGACCCTGGAAGCAAGCACATAAAAAAGAGCCCGCGGCAAAGGCTGCTGCCTAATTCCCTGGAAATTCCCTGGGTGGATTCCTGGAGCACACATTGAACATCGGTGCAGTGGGATCCTATGAGATGTGACACTGAGTAGGCCTATTTATTGTCCTCTGAATCAGGAATATTTTCATGAAGAGAAGGGACAGTTAAAAAAAAAATGCAGCAAAAGTGAGGAGTTTAATAAGGAATGATACCTCAGTGAGAAGAGACCCATCTTCCATTCCAGTGGCAACAGAGGCTACTTACAGGGGTCTTATGCCTCCCTTTGTTGTGATAGGAGCTCTGGGTCAAGAGGTGCACCCACAAGAAAGCCAAACCCCTAGGATATGCCCGCGTTGAGATATAAGAGAGCAGCAGCAGTGGAAGCAACCACAACCAAAAGGGCTGACCCGAGAAAATACTCATTATTTCAAAGGAAACATCAGAGGCCTCAGATTCCAGGCACAGGGAAAGGGGAGCCTTTGGGAGGCGGGAAGGGGTGTTCCAGTGAGTCTGCAGTGGATGATTCACAGGCAATGCTTGTTCTCATCTTCCCTACAGTTAATGCGCATGACTCCCCTTCCTTGGGTTCCTAGCCTGGAAGAGAAGGGATTTTTACATTACAGCCAGAGTGCCCTCCAGCCACCCTCCAGCAGGGCTCTGTCATCCCCCCAGTGTTGCTATTCCAGCCTGGCCTTGACTCTCTTTCACCTTCTAGGACTTGCCTCTGATTCGAACATGAAGAGGGGGAAGAGAGAGAGAGCTTTTTCTCCCCAGATGAATACTGGAGTCAGGATGATTAGAGTCAATTTTGTTTCTGCTCCATAAAAAGTACCAGGATTTGTGGTCTTCCTACATTTGTGGTCTATGCCACAAATCCATGCCCTCAGTGGAAAAGAGGAATTGCGCAAAGTTCACTAGCAATTTTGTGTTCATGTGGAATTTCAGGATTGTTCCTAGTCGCCTCTCTCTGCCTGTGACTGCTGGTTACTTTAATATTTCCCTGTATGTTTGTAATAATGACACTGCAAAGGGGTCAAGGATTTACACTCTTTGTACTTTGATACATATCACCCTCCTTAATCCTCAACAACCTGGCGAGATACCATTATCTTATTTTATGAATGTGGAAATCGGGGCTTTTGGAGGTGAAGTTACTTACTTAGGCTGGGGAACTGAAAACTACAGCATGTTTTTCTGATTCCAGGGCCTGTGGTCTCCTCTTATACTACAGTCCATGACAGGCCATGTCTCATGAAACTGGGGCCAGAGACCCAGGAAGCAAGCCCAGGTGTGGTTTATACCAGCATCAGAATGTTACACATAGGTGGGTAAGGCTTTTCTATACGGACAAATAGGCTCAAATGAGACTGTTCTTTCTGTCTGAGCAGACTTTATATTTAAATATAAATGAGGGGGTTAGGACTGGTTCCTGAGAAATCCCCTTCAGGCCCAGCTGCAGACATTTTCTCTGTCACCTCTCGTGACTGCGTCTCTACTCACAGTGTCTTTCCATCAGTCAGAGCTGCCTCACTTACTCCTGGAGCTGGTGGGAGCCTGGAAAGATCCTGAGTGACACCCTGTAAAAAGGAAGAGAGAGAAGGCTACACCAGCCCCATTCCCAGGGGATTCTAGCCCCTTGCCTACAAAGCGTTCCTTCTGAGAGTCCGGTCACTTCAGAGGCCAGCCCTCCCCTGCAGGGAAGAAATGGGGATGCTGACTAAGCCGGGAGGGCCTTTTGAAGTGCTGGCTTTCTCTATGATATCTCTATGAAACAGGAACTTTTCAGAACGTGTCTCATGATTACTAACAGCCAAGTGCTTGGAAAATGTTCAGAAAGACAAGTGTTTGCTTCTGGGCCAGGAGAGCAGGGGACAAGCTGCAGAAGGTGTTCTCTCCAAGTGGCAAAGGAGAAAACAGGGAAGAAACCGGAGGTGGGAGTGAGCAAGGAATCAGGAGGCTAGTGCCTGAGCTTGCAAGGAAGAGCCACGTGTGTGCGTGTGTTTGTATGTGTGTATCTGTGTGTGTGACTGGGTCTGTCTGTGTGTCTGTGTCTTTGTGTGTGTGTGTGTGTCTATGTCTATGTGTCTGTGTCTGTGTGTGTGTCTGGGTCTGTGTGTGTCTGTGTCTATGTGGCTGTATGTGTGTGTGTCTAGGTCTATGTGTCTGTGTGTGTGTGTGTCTGGGTCTGTGTGTGTGTGTGTGTGTCTTGTCTCTGTGTGTGTCTGTCTGTGTGTCTGTGTCTTTGTGTCTGTATGTGTGTGTGTCTATGTCTATGTGTCTATGTCTGTGTGTCTGTGTCTGTGTGTGTGTCTGGGTCTGTGTGTGTAGCTTTCTGTCTCTGTGTCTATGTGTCTGTGTGTGTGTGTCTGTGTCTATGCGTATGTGTGTGTGTGTGCCTGTCTGTGTGCGTGTCTGTGTCTGTGTGTCTATATGTGTGTGTGTGTCTGTCTGTGTGTGTGTCTGGGTCTGTGTGTGTCTGTGTCTTTGTGTCTCTGTGTGTGTCTGTGTGTCTGTGTCTATGTGTGTGTGTCTGTATGTGTGTGTGTGTATGTCTGTGTGTCTGTCTCTGTGTGTGTCTGTGTGTGTCTATGTGTGTGTGTCTGTATGTCTATGTCTGTGTCTATGTGTCTGTGTGTGTCTATGTGTCTGTGTGTCTCTGTGTCTATGTGTGTGTATGTGTGTGTGTGTCTTTGTGTGTATGTGTCTGGATCTGTTGTGTGTGTGTCTGTGTCTGTGTGTGCACATCTGTGTGTGCATCTGGGTCTGTGTGTGCACATCTGTGTGTGCGTCTGGGTCTGTGTGTCTGAGTCTGTGTGTCTGTTGTCTGTGTGTCTCTGTGTGTCTAGGGCTATGTGTGTGTCTGTGTGTGCAAGTAGGGGAGCGGGATGGTAAGGACTTACAGGGCAAAGGAACAATACTGAGAAATGCTCTGGGCTGAGGGATACCTTTGAAATATTTCCAAATGCTTGAAAATTCCAACCTGAATGGTGCTCCTACTGCCTCACCCACCCCCAAAACCCCACACCCCATGGTCAGTGTTCCCCCAGGAAGAGGCTGCAGCGGGGTCACAGAGAGAGTTCCACTCAACGGCCTTCAGACAGAGCTCCTCCAGTCTCTGCCGGTTTCCCTTGAAAACATCACACATTCTGAGTTCCAGTTTCTTCATCTGAGAAGTGGGAACAATACTTCAAAGGACTATTGTGAAAAGTGGATGACTTACCACGTGAAAGCATAGTGTCAGGCACATGGGAGGCGATCAGTACATTGTCATGAATCTCCTCATGAAGACAATTGGACCTTCAAATTTACTCAGTTGAATTTTGTGTTTTAACAGTGCTAACATAAACGGAGGTGGCTGGGCAGGGTCAAGTCATCTTTCTCAGACACTTTCTCACACAGGTGTTGTGAGAATTAAATGAAACAACACATAAAGCACTTAGAATGGCACCTATCACCAAGTTGGTGCTCAATAGCTGTTAACTCAATTAGACAAATGAACCAGGTATACAGAAGCTTTAGTTGTGAACAATTATTATATCAGTGCCATCCACAAACTTAGACAGTTGTACAATTCCATTTACCTCTCACTACCTAACATTACCAATATCTTGGTGTAGACTTTCTGAGGAATACCTTTGTTTATTTAAACCACAAAAATGCCTGTGTTAAGAGGAAAAAAATATATAGCAGATCATTGATCCAGAATGCCCAAGACCTAATTTCCATGTGTGTACATATTTAGCCAATATTATTGAGTATTTACTAGGTACCAGGCAGTATTCTAGGGACCAGGGACCAGGGTCCAGGGATACAGGGAACAAAGACATCCAAAGCCGCCCTCATGAAGATTATATATATACACACACACATACACATACACACACACACAGTAAGTCCCCTACATACGAACCTTCAAGTTGTGAACTATCAAAGATGCGAACATGCCTGTGGTTCCAGCAAGGACCCAGAACCTGTGCCATCGATGTCAGGCATGAGTGAAATTGCAGCTTGCCCTCCGTCTCCTGTTGCTGACGATCCTTCAGCTCTACCGTCTCCCACCTCCTCTCCCTCCTCCAGTCAGTAACTCTTCTTGCCTGGTCACTCAACACCAGCCCCTGTATGCCAGCTGTTGTACTGTACTATCGTACTTTTCAAGGTAATGTACTATAAGATTAAAAATGTTTTCTTAATTTTTTGTGTTCGTTTGTTTTTTATGTATTATTTATGTGAAAAGTATTATAAACCTATTACAGGACAGTACTATATAGCCAATTGTGTTAGTTGGGTACCTAGGCTAACTTTGTTGGACTTACGAACAAGTTGGACTTAGGAAAGCACTCCCGGAACAGAACTCGTTTGTGTGTAGGAGACTTACTGTATAGACTAGCAGTAAACATATAAATATATACTAGGCTAAGAAGACAAATAAAGCAATGAAGCAGAGTGAGGATGGTGTACCATATTAGATCAAGTAGTCACAGAAGGTCCTTCCGATAACCCATTTCTCTATTAACTTTATTTCCAGAATTTAGACCCATTAGCTCCAAAGAGTACAATAATTGAAAAAATATGTTTTACTAGGTAAAGAATGGCACACAATATGAGACATAAACCATGGCAAGAAAAAAAAAAGGAGCTAAAAAGAATATGCCCTAGAAAACACTTTATATAATATATACATATCAGTTGAATCTACCAAAGACTATATTAAAAATCTGTCATCATTCTGCTTCCATTGAATATATCTGGGTTTACCTTGAAACAAAAATACTATGTTTTTAAAAAACCAAAATATTTAGGCATGGAAACAAAATGAATATATGTCATTTTCTAATCCTTTCCTGGAAAATTAGGATATTCAATGAATACTCGCTACCTTAAAAATGTCCTAAACAAACAAAAAAGAATCATGTTACAATGAAAAATATATGAAATTTTTCTGCAGTGAGAAATCCTTCTTGGTTGCACATGGTGGAATGGCAAATGCCTTCAGACAGTATTATGGTATCATAGATGAAGGGAAAGAAGAGGCAACAGCTCTCTTGCAAAGAACTATCTGTATCATTGGTTGACTCTTGCTATGTTTTTCTTTCCAAATTTCTCTCTTAACGTCTTTATCCTATGAGTCTGCTGCACAGCAGTCAATGACCGTTATTCTCTGAGATTTGTGAGCTTCTCACAAGATTAAATGGCCTCTAGTAGAATCATTTTTGATCTGCCCGTTACTACCCACGCTACCTGCCCACACTGAATCGCCATGAAGTTGCTCACCTTGTGGGACCATCACCACACACCATGTGCCTAAACAAACTGTTCTTGGTATTCAGAAGAAAAATGGATGAGAGCTCTAAATTTTCATGCTTTGGAATTTTCCTGTGTTCAGACATCTGTAGTACAGACATCAGCTCTAGTACGATTTCTATGGTGTTCTATGGTTGGCAAAGCCCTCTCCTATACTTTAACTTATTCAGTCTTACAGCAGCCGTGTGAAAAGCTGGGGGCTGGAATTGCTAGCTGATTACCAGAACCATTTCCATTGCTCCCTGGACACACTGCTAGACTACATTTCCCAGGGTCCCTTGCACACGGGTGTGGTCATGGACTCGTCCATAAAAATTTCCTGTAGGAGTTTCCCACACTTTTTTTTGCACAGCAAATTTATGGACATGGAGGAGCCGCAAGATGGAGCTTGGGTCTCTACATTTCCACACAGAGTGGAGTTACCTAAGGATTACGATTTTTTTTTTTTCATTGCATTACACCGCGGATATGTGTGGCTTTTCTGTAGCTGGTGTTACTTTGATAGTGCATATTTCTCCAGTGTTTTATTATTAACGCAACAGCTTCATATATTTTATCTCAACTGAGAAAGCGTGGAGCAAGTATTATTTCTGTTACCTCCCCCACATTTTCAAATTGGACAAACTAAGGCTCAGGGAGGCCATATAATGTAGCCAAGGTCATGAAGCTGTTAGGAGATGGAGTTAGGTGTCTGATTAAGGTGTAGTCAGAACCAGACCTTGTGATCTTTCCACTAAAACTTGATAATTTCACAAGATTTTAGTGATTACGTTGATCTTAACCTTCTAGGTCATTCTGCTGGTAGTGTTGAGAGAGATTCTTTATCAACATGCATTTGCTGCTATTTTTCTGGGTCTGAATTGAAGAATTAAACCTAGCGTGTAGTCACTTGCTCGCTGCCCATAGGGCTGCATAAATATTGTTATCCTGTTGGTCTTTGGTAAGATGCCATCTGTCATCTGGCTAGGCAGTTTCCTGGACTTTATTTTTCTAAAAGCCAATAAAAACAACTCAACCCTTTCATTTCCCCCCCCACTTTAAAAGCAAATATCTTATTTAAATATTTAAATATAAATACTACATATTATTTATATAAATATTTATACCTTATTTCTATAAATATATTTATTTAAATATTCAGTGCCTACTAGGTGCAAAGCACTGTGTATGATGCTGTGAGGGATTTAAAAATAAGTAAACAAAACCCACAGCACAGTGGCCAAGAGGGTAGACTCTATAATACGTGCCTGAATTAAAATTCTGGGTCTACTACTTGCTAACTGTGTGACCTTGGACAAGTTACTTAATTAACTTCTCTGTTCCTGTGTTTTCTGACCTGTGCCATGGGTGTAATATTAGTACATATTCATGAAGATGTTGTGAAAATTAAATGAAACAATGCCTGTAAAACACTTCGAATGACACCTGACACCAAGTAAGTGCTCAATAGCTGTTAATTCTTATACTCAGATAAATGGACGTGTGCCTAAGCCTTGGCAATGAACAATTATTATATCAGTGCCATCCACAAACTAAGACAGTTGTGAGATTCCATTTCCTCACTATCTAAAACTACTCATATTTTGGTGCAGTTTCTTTGAAACCATAAAAATCTCTTCCCATCATATACGAGTGATTTTCCATTCTTATATCTCTTCTGTAAGCAGGCACTAAGGGAAGGAAAACACACATAATACACTTTTTTTTTCTGTGCCAGGCACTACACTAAGCACTTTACCTCTGGGTTTCTGGTTTTGTTGTGTTTAAATCTCTCAACAACTCAATTTCCCATTTGCAGATGAAGCTTCCTAGACTTCAAAGAAGATAGTGTGTAAGCATCAGACCTGGGATTCAAAACCTGATCTGTCCTGCTCCAAACAAAGCCTGAGCTGTAGCTCTCACTAAACAGCTTGGTGATTCTAGGCTTGTCTGATTAAAGCCACAGAATTTCACAACCTTCCCAGAACACAGTTAAGAAAGAAAAGATATCATTGCTTTAACCTGCCTTGGTCTAGGAAATGATGGGCCTTGATATTAACAAGGCAGCTTCTCTCCTAAGTGCAGGAGACCCTTGAAAAGGGTATTTTCATCGTACGTGTCATATTTCATGATTGTGTCTGTTTGTATTTAGAACACTTGTTATCCTTGATGTCTTCGCCCTGAGGACATCCAGCTGAACAAAATTGCATACATCTTTGTGGATTACCCTTTCTACATCCATAAGTTATCTGCCCTTTTAAAATAATTTGCACTAAAACACCGAGTGTTTCTTCTAATGGGAAGAGACAGCTAGTGTTTTTTGATGCAAATGACTTCTCCTCGCTTTCTCCCCAGCCCAGAGCTGAATCTGCAGCAGCAACAGAGACTCTCGGTGCTTCCAGAAGCAATTGAAACACAGCAGCTGGGAGCTGCAAAGTGACTTCAAGCCCTCTACTTGATGTTAGGGAAGGCTAAATTAAACATCGGAAAAGATGCCATGTCATGAGCAGGGATGTGTTAAGGGCACTTATAATATTCACATCTTTTGTTTTTAAGAAACCAGCTTCCATTCAGGTAGTTTTGGGTTTGTGTGTAAAGATTAAACTGTTAAATAAAATCATAAGTATAACCTACTGTATCACAGGGTTTCATTATTTCCCAGAGGTAATATGTTGGGCTTTCTTTCTTTCTTTTTTTTTTTTAACTTTGATAGTATTCCTGAACTTTATCCGTGGGAAAAATCAAGAATTCCATTCTAACTTATATTCTGGCAATTAAACATATGATGTTATGAGTTTCCAAGTGTGATTTTATTTTGCTATTTTTACCTGAAAAAAAAAAAAAAGACGAAGAAGAGGCCAAATCTCAGTTCAATACAACAAAAGCTTGGAATATTTAAGTAGAAAAAGGGAAATAAGCACTGGATCCAGAAAGAAAACTTGAGCATTGCCACCTCTTGGCTGAAAAGAAATATATTTCTTACTATATAGTTTTTGTTTTGTTTTATTAACAGAAAAGTGACTTTGGAAGAAAAATATATAGCAAAAAAGATTATTATAAGACTAATGAGATGTTTGAGAAATGAGCTCTGCAGGCAAAAGGCAGTCCACAGAAAGAATTATGTGTGGCCTTAATTGTTGTTAGGATTATAATTAATAACTACAGTTAGTTCTTAAGCCGTAATTGCTTCGCTGTCACTTCCAGCAAAGCTCTGGCCAGAGTATCCAAGTACAGTGGGCTCCCCGCCCGTAAGCAATTGGACAGCACAGCTCCTCTGTGGTGGGAATGGAGACAGGTTACCCTGGGAACCCTGACTGGTGGGATGTTAAATTATTTGCAAACCATTAAATGATCCAGCACATCACAGGGCGCGCATCCGGAGCTACCTTCTCATGCATTCCACTCCCGGCCCTCCCATGCGTCCCACACTGTCCTTACATCCACCCTGGGCTCTGCAGACCCTCGTGAGCGCTGCAACCTGGCCTCGTGAGACACAGGGCTGCTTTCTCAGCAGCTGCTGCTCTTTCAACCCCACCCCACCGCAGGCATTCTGAGCGCCTACTAGCAATTTTCCAGAGATTCTTGATTCTCCGCCCTTTCCTCCTAAACTACCCTCACTCTAATTTACTGTTTCTCAAGGTGTGAGCTGCCGAGGACTCACATCATGAGCACAAAGGTGAATGTTTAAAATGAAGATTCCCAAAGCCTGCCCTGGACCGATTGCATTACAGTCTTAATAGGTCCTGGGAAAACGCACTGAATAGTCACCTTCCTGCCTCCACCTGATTCTAATGCTGTTGGAGTTTGAGAACCACTAGACTGATCAAAGGACTCATTTACCTGTCGATGTCTCCCACTCTTGCTTTTTCTTCTTGAGCATCTCTTTTTCGATAGCTCACAAGCATCCCCCAAACAATCAAGATTAAGCCTCTAATAGTCTTTGGTCCTCCCCTAAAGCCTCTTTTCTGCTCAGTGCCACTCCCTCCCTAAATGCTTTCCCATGAGCAGAAACGAGGGCATTTTAAGTTCCTCCGTTTCTCTCTCACTTTAAGAGGAGATGTTTGCATCCTTTAAATAATCATTCCTCTGTCTCACGGGCCTCTCTTTCAGACCCTTCAGCAGGACGCCAATCAGAGTACAAACCCAGGCTCTCCCTCTGCTTTCAGGAGGCTGGGTCCCTGGGTTCAGCCAGCAGAGGCGTCTGCCAGGAGGCGATGCCCGCCATTCCTCCCCAGTTCACCCTGCCTTCCCCCATCCCATGCTTCAGGCAGCTGGCCTCAGGTCTCTGTCCTGTTCCAGTGTGTATCCCCAAAAGGAGGAATGGGATTTGTGTTAGGACCAGTGTATAAGAACACCAAAACGTGTGGCTGGGCCAATCTGATATCAGCCCCTGCGTGTGGTCCTTTCTGCATTTACACACAGACTGCAGACAGCCTAAGAAAGTTCTGGTGCTGGCAGAGGGAGTCAGGTTCTTCTGGATACCAACGTGGATGGAAAGATGCTTTCTCTGCGCTGAGATCTCGGGAGGGTTTCTATCTATAGGCCGTGAGGAGGGAAGACCAAGCCGGCTGGCTGAATCTTCTCAACCCCTCCAAAGCTCCTTGGGTGAAAGGGCCATCGACTTATTTTTTTCAGAAAACCCTTTCCGCCTGCACATGAGTTATGAATATTAAGATCAGGATAGGTCCCCCTTTCCTCTTCGTTCCCAGGGCTAAGACTCACTAGCTCTATGAAATGAAGTTGGAAGAAAGAGCCGTCTGCATTTTGGCACGTAAGGAAGCCCTCCGTGCATTCCATTGTGTTTCTGGAATTTCGATATCCACCACCCCAGAGAGATTTTTTTTTTTTTTCCTTTATGGAATAGAATCCTTACTATTTTTCCAGACTAGTCCCACGAGATAAAAAGAACAGAAGAAGACTGACAAAAAGGGTTGAGGGTCTGAAATTTGACCTTCTATTTGGGACAAGATGAATTATGGAGGAGAGATTTTACGGTACTGTTTCTTACCCAAATAGCAAACGAAGATCCTTCTTTGTTCCTCCCATTGCTTAAGCAAAAAACAGCTGTGCACAGCATCTGGAAGAGTGCTTCCGACCTTGTTTTATCCTATTTGATTCCCACTGGCTTTTATGTTTTCCATAAATGATTGAAGAGAAGTTCTCAGTTGGAAATAGCAATAAAATCTTCCATAAATCCTTGGTTAGCACCAGCTTCAGGCAGCTCATTAGCTCGTCTGCCCAGCCCCGAGGTGAAGGCTGGCTGGCTGGCCGAGGGGAAACAAGGACCCGGGTCTCATCAGGAAGAAAGCCCCTGGCCAGTGACTTCTCCTCAAACTCCTCCGGCAACTACAGAATATGTAGTTTCTTTTCTCAACCACAGTCCCTGTTATGGCTCCTCTAAATTCCTCTATATCTCTGAGCCTCCATTCCTCTATTTATTAAATGAGGAGTCATCATATCTACCTCACTTAGGACAATGCCTAGGACACAGTACAGATTCATTTTTATTGCTGTGAATCATTCACTTAATACATAATGAAAATAATGAACGTTTATTGAGAGACCGTGATAGGCATTTTCCTTACTTGGTGTCCTTTTGTCCTCAGGACAGTCCTAGGAGGGAGGTATTCTCATTCCATTTTATGGAAGGAAAAAATTGAAGCTTTGCAAATGTAAGTAATGGACCCAGGGACTGTCCACTTATAAATGGTGAAACAGCGGCTGTGCTCACCAAAGTCTGTATTCTTTCTGTCAAACAACAAAACCCAGTATGGAGAACTTACTATGCTTTCTGGATGCTGTGGATTCAGGCGAGACCAGATAAGGCCTTGATACCTGCAGACTGTACGCTCCAGAACCCTTCCATGGCTGGTGACTATGTCGTTGGAGGGATGCAGTGAGAGAACCACGCTCAGCTGCCCATCACCCACCTTGAAGACAGTCTCCTGGTCCTTGGCTTGTGCGAATTCAGCCTGCCTCTAAGTCTCTTGGTCACGGCTTGAATCTCCTCGCTGCTCTGGGCACCATGAGCCTCTCAGCTTCATCTCTATCCATTGGTAATACATGAGCTCTGCCCAGACCAATCATCTATTAAATTGGCTCAGGAAATTCATGCTTTCCTTGGATGTGAACCTTCTCCAAAAGCCTGACCTGAGGATGACTGGTCCCAGGAGCCCCATGACTGAAAACTGGAGAGAAAGGAAGCCAACTCTCAACAAGCATTGACGAAAACTGTGAGGAAACCACAGCAAAGCTGACTCAGACACAATCCGGCCACCAGCTCGTGCTGTTCACAGGCAACAAAATCTACCCTTCGAGGAGTGAGCAGGACCTTGGCTCTTCTAACACACGCTTCCTGATCACACATCTCCAGGGTCAGAGTGGGCGATAATCTGACTCCAACTAATAACTACATCAGGGGATTTTGCAAATTTATAATTTCCAAAGGGCACATCAGCCGATATTCTATTATAATTTCCTAACTCCATTTCTTTCATTAAGGAGCTATTTTTGTTCCCAAGTGTGTCATTAGCTTTTTCCCCATTTTGATTAATTTAACTCATATTATCAACTGCTACCAAAGGTTGAACTGATGGGAAACTACAAGTTCCTGTTTTTACCCAGTCTTTTACCAGAAGAAATCCTACCAACTCCTTTAAACTTTAGTGCTTAAAGGACTTTAATTTTGTTTCCTATGATATTTTCCAAAACTGTAATAAATGAAGAGTGTTTTGCATTTCCCATAGGGTAATCTTAACCTCACCACAAAATTTAGGGCCAAATTTTATCCAGTCAGGGCTCTTTTAATAGCCCAATGTCATGGTTCTGACTGAATCAAACCATAGTTCATCTATCCCAAATATTTTCTTCCCCTCTACTATTGCCTGCCATGTTTACTTTTTGGCCACGAGAAGACGTTTACCTTCTTTTCTTTAGCAAAAGAGGCCACAGACTCAGGGATAGACAATTGCACCGTCAAAATTGTAAACTCAATATAAACTTCTGATAATAATGGCATGAATTTATTTTAGGACCTCTTCCACTGAGCCCAGGGTTTCTGAGCTGTGCGTAAAGGAAAGGATAAAGTGAAAGTAAGATAGTTTTCCACGTGATTGGTTAGGCACTGAACACTTGTAAGTTAATACTATTTTTCAGAAAAGGGAAATACAATTGAAAGGAGATCTCCTGTGAAATGGTCTTTTTTTTTTTTTTTAATTTTTTGCCCACGCCACGTGGCAGGCGGGATCTTAGTTCCCCGACCAGGGATCGAACCCGCGCCCCCCGCAGTGGAAGCACTGAGTCTTAACCGCTGGACTGCTGGAGAAGTCCCTGAAATGGTCTTTATACCAGGATTTCAACATCCTTTCCAAATGTTTCATGACAAGTAAATAGTGCATCTCCTATCCTGCCATGATGCTGAGCAACAGTGATGGACCCTGGAAGACAAAAATAAAATGTGCAAATTCTGCCTTCCTTTCCTGTGCTACTTTTTCTACTGATTTTCCTGGAAATGTTAACAGAACATGGAATTTGCCAGCGTCTACTTTAGTATGGGTTGCGTCTCATTCTTCTCAGTCTAATGAATGGGGCCCTGTGATGGGGGGGACAGGTAAGAAACTAACCTGGGGGCAGAGAAAGAAAAGACCAATGCCCATAAACATGGCTATAATCAACTCAGGTTGTGGAAGCCAACAAAAACGTTGTGAAGCCCAGATATAAATATTTTGTACCTTTCTGCCAGGCACTGTCGTTTATTACAGGAACCACGTTTTAGAAATTCACATGCAAGTGTTATAAATTTGAGAACATAAGCTGGACCCATTCCCATCCCAATAAGCAGTCGCAGGTGTGGTTTTCATGAACTTGTATATTTAGGGAGGGAATGGGAGGGAGTGAAGGGAGAGAATTACATGTTCTAAGCAAACTGTATTTGCAGACACATTATGCATGTACCCAACACACACTTGTGCAAAGATGATTAAATATGTTCTGTGTTGGCAGCCTCTTACTGTGTTTCCTTGAAGCAGGAATAGCAAATGGGTTCGTCTTGCATGCCAAATCCAATCGATGTGCAGTGGCTGTTTGAAGTGCTATGTTGAGAAGGATTCAGAGGTTATATCTACGTTGCTACATCTATGTTCAGTCAACAATTTTTTGCCTAATATGGCCCATGCACAATGTGGGGCTGCTACATTTTAAAACTTGGGTGGGGCAAGGAGGGGACGGGGAGACTTCCCACAGAGCACAGTACCAGGTGCACCCTGGAGTGGTACAAGCCAGCTGCTCCGAGTGCGAGACCAGGATTTGGGGTAGGTTTAGAAAGAGTG